>NC_087217.1:29174884-29244280 GCF_015104395.2 Macrobrachium nipponense | reverse complement strand
TGCCAGGCGCGACGCATCCTTCAGGGGAGTTGTCGCTCAGGCGGCCATCTCTGGGGGGGGCGGTGCGCTAGACAGGCGAGAGGTAGGAAAGGAAGCTACTCCTGTCAAGAGTAGGGCGCCAACCAGAAGCCAGACTCCGAGTAGGCGTAACGAGCCAGGACAACATTCAAGATCTTCAATCAAGCGCCAAGAGCTGGATGAAGAGGAAGATCCTGTTAGGAGTAGAGCACTTATAAGACGGAAAGCTCCTACTAAACATCAGACTGGATACTCCTCCCAAAACACCAGGAGTATTCTGAACTAGTTACTCCTCCCAGGCGCCAGGAGTATTACGAAGCTTATACTCCTCCCAGGCGCCAGGAATATGCGGAACTTAATACTCCTACCACGCGCCAGGAGTATTATGAACAGAATGCGCCTACTACAAAAGCAGGAGCATTCGAGGCGCTTTGCGCCTGCCAGGCGCCAGGCGCCTGCTGAAAGCCAGGAGTATTCGAGGCGCTCTGCGCCTGCCAGGCGCCAGGCGCCTGATGAAAATGCGCCTGCCAGGCGCCAGGCGCCTGATGAAAATGCGCCTGCCAGGCGCCAGGCGCCTGATGAAAATGCGCCTGCCAGGCGCCAGGCGCCTGATGAAAATGCGCCTGCCAGGCGCCATGCGCCTGCTGAAAGTGAACCTGACACTCGTAAGAGAGTAAGAGAGGAGTCAGTAGAAAGGAGAGAACCTTCTCCTTCCGAGTCTCTTAACCCAGAAGATGCCTCGGAGGACGAAATGAAAGGATCTTCTAATTATAAAGTCCTTTCGTCCCTGCTGTTGGAGGAATATGGAGACTCTTTGACACCAGCTGCTCCCCCTTCGCCACGTTCGCAGTTTTCGAGCACGAAAACACTCAAGTCCTCCTCTTTCCTCAAAATGAAGCCTGCCATTTCTATGAGGAGAGCGCTACAATCTCTTGACTCCTGGTTCAAGAAGAAGAAGGAGTTAGGAAGGACGGTCTTTTGTATGCCTCCCGCCAAACTTACAGGGAGGAGAGGAATTTGGTACGAAACGGGAGAGGATATGGGATTGTCTCTGCCCGTTTCAGCCGAATCAGATTTCTCGAGTTTAGTGGATTCGTCGAGAAGGCACGCCTTGATGCAGCGAAGGTTACATGGGGGCTTTCGGAAACGGACCACCTCATCAAGGGTCTTTTTCATACTTTAGAAGTTTTTAACTTCTTAGATTGGTCCCTTGGGGTTCTGGCCAAGAAATCTCAAGAAAATGAACAACTCGACCCAGAAACCCTGAATTGCATACTAGCATGCATTGATAAGGCTGTTCAGGATGGATCAGCTGAGGTATGCTCGCTATATGGTGCAGGAGTTTCATACATTCAACTTACCTGTCAGATATATACATAGCTATAGACTCCGTCGTTCCCGACAGAATTTCAAATTTCGCGGCACTCGCTACAGGTAGGTCAGGTGATCTACCGCCCTGCTCTGGGTGGCAGGGCTAGGAACTATTCCCGTTTTCTAATCATAATCTCTCTGTCGCCGGCTGTATCAACATTGTTGTTACTTCCTCCTGACTAGAATTCGTTTTTCGCAAAGCTTTTGATCATCTATCGATGATATTGGTGACGTACTTGGATCGTTGTTTGGCATTCGCTATCGTGGACTGTTTTTTGGACTTGGTTTTTGATTTTGTGAATATGTCTGATTCTAGTGTTAGTTTCAGAGTGTGTGTGAATGAGGGCTGTAAGGTGAGGATTCCGAAATTTCATACATTCAACTTACCTGTCAGATATATACATAGCTATAGACTCCGTCGTTCCCGACAGAATTTCAAATTTCGCGGCACTCGCTACAGGTAGGTCAGGTGATCTACCGCCCTGCTCTGGGTGGCAGGGCTAGGAACTATTCCCGTTTTCTAATCATAATCTCTCTGTCGCCGGCTGTATCAACATTGTTGTTACTTCCTCCTGACTAGAATTCGTTTTTCGCAAAGCTTTTGATCATCTATCGCTGATATTTGGTGACGTACTTGGATCGTTGTTTGGCATTCGCTATCGTGGACTGTTTTTTGGACTTGGTTTTTGGATTTTGTGAATATGTCTGATTCTAGTGTTAGTTTCAGAGTGTGTGTGAATGAGGGCTGTAAGGTGAGGATTCCGAAAGCTTCGGTAGATCCTCACACTAGTTGTAGAAGGTGTAGAATGGTTGAATGTTCAATTGAGAATACGTGTAATGAGTGTGAGAATCTGAGTGCACAAGAGTGGAAGAATCTAGCTTCTTACTTGAAGAAGTTAGAGAGAGATAGAGAGAGGAAGAAAACCCATAGAAGGTCTGCCTCTCATGATCTACTTTCTAGCTCTGTAGCTTCTTCCTATGATGATAATGACCATTCTGTTTCAGCCCGTTCACAAATGGCTAATCCCTCTAGTTCGGCTTCGGAAATAGCAGAACTTAGAGCTTCCCTTCAGAAAATGCAGGAAAAAGTCGCAGCATTGGAAGGTAAGCAAAGTGAATGTGACAGTGATATTAGTGTCCCCAGTGTAGTGGAGGGGGCGTCTGGTCGTCTCTGCGACGCTCCCAGGCCTAGACCTCTTCAAGCTCCCTGGCCCGGAGGAGAAAAGGAAAGTCGAAAGCGTACGGGGTTGTGGGAGAATCCCCAACGATCAGGCGTCCCTTCGGCAGAATCGATCGTATCGACTGCTAAGACCGCTATAAGAGGGTCCTACGAGAGTGCTTTTCGTCGTCGAGTTCGCCTTCTCCGAGAAGAGGGTGGAAGGAGTCGAATCTTTCCCGTCCTTTGAAGAGGAGTATGCAAGAGCCTGCCAGGCGCCAGGCGCCTGCGGAACATGAGATCAATTCGAGTCCCGAGCGCTCTCAGAAGGAGGAGCGCCTTCGGTAGTAAAGAGGGCGAGAATACGGTCAGACTCTGAGAATGGAGGAGATCCTAGAGCGCCTTCCAGATCTCCCTCTCCTAAATCGGAAGATTCCTCAACCAAGAAAATCTTGAAGAATATGCAAGAGCAATTAGCCTTGCTAGTAGGAACTCGTTATAAGGAGCCTACTCGTAAGAAGGATGATAGGCTTCCTATTAAAAGATCGAAAGAACTATCTCCTGCCAGGCGCGACGCATCCTTCAGGGGAGTTGTCGCTCAGGCGGCCATCTCTGGGGGGGGTGGGGGGCGGTGCGCTAGACAGGCGAGAGGTAGGAGGTAAGGAAAGGAAGCTACTCCTGTCAAGAGTAGGGCGCCAACCAGAAGCCAGACTCCGAGTAGGCGTAACGAGCCAGGACAACATTCAAGATCTTCAATCAAGCGCCAAGAGCTGGATGAAGAGGAAGATCCTGTTAGGAGTAGAGCACTTATAAGACGGAAAGCTCCTACTAAACATCAGACGGATACTCCTCCCAAACACCAGGAGTATTCTGAACTAGTTACTCCTCCCAGGCGCCAGAGTATTACGAAGCTTATACTCCTCCCAGGCGCCAGGAATATGCGGAACTTAATACTCCTACCACGCGCCAGGAGTATTATGAACAGAATGCGCCACTACTAAAAGCCAGGAGCATTCGAGGCGCTTTGCGCCTGCCAGGCGCCAGGCGCCTGCTGAAAGCCAGGAGTATTCGAGGCGCTCTGCGCCTGCCAGGCGCCAGGCGCCTGATGAAAATGCGCCTGCCAGGCGCCAGGCGCCTGATGAAAATGCGCCTGCCAGGCGCCAGGCGCCTGATGAAAATGCGCCTGCCAGGCGCCAGGCGCCTGATGAAAATGCGCCTGCCAGGCGCCATGCGCCTGCTGAAAGTGAACCTGACACTCGTAAGAGAGTAAGAGAGGAGTCAGTAGAAGGAGAGAACCTTCTTCCTTCCGAGTCTCTTAACCCAGAAGATGCCTCGGAGGACGAAATGAAAGGATCTTCTAATTATAAAGTCCTTTGTCCCTCCCTGCTGTTGGAGGAATATGGAGACTCTTTGACACCAGCTGCTCCCCCTTCGCCACGTTCGCAGTTTTCGAGCACGAAAACACTCAAGTCCTCCTCTTTCCTCAAAATGAAGCCTGCCATTTCTATGAGGAGAGCGCTACAATCTCTTGACTCCTGGTTCAAGAAGAAGAAGGATTAGGAAGGACGGTCTTTTGTATGCCTCCCGCCAAACTACAGGGAGGAGAGGAATTTGGTACGAAACGGGAGAGGATTAGGGATTGTCTCTGCCCGTTTCAGCCGAATCAGATTTCTCGAGTTTAGTGGATTCGTCGAGAAGGCACGCCTTGAATGCAGCGAAGTTACATGGGGGCTTTCGGAAACGGACCACCTCATCAAGGGTCTTTTTCATACTTTAGAAGTTTTTAACTTCTTAGATTGGTCCCTTGGGGTTCTGGCCAAGAATCTCAAGAAAAATGAACAACTCGACCCAGAAACCTGAATTGCATACTAGCATGCATTGATAAGGCTGTTCAGGATGGATCAGCTGAGGTATGCTCGCTATATGGTGCAGGAGTTTTAAAGAAAAGAGCGTGCACAGTGCTTTCTCACAAAGGCCGTCTCTCATTCGCAGAGTAGCCGCCTTATTGTTTGCGCCTCTCTCTGAACACCTTTTTCCCTCGCAGTTGGTGAAGGACATAGCGCATTCTTTGACGGAAAAGGCCACCCAGGATCTCCTTAGACAATCATCAAGGAAGAGTAGGCCTGTGGCTAGTGAGGAGAAGAAAGTGGCTCACCCAGCTCAGAAACAGCTCTTTCGAGGAGGTCCTTCCAACTAGACCGATCGCCAGAAGAAGTCAAACCGATAAGAGGGGTAGGTCTTCCTTCCGTGCCTTTAAGAAAGGGAAGTGAGAGTTCCGTCCTCCAGACACCCGTAGGAGCCAGGCTACAGTATTTGTGAAAGCCTGGGAAGACTTAGGAGCCAACACTTGGACGATGTCGATCATCAAGAATGGGTATCGCATCCCATTCAAGGACATTCCTCCCTTGACAACATCTCCGAGGGAATTGTCCGCCAGATACAGGACAGATGATGACGGACACTCTTCGGCAAATGGTGGAACAGATGTGGGAAAAAAGGGCAATAGAACTTGTACTGGATTGCAACTCCCCGGGGTTTTACAACCGCTTGTTTCTTGTAACAAAAGCCTCGGGGGGATGGAGACCGTACTGGACGTAAGTGCGCTGAACAAATTTGTCGAACAGCAGAAGTTCAGCATGGAAACGTCTGCCTCAGTCCTTGCAGCACTACGGCAAGGGGGGGGATTGGATGGTGTCCATAGACCTTCAGGACGCATACTTCCACATCCCGATCCACCATTCGTCGAGGAAGTACCTTCGATTTATGTTCGAAGGAAGAAATTATCAGTTCAGGGCCCTGTGTTTCGGCCTATCCACGGCTCCTCAAGTTTTCACAGACGTGATGAAAAATGTAGCGAGACACCTACACTTGAAAGGGATAAATGTCTCAATGTACCTAGACGACTGGCTCATCAGAGCAGGTCTCAAAAGCAGTGTTTGGAGGACCTGTTAATAACACTGGAGTTGACAAAGTCTTTGGGACTGATCGTGAACCTCGAGAAGTCTCAGATGATCCCCAGCCAGAACGTGGTTTTATCTGGGGATTCAGATGGATTCTCGGGGTTTTCGAGCTTTTCCATCGCAAGAGAGACTAAAGAAAGGCTGTGCCAAAGTATCGAACTTTCTAGGGAAAGAGCGCACTTCGGCGAGGGAATGGCTGAGCCTTCTGGGAACCCTTTCCTCGCTCGAGCAGTTCTTTCGCCTAGGGAGATTACATCTTCGACCGCTTCAGTTCTTCCTAAGAAGAAGTTGGAGTTGGAAGACAGGTCAGCTATCGGATACGTTTCCAATATCGGAAGAATAAAACAACATTTGAAGTGGTGGTTGCTTCCACTAAAGGAAAACAAGGAGTGTCCCTGCAAGTACGGAACCCAAGCCTGACATTGTTTTCAGAACGCCTCGGAGGCGGGCTGGGGTGCAACATTGGGACCCAGAGAAGTGTCAGGCACCTGGTCGGCAGAACAGGTGTCATGGCACATAAATTGCAAAGAGCTCTTAGCAATTCACCTGGCGCTAAAGAGCTTCGAACACTTAGTCAGAGGCAAAGTCGTGCAGATAAATTCGGACAATACGACAGCTCTGGCTTATGTCAAGAAGCAAGGAGGGACGCACTCTTTTGCTCTGTACGAGCTGGCACGGATACTACTGATTTGGGCGAACCAAAGGAAGGTAATTCTTCTAACAAGGTTTGTTCAAGGGGAGAGGAATGTGAGAGCGGACAGACTGAGCAGGAGATTCCAGGTCCTTCCCACAGAATGGACACTCCACTCAGAAGCTGTCAGAGCCTGTGGCGCCTTTGGGGAAGCCTCAAATAGATCTTTTCGCCACATTCCTCTCCAAGAGGATAGAGACATTTTGTGCCCTGGTGGAGGATCCCCGGGCTTATGCAACAGACGCCTTTCTCCTGGACTGGTCAGGAATAGACGTTTACGCTTTTCCCCCGTTCAAGATACTGGGGGGAAGTAGTCAGAAAAATTCGTGGCATCCGAAGGAACCAAGATGACTCTGATCGCTCCGTCCCATTGGCCAGCTCAATCTGGTTTCACAGAGGTGATGGAATGGACAGTGGACTTCCCCAGATCTCTTCCAAAACAGAATAGATCTGCTCAAACAACCCACTTCGAGAGGTACCATCAAAATCTACCCGCTCTTGCTCTGACTGCCTTTCGACTATCGAAAGACTCGTCAGAGCGAGGGGGTTTTCTCGCCAGGCAGCAAATGCAATTGCTAGAGCCCGCAGACCATCTACGAGGCGAGTGTACCAATCGAAGTGGGAAGTTTTCAGAAACTGGTGTAGGTCGAAGAAGCTGTCCTCTTCCAGTACCTCTGTGACCGAAATTGCAGATTTCCTTCTATTTCTTAGGCAAGAATCGCATCTCTCGGTACCAACTATTAGGGTACAGGAGTATGCTCTCAGCAGTCTTTAGAAACAGAGGATTAGATCTAACGAATGACAAGGATTTACACGACCTCATTCGTTCATTCGAAACATCTAAATCACGCGAACCTAAGGTTCCAAGCTGGAACTTAGATGTAGTTCTAAAATTTCTGTCATCAGATGAATCGAACCTCTTCATACTGCTTCGTTCCGCAATATCACTAGAAAGTGTTGTTTCTGATGTCTCTTGCAACGGCAAAAAGAATCAGTGAGTTGCACGCCCTTGAATCAGAGTTGGCTTCAAGGAGACTCCGCAATGTGTTCATTTTCAGTCCCTTTTTCTGGCCAAAATGAAACCCTTCGAATCCCTGGCCCAGGAGTTTTCGAAGTTAAAGGACTGTCTAGCTTGGTGGGCAGAGAGGCAGAAAGATCCCTGTGCCCAGTTAGAGCTCTAAAATTTTATCTGGACAGGAAGAAGCAGTTGGGAGGTTCGCAGAAAAGTCTTTGGTGCTCAGTGAAAGACCCCAAAAGACCAATGTCCAAGAACGCATTAGCCTTCTTTGTGAGAATGTTATCACAGAAGCTCATAAGAAGTGTACAGATGATTCGTTTAATCTCCTAAGAGTGGGAGCCCACGAAGTTAGAGCAATCGCAACCTCGTTGGCGTTCCAAAGAAATATGTCACTAAAGAACATCTTGGACACAACTTATTGGAGATGCAACTCTGTGTTTGCATCCCATTATTTAAAAGACGTACGAGTTACGTATGATAAATGCTTTTCGTTAGGTCCGTTTGTGTCAGCACAGACGGTTTCTGGGTAAAGGAGAAACAGCACCAATCCTTAAAATTATGTACGTCACCCTCTTGTCGGATGTGTTCTCGGGTTTTGCGATTGATGGGAGTGTCAGTTGTCGCTCAGGCGGCCTTCACTTCTCTTTATTTGAAAATCGAGTGACATCTGACTATTAGAGGGGTACAAAAATTTGTTGTTATTTTTGTATGTATGATTTTCGAGTTTGTGGTTGTTTGCAAAGAGTTTGGGATAACTCGAGGCAATCTTAGAACTAACACGGGTTAGGATCGGGTGATCGGGATTGGTTGTGTGCTCCTTAAATTAGTGCGTGTTGTCATATAAGCGGATGTGCTCCCATTGACAAACGCCATTTAGGATTCTGTCGAGTAAGTGGAAGAGACCCCATCGACAGATCCACAAGAATTCTTGGCCACAGATCACTATCTCGCTAAGGTTCTTGAGATGAAGCAGACTCCTAGGCAAGTAGCCACGAAGTCTTCCATCTAAGAAGGTAGGAACTAAGGTTTATTTATACCTACAACATATGTTGTTTACCTGTCTAGTCAGTTAGTTAGCTGTCTCTTGCCCTGCCACCAAAGGGTGTCAATCAGCTATGTATATATCTGACAGGTAAGTTGAATGTATGAAAATGACATTGTTATGATACAATAAAGTTTCATACATACTTTACCTGGCAGATATATACAATTGAAGACCCACCCAGCCTCCCCGCAGGAGACAGGTGGAAGAGAGATATGATTAGAAAACGGAATAGTTCCTAGACTGCCACCCAGATGCAGGGCGGTAGATCACCTGACCTACCTGTAGCGAGTGCCGCGAAATTTGAAATTCTGTCGGGAACGACGGAGTCTATAGCTATGTATATATCTGCCAGGTAAGTATGTATGAAACTTTATTGTATCATAACAATGTCATGCTTCGGTAGATCCTCACACTAGTTGTTAGAAGGTGTAGAATGGTTGAATGTTCAATTGAGAATACGTGTTTAATGAGTGTGAGAATCTGAGTGCACAAGAGTGGAAGAATCTAGCTTCTTACTTGAAGAAGTTAGAGAGAGATAGAGAGAGGAAGAAAACCCATAGAAGGTCTGCCTCTCATGATCTACTTTCTAGCTCTGTAGCTTCTTCCTATGATGATAATGACCATTCTGTTTCAGCCGTTCACAAATGGCTAATCCCTCTAGTTCGGCTTCGAAAATAGCAGAACTTAGAGCTTCCCTTCAGAAAATGCAGGAAAAAGTCGCCAGCATTGAAGGTAAGCAAAGTGAATGTGACAGTGATATTAGTGTCCCCAGTGTAGTGGAGGGGGCGTCTGGTCGTCTCTGCGACGCTCCCAGGCCTAGACCTCTTCCAAGCTCCCTGGCCCGGAGGGAGAAGGAAAGTCGAAAGCCGTACGGGGTTGTGGAGAATCCCCAACGATCAGGCGTCCCTTCGCAGAATCGATCGTATCGACTGCTAAAGACCGCTATAAGAGGGTCCTACGAGAGTGCTTTTCGTCGTCGAGTTCGCCTTCTCCGAGAAGAGGGTGGAAGGAGTCGAATCTTTCCCGTCCTTTGAAGAGGAGTATGCAAGAGCCTGCCAGGCGCCAGGCGCCTGCGGAACATGAGATCCAATTCGAGTCCCCGAGCGCTTCTCAGAATGGAGGAGCGCCTTCGGTAGTAAGTAAGAGGGCGAGAATACGGTCAGACTCTGAGAATGGAGGAGATCCTAGAGCGCCTTCCAGATCTCCCTCTCCTAAATCGGAAGATTCCTCAACCAAGAAAATCTTGAAGAATATGCAAGAGCAATTAGCCTTGCTAGTAGGAACTCGTTATAAGGAGCCTACTCGTAAGAAGGATGATAGGCTTCCTATTAAAAGATCGAAAGAACTATCTCCTGCCAGGCGCGACGCATCCTTCAGGGGAGTTGTCGCTCAGGCGGCCATCTCTGGGGGGGGCGGTGCGCTAGACAGGCGAGAGGTAGAAAGGAAGCTACTCCTGTCAAGAGTAGGGCGCCAACCAGAAGCCAGACTCCGAGTAGGCGTAACGAGCCAGGACAACATTCAAGATCTTCAATCAAGCGCCAAGAGCTGGATGAAGAGGAAGATCCTGTTAGGAGTAGAGCACTTATAAGACGAAAGCTCCTACTAAACATCAGACGGATACTCCTCCCAAACACCAGGAGTATTCTGAACTAGTTACTCCTCCCAGGCGCCAGGAGTATTACGAAGCTTATACTCCTCCCAGGCGCCAGGAATATGCGGAACTTAATACTCCTACCACGCGCCAGGAGTATTATGAACAGAATGCGCCTACTAAAAGCCAGGAGCATTCGAGGCGCTTTGCGCCTGCCAGGCGCCAGGCGCCTGCTGAAAGCCAGGAGTATTCGAGGCGCTCTGCGCCTGCCAGGCGCCAGGCGCCTGATGAAAATGCGCCTGCCAGGCGCCAGGCGCCTGATGAAAATGCGCCTGCCAGGCGCCAGGCGCCTGATGAAAATGCGCCTGCCAGGCGCCAGGCGCTGATGAAAATGCGCCTGCCAGGCGCCATGCGCCTGCTGAAAGTGAACCTGACACTCGTAAGAGAGTAAGAGAGGAGTCAGTAGAAAGGAGAGACCTTCTCCTTCCGAGTCTCTTAACCCAGAAGATGCCTCGGAGGACGAAATGAAAGGATCTTCTAATTATAAAGTCCTTTCGTCCCTGCTGTTGGAGGAATATGGAGACTCTTTGACACCAGCTGCTCCCCCTTCGCCACGTTCGCAGTTTTTCGAGCACGAAAACACTCAAGTCCTCCTCTTTCCTCAAAATGAAGCCTGCCATTTCTATGAGGAGAGCGCTACAATCTCTTGACTCCTGGTTCAAGAAGAAGAAGGAGTTAGTAAGGAAGGACGGTCTTTTGTATGCCTCCCGCCAAACTTACAGGGAGGAGAGGAATTTGGTACGAAACGGGAGAGGATATGGGATTGTCTCTGCCCGTTTCAGCCGAATCAGATTTCTCGAGTTTAGTGGATTCGTCGAGGAAGGCACGCCTTGAATGCAGCGAAGGTTACATGGGGGCTTTCGGAAACGGACCACCTCATCAAGGTCTTTTTCATACTTTAGAAGTTTTTAACTTCTTAGATTGGTCCCTTGGGGTTCTGGCCAAGAAATCTCAAGAAAATGAACAACTCGACCCAGAAAACCCTGAATTGCATACTAGCATGCATTGATAAGGCTGTTCAGGATGGGATCAGCTGAGGTATGCTCGCTATATGGTGCAGGAGTTTTAAAGAAAAGAGCGGTGCACAGTGCTTTGTTCCTCACAAAGGCCGTCTCTCATTCGCAGAGAGCCGCCTTATTGTTTGCGCCTCTCTGAATGCAACTTTTTTCCTTTTTCCCTCGCAGTTGGTGAAGGACATAGCGCATTCTTTGACGGAAAAGGCCACCCAGGATCTCCTTAGACAATCATCAAGGAAGAGTAGCCTGTGGCTAGTGAGGAGAAGAAAGTGGCTCACCCAGCTCAGAAACAGCCCTTTCGAGGAGGTCTTCCAACTAGACCGATCGCCAGAAGGAAGTCAACGATAAGGGGTAGGTCTTCCTCCGTGCCTTTAAGAAAGGGAAGTGAGAGTTCGGTCCTCCAGACACCCGTAGGAGCCAGGCTACAGTATTTTGCGAAAGCCTGGGAAGACTTAGGAGCCAACACTTGGACGATGTCGATCATCAAGAAGGGGTCTCGCATCCCATTCAAGGACATTCCTCCCTTGACAACATCTCCGAGGGAATTGTCCGCCAGATACAGGACCAGATGATGACGGACACTCTTCGGCAAATGGTGGAACAGATGTGGGAAAAAAGGGCAATAGAACTTGTACTGGATTGCAACTCCCCGGGGTTTTACAACCGCTTGTTTCTTGTAACAAAAGCCTCGGGGGATGGAGACCGGTACTGGACGTAAGTGCGCTGAACAAATTTGTCGAACAGCAGAAGTTCAGCATGGAAACGTCTGCCTCAGTCCTTGCAGCACTACGGCAAGGGGATTGGATGGTGTCCATAGACCTTCAGGACGCATACTTCCACATCCCGATCCACCATTCGTCGAGGAAGTACCTTCGATTTATGTTCGAAGGAAGAAATTATCAGTTTCAGGGCCCCTGTGTTTCGGCCTATCCACGGCTCCTCAAGTTTTCACAGACGTGATGAAAAATGTAGCGAGACACCTACACTTGAAAGGGATAAATGTCTCAATGTACCTGGACGACTGGCTCATCAGAGCCAGGTCTCAAAGCAGTGTTTGGAGGACCTGTTAATACACTGGAGTTGACAAAGTCTTTGGGACTGATCGTGAACCTCGAGAAGTCTCAGATGATCCCCAGCCAGAACGTGGTTTATCTGGGGATTCAGATGGATTCTCGGGGTTTTCGAGCTTTTCCATCGCAAGAGAGACTAAAGAAAGGCTGTGCCAAAAGTATCGAACTTTCTAGGAAAGAGCGCACTCGGCGAGGAATGGCTGAGCCTTCTGGAACCCTTTCCTCGCTCGAGCAGTTCTTTCGCCTAGGGAGATTACATCTTCGACCGCTTCAGTTCTTCCTAAGAAGAAGTTGGAGTTGAAGAAGACAGGTCAGCTATCGGATACGTTCCAATATCGGAAGAAATAAAACAACATTTGAAGTGGTGTTGCTTCCACTAAAGGAAACAAAGGAGTGTCCCTGCAAGTACGGAACCCAAGCCTGACATTGTTTTCAGACGCCTCGGAGGCGGGCTGGGTGCAACATTGGACCCAGAGTGTCAGGCACCTGGTCGGCAGAACAGTGTCATGGCACATAAATTGCAAAGAGCTCTTAGCAAATTCACCTGGCGCTAAAGAGCTTCGAACATTAGTCAGAGGCAAAGTCGTGCAGATAAATTCGGACAATACGACAGCTCTGCTTATGTCAAGAAGCAAGGAGGGACGCACTCTTTTGCTCTGTACGAGCTGGCACGGATCTACTGATTTGGGCGAACCAAAGGAAGGTAATCTTCTAACAAGGTTTGTTCAAGGGGAGAGGAATGTGAGAGCGGACAGACTGAGCAGGAGATTCCAGGTCCTTCCCACAGAATGGACACTCCACTCAGAAGTCTGTCAGAGCCTGTGGCGCCTTTGGGGGAAGCCTCAAATAGATCTTTTCGCCACATTCCTCTCCAAGAGGATAGAGACATTTTGTGCCCTGGTGGAGGATCCCCGGGCTTATGCAACAGACGCCTTTCTCCTGGACTGGTCAGGAATAGACGTTTACGCTTTTCCCCCGTTCAAGATACTGGGGGAAGTAGTCAGAAAATTCGTGGCATCCGAAGGAACCAAAGATGACTCTGATCGCTCCGTATTGGCCAGCTCAAATCTGGTTCACAGAGGTGATGGAATGGACAGTGGACTTCCCAGATCTCTTCCAAACAGAATAGATCTGCTCAAACAACCCCACTTCGAAGAGGTACCATCAAAATCTACCCGCTCTTGCTCTGACTGCCTTTCGACTATCGAAAGACTCGTCAGAGCGAGGGGTTTTTCCTCGCCAGGCAGCAAATGCAATTGCTAGAGCCCGCAGACCATCTACGAGGCGAGTGTACCAATCGAAGTGGGAAGTTTTCAGAAACTGGTGTAGGTCGAAGAAGCTGTCCTCTTCCAGTACCTCTGTGACCGAAATGCAGATTTCCTTCTATTTCTTAGGCAAGAATCGCATCTCTCGGTACCAACTATTAAGGGTAACAGGAGTATGCTCTCAGCAGTCTTTAGAAACAGAGGATTAGATCTACGAATACAAGGATTTACACGACCTCATTCGTTCATTCGAAACATCTAAATCACGCGAACCTAAGGTTCCAAGCTGGAACTTAGATGTAGTTCTAAAATTTCTGTCATCAGATGAATTCGAACCTCTTCACACTGCTTCGTTCCGCAATATCACTAGAAAGTGTTTGTTTCTGATGTCTCTTGCAACGGCAAAAAGAATCAGTGAGTTGCACGCCCTTGATCAAGAGTTGGCTTCAAAGGAGACTCCGCAATGTGTTCATTTCAGTCCCTTTTTCTGGCCAAAAATGAAAACCTTCGAATCCCTGGCCCAGAGTTTTCGAAGTTAAAGGACTGTCTAGCTTGGTGGGCAGAGAGGCAGAAAGATCCCTGTGCCCAGTTAGAGCTCTAAAATTTTATCTGGACAGGAAGAAGCAGTTGGGAGGTTCGCAGAAAAGTCTTTGGTGCTCAGTGAAAGACCCCAAAAGACCAATGTCCAAGAACGCATTAGCCCCTTCTTTGTGAGAAGTGTTATCACAGAAGCTCATAAGAAGTGTACAGATGATCGCTTTTAATCTCCTAAGAGTGGGAGCCCACGAAGTTAGAGCAATCGCAACCTCTGTGGCGTTCCAAAGAAATATGTCCACTAAAGAACATCTTGGACACACTTATTGGAGATGCAACTCTGTGTTTGCATCCCATTATTTAAAAGACGTACGAGTTACGTATGATAAATGCTTTTCGTTAGGTCCGTTTGTGTCAGCACAGACGGTTCTGGGTAAAGGAGAAAGCACCAATCCTTAAAATTATGTACGTAACCCTCTTGTCGGATGTGTTCTGGGTTTTCGATTGATGGAGTGTCAGTTGTCGCTCAGGCGGCCTTCACTTCTCTTTATTTTGAAATCGAGTGACATCTGACTATTAGAGGGGTACAAAAAAATTTGTTATTTTTGTATGTATTGATTTTCGAGTTTGTGGTTGTTTGCTAAGAGTTTGGGGATAACTCGAGGCAATCTTAGAACTAACACGGGTTAGGATCGGGTGATCGGGATTGGTTGTGTGCTCCTTAAATTAGTGCGTGTTGTCATATAAGCGGATGTGCTCCCATTGACAAACGCCATTTAGGATTCTGTCGAGTAAGTGGAAGAGACCCCATCGACAGATCCACAAGAATTCTTGGCCACAGATCACTATCTCGCTAAGGTTCTTGAGATGAAGCAGACTCCTAGGCAGTAGCCACGAAGTCTTCCATCTAAGAAGGTAGGAACTAAGGTTTATTTATACCTACAACATATGTTGTTACCTGCTCTAGTCAGTCCAGTTGTTAGCTGTCTCTTGCCCTCCCACCAAAGGGTGTCAATCAGCTATGTATATATCTGACAGGTAAGTTGAATGTATGAAAATGACATTGTTATGATACAATAAAGTTTCATACATACATTACCGTGGCAGATATATACAATTGAAGACCCACCCAGCCTCCCCAGCAGGAGACAGGTGGAAGAGAAGAGAGATTATGATTAGAAACGGGAATAGTTTCCTAGCCCTGCCACCCAGAGCAGGGCGGTAGATCACCTGACCTACCTGTAGCGAGTGCCGCGAAATTTGAAATTCTGTCGGGAACGACGAGTCTATAGCTATGTATATATCTGCCAGGTAAGTATGTATGAAACTTTATTGTATCATAACAATGTCATTTTTAAAGAAAAGAGCGGTGCACAGTGCTTTCCTCACAAAGGCCGTCTCTCATTCGCAGAGAGCCGCCTTATTGTTTGCGCCTCTCTCTGAACACCTTTTTCCCTCGCAGTTGGTGAAGGACATAGCGCATTCTTTGACGGAAAAGGCCACCCAGGATCTCCTTAGACAATCATCAAGGAAGAGTAGGCCTGTGGCTAGTGATGAGAAGAAAGTGGCTCACCCAGCTCAGAAACAGCCCTTTCGAGGAGGTCTTCCAACTAGACCGATCGCCAGAAGGAAGTCAACGATAGAGGGGTAGGTCTTCCTTCCGTGCCTTTAAGAAAGGGAAGTGAGAGTTCCGTCCTCCAGACACCCGTAGGAGCCAGGCTACAGTATTTTGTGAAAGCCTGGGAAGACTTAGGAGCCAACACTTGGACGATGTCGATCATCAAGAAGGGGTATCGCATCCCATTCAAGGACATTCCTCCCTTGACAACATCTCCGAGGGAATTGTCCGCCAGATACAGGGACCAGATGATGACGGACACTCTTCGGCAAATGGTGGAACAGATGTGGGAAAAAGGGCAATAGAACTTGTACTGGATTGCAACTCCCCGGGTTTTACAACCGCTTGTTTCTTGTAACAAAAGCCTCGGGGGATGGAGACCGGTACTGGACGTAAGTGCGCTGAACAATTTTGTCGAACAGCAGAAGTTCAGCATGGAAACGTCTGCCTCAGTCCTTGCAGCACTACGGCAAGGGGATTGGATGGTGTCCATAGACCTTCAGGACGCATACTTCCACATCCCGATCCACCATTCGTCGAGGAAGTACCTTCGATTTATGTTCGAAGGAAGAAATTATCAGTTGTCAGGGCCCTGTGTTTTTCGGCCTATCCACGGCTCCTCAAGTCTTCACAGACGTGATGAAAAATGTAGCGAGACACCTACACTTGAAAGGGATAAATGTCTCAATGTACCTGACGACTGGCTCATCAGAGCCAGGTCTCAAAAGCAGTGTTTGGAGGACCTGTTAATAACACTGGAGTTGACAAAGTCTTTGGGACTGATCGTGAACCTCGAGAAGTCTCAGATGATCCCCAGCCAGAACGTGGTTTATCTGGGGATTCAGATGGATTCTCGGGGTTTTCGAGCTTTTCCATCGCAAGAGAGACTAAGAAAGGCTGTGCCAAAGTATCGAACTTTCTAGGGAAAGAGCGCACTTCGGCGAGGGAATGCTGAGCCTTCTGGGAACCCTTTCCTCGCTCGAGCAGTTCTTTCGCCTAGGGAGATTACATCTTCGACCGCTTCAGTTCTTCCTAAGAAGAAGTTGGAGTTGGAAGACAGGTCAGCTATCGGATACGTTTCCAATATCGGAAGAAATAAAACAACATTTGAAGTGGTGGTGCTTCCACTAAAGGAAAACAAAGGAGTGTCCCTGCAAGTACGGAAACCCAAGCCTGACATTGTTTTCAGACGCCTCGGAGCGGGCTGGGGTGCAACATTGGGACCCAGAGAAGTGTCAGGCACCTGGTCGCAGAACAGGTGCATGGACATAAAATTGCAAAGAGCTCTTAGCAAATTCACCTTTGGCGCTAAAGAGCTTCGAACACTTAGTCAGAGGCAAAGTCGTGCAGATAAATTCTGGACAATACGACAGCTCTGGCTTATGTCAAGAAGCAAGGAGGGACGCACTCTTTTGCTCTGTACGAGCTGGCACGGGATCTACTGATTTGGGCGAACCAAAGGAAGGTAATTCTTCTAACAAGGTTTGTTCAGGGGAGAGGAATGTGGAGCGGACAGACTGAGCAGGAGATTCCAGGTCCTTCCCACAGAATGGACACTCCACTCAGAAGTCTGTCAGAGCCTGTGGCGCCTTTGGGGGAAGCCTCAAATAGATCTTTTCGCCACATTCCTCTCCAAGAGGATAGAGACATTTTGTGCCCTGGTGGAGGATCCCCGGGCTTATGCAACAGACGCCTTTCTCCTGGACTGGTCAGGAATAGACGTTTACGCTTTTCCCCCGTTCAAGATACTGGGGGAAGTAGTCAGAAAATTCGTGGCATCCGAAGGAACCAAGATGACTCTGATCGCTCCGTATTGGCCAGCTCAAATCTGGTTCACAGAGGTGATGGAATGGACAGTGGACTTCCCCAGATCTCTTCCAAACAGAATAGATCTGCTCAAACAACCCCACTTCGAGAGGTACCATCAAAATCTACCCGCTCTTGCTCTGACTGCCTTTCGACTATCGAAAGACTCGTCAGAGCGAGGGGGTTTTCTCGCCAGGCAGCAAATGCAATTGCTAGAGCCCGCAGACCATCTACGAGGCGAGTGTACCAATCGAAGTGGGAAGTTTTCAGAAACTGGTGTAGGTCGAAGAAGCTGTCCTCTTCCAGTACCTCTGTGACCGAAATTGCAGATTTCCTTCTATTTCTTAGGCAAGAATCGCATCTCTCGGTACCAACTATTAAGGGGTACAGGAGTATGCTCTCAGCAGTCTTTAGAAACAGAGGATTAGATCTAACGAATGACAAGGATTTACACTCATTCGTTCATTCGAAACATCTAAATCACGCGAACCTAAGGTTCCAAGCTGGAACTTAGATGTAGTTCTAAAATTTCTGTCATCAGATGAATTCGAACCTCTTCACACTGCTTCGTTCCGCAATATCACTAGAAAGTGTTTGTTTCTGATGTCTCTTGCAACGGCAAAAAGAATCAGTGAGTTGCACGCCCTTGAATCAAGAGTTGGCTTCAAAGGAGACTCCGCAATGTGTTCATTTCAGTCCCTTTTTCTGGCCAAAAATGAAAACCCTTCGAATCCCTGGCCCAGGAGTTTCGAAGTTAAAGGACTGTCTAGCTTGGTGGGCAGAGAGGCAGAAAGATCCCTGTGCCCAGTTAGAGCTCTAAAATTTTATCTGGACAGGAAGAAGCAGTTGGGAGGTTCGCAGAAAAGTCTTTGGTGCTCAGTGAAAGACCCCAAAAGACCAATGTCCAAGAACGCATTAGCCTTCTTTGTGAGAAGTGTTATCACAGAAGCTCATAAGAAGTGTACAGATGATTCGTTTAATCTCCTAAGAGTGGGAGCCCACGAAGTTAGAGCAATCGCAACTCTGTGGCGTTCCAAAGAAATATGTCACTAAAGAACATCTTGGACCACAACTTATTGGAGATGCAACTCTGTGTTTGCATCCCATTATTTAAAAGACGTACGAGTTACGTATGATAAATGCTTTTCGTTAGGTCCGTTTGTGTCAGCACAGACGGTTCTGGGTAAAGGAGAAAGCACCAATCCTTAAAATTATGTACGTAACCCTCTTGTCGGATGTGTTCTCGGTTTTCGATTGATGGAGTGTCAGTTGTCGCTCAGGCGGCCTTCATTCTCTTTATTTGAAAATCGAGTGACATCTGACATTAGAGGGGTACAACAAAAATTTGTTATTTTTGTATGTATGATTTTCGAGTTTGTGGTTGTTTGCAAAGAGTTTGGGGATAACTCGAGGCAATCTTAGAACTAACACGGGTTAGGATCGGGTGATCGGGATTGGTTGTGTGCTCCTTAAATTAGTGCGTGTTGTCATATAAGCGGATGTGCTCCCATTGACAAACGCCATTTAGGATTCTGTCGAGTAAGTGGAAGAGACCCCATCGACAGATCCACAAGAATTCTTGGCCACAGATCACTATCTCGCTAAGGTTCTTGAGATGAAGCAGACTCCTAGGCAGTAGCCACGAAGTCTTCCATCTAAGAAGGTAGGAACTAAGGTTTATTTATACCTACAAAACATATGTTGTTTACCTGTCTAGTCAGTTAGTTAGCTGTCTCTTGCCCTCCACCAAAGGGTGTCAATCAGCTATGTATATATCTGACAGGTAAGTTGAATGTATGAAAATGACATTGTTATGATACAATAAAGTTTCATACATACTTACCTGGCAGATATATACAATTGAAGACCCACCCAGCCTCCCGCAGGAGACAGGTGGAAGAGAGATTATGATTAGAAAACGGGAATAGTTCCTAGCCCTGCCACCCAGAGCAGGGCGGTAGATCACCTGACCTACCTGTAGCGAGTGCCGCGAAATTTGAAATTCTGTCGGGAACGACGGAGTCTATAGCTATGTATATATCTGCCAGGTAAGTATGTATGAAACTTTATTGTATCATAACAATGTCATTTTATTATTTACTTTTTGGATATATGAAGATGTTTTACTGCCGGATTACCACCATAGTGTGATGCAATCACTTTTGGTCCCTGGGCCTCTGTCTGTTTTCGCACCATAAGAAATTAATGGGGCCGAATTTGCAATGACCAGAAAGTCGTTAAAAGAGGAAAGTTACCATTGAGGGGCATATGTTTTGATTGAGAAGAATACAATTTTATACAATAGCTAGCTTGTAAAAATATACTTGATAACAAAAAAACTTGATTGACAACTAAGCAGCATACCTACTATGGGTTTTCAGAGACAGTGCAAGCACGTTTTTTTGGCAATATTTCTGTAACGAACACTTGTATCAGAACAAGATTTTGCTATGTGTATTACACCCAGTGCCGTAATTTATAAAGGTATCGTGAATCACTAATCGTAAAGAATAACGACACTTGTCCCATATACCAAGAGACAAAACTCCCATTATCCAGAAATGGATACGAACACGCGTAAAAAACTCCACCTACCCTCTCCCCCCACCGCCACCCCTGTCCTTCCTTCCTTCACCTTCCTTTCTCTCTCTCTCTCTGTTGCCAATTGGTATGTGTTCACCCTCCAAACTGGGTATAAGACTTACACAAAACGTGGAAATTGGTGAAATTAGCCTATGTATTGAAAGTATATATACATAAATATTAAAGAAATTTTATCATTATTGGATTACTATGACAACTAGAATTCATGGAAACAGTTTATGATAATGCATCGACGTATGTGTGAAGCTCCACTAATGCAGCAACGATGATTTTGCCATTCTTAGCATGCAAACATTAAAGGTTACATTTATTTCTGGCATACAGTTATTAAAAAAATCAAAATACTAATATAGACTTAAATCAGTGAAAAGTGCTAGGAAAAAAAAAACAATCCACTAATTGTCTCGCTACACGATGGTTTTCGACAGCCAGATGTACCGACAGGTTAGAAACATGGGATTGTATCTACTTTAGAAATATCTGTAATTTTTCGGGGTAATTTGGTTGCAAAGAAGGGATAATAGACATGAATTAAAATAAACATTTTGGGAATAACAAAGTAGAGTTGAACTAAATAATGAGTAAAGTAAACAATTAAGGGATTAAAACTTTTGCACATCATAAACAGTGTCGTCTGTTTGCTGCTCGTAACTGTGTTTGTGGAGTGAGCGCTTGGAGGAACCAGGAACAGCAACATGGTTCAAGTGCAATGTGGAGTGAATTAAGACCAAAATGTGTATAATAACAATCAAATAAGCACTGTGGAGTTTCAGTTGTGATGGCAGTAAGGATAAAACCACCGATTACAAGGTAAAAATGCATTCATTTCAAACCATGACCCCGGGAATAACAAGTTTCATACTTTCACTAATATAAGCTACAAAATGTTGTTTTATTGTGCAGATTACAACTGCAATCTTGAGTAAGATCAAATAATAAACGTTACATATAATACGCTAACATTTTCAAATGAGTGCTGGGAATGCTGGGAAAGATGGTGGCCATCCGTGACTAGACTGGCCAGCCAACAGATTGTCGCCATATTGGATTTCAAAACTGCCTTGAAAACTTATTTTACGAAGAGTGTCACATGCTTATTTTAGTTCGTATGGGGCTTTCATATATCACATTATGTTGACGAAACTTCAATCTTTTGAATGGTATGCTTAGAGTTGTAATTGTATTCTTGTTTCACCAATTAAATATCAAGTGAATAAGACCCGGCCAGCGTGATGATAGTGGATTGTCCATGATTGTTTACCCTACCTCCACGACGCTTTCAAAATTTTTCTTTAAAACTACCAATATTTTGAAGATTGACACCATCTCGATGTTTGCGCAGTTGCTTGTGTCAACAAACTTCCCATTTCCTGTGCTAAATCCGCACACCACTTGTACCTATAGACACTGGGGCACTTTCATCATAACATCGTAAACGACGACTTCCAGTCACTACTTTTTTAAGGAAACTACAATTTTGGTAGAAGAGAAGAAGCATGCACTAGATAATTATTTAAATAAATAGGTTAAACAGCAGTATAAGGTCATGAATTCCATGAATATTTTTACATATTCATGATTATTAATTTGAAAATTATTTGTTGTTGAAAAAGTAACTAGATTCTTGACACAAATATCAACAGTTTTGCTTGTGAACGGTACCTACGGTGTTCTTGGCGCTCTTCAATTGTACTGTCATTTTGCCGTCGTCTGCTCGTATTTACTTCAGAAATATCTGTAATTTTTCAGGTTAATTTGATTGCAAAAAAGGGATAATAGACATGAATTAAATAGACATTTTGAAGTAACAAAGTAAAGTTAAACTAAATAATGAGTAAAGTAAGCAATTAAGGAAATAAAGCTTTGCACCTCACAAACCGTGTACTCATGTGCTGCCCGTAACGTAGTTCAAGTGCAATTTGGAGTGAATTAAGACTAAAACATGTATAATTTCAATCAAATAAGCACTGCGGAGTTTCAGTTGTGATGGTAGTGAGGATAAAACCACTGATTATAAGGTAAAAATGAATTTCACTTCAAACCATGACCCCGGGAATAAGAGGTTTCATACTTTCACTAATAAAGGCAACAAAATGTTGTTTTATTGTGCTGATTACAACTGCAATCTTGAGTAAGATCAATAAACGTTACATATAAGTATACGCTTTGCTGTGCTTACGAATGACACCGCACGCAGTTGCCGCCTTATTGGATTTCAAAACTGCCTTGGAAACATATTTTACAAAGAGCTCACATGCTTATTTTAGTTTGTATGGCGCTTTCATATATATCACATTATGTTGACGAAACTTCAATCTTTTGAATGTTATGTTTAAAGATGTAATTGTATTCTTGTTTCACCAAAAAATTAAAATTCCTATCGAGTGGAATAAGCCTGCAGTTGAGTAAGGTAGAATATGGTAGCCCACAATAGGTTATGTACATTAGGGTAGTTTGCAATATGGCAGGCTAGGGTAGGTAACATTGAGAAAGGCTAGAGTAACCGATGGTGTAGTAGGCTAGCATAGCCTAGTATTTGAATTTGTTGTCTTGGGCAATAGAAGAGATGCAAACATAGCTTTTCGCAGGCTATTGTAAGCTAACACGGCCAATTTTGCATATGTTTGAAGGATTAGACGAGACGTAGGATTGGAATTAGTCTTAACATGAATACGACAATTTAAGCTTTATTTAGCCCATGCAGTACTTGATTTGCATAGAATAGTGTAGCCTAACATGGTTTTTTTTAATTTATCATTGAAGTCAACTTAGACGAGATACATAAAAGATGAAATTGAATAGCCTGTAGCCTACAAGGTTTATTTACCCCACTCATTTGCGGATCCCAATGTAACTAAAAACGGCATTTTTTGTTTTAGCCCATAGATGAGAGGCTCAGGATTATAATTGAATGTAACTTAACTTAACTTTAGGGCAATATAACTCACTCATATGCCTTGGGCTAAGCTGTTAGGATAGGCTAGATATGAAATGTGGCATTGTAGGAATGGTGGTAAAACAACTGAAGATGAAGTAGAGTGCATTTGTAAGGGGTTGGGGGAGGAATCATTGTGGAGGAGGTCTAGGGGGCCTGTGAAGCCTCCCCCAGCAAGGTTAGGACTTGGCGTCCAAGGTTAGGTTAGGTAAAAGTAAGTCTGGTTTGACATACTATAGATATACCTACTTTGGCATGTGCTCCATGAAATTTACCATAGGTATACACTCCAAAATTTATCTATTTATCCATTAACCTAAAAATTTTCTGCAATTTCTGTCACTATTTGTTTTCATAACTTTGGAATGCCATTTGAATGCCTGTTTGGTGCTGTGAAAAGCTCTCCAGGGTAACTCAAGATCACCTACCCACCATGTGGTTGTTTTGTGGCGAAGGAACAGCTGACGGTTTGTCATGGTTAAAGTCATGGGTTTTAATTAGAGGTCATTTTAGGTTGTGCCTCAGGGTATTTGTTATGTCAGGGGTCAGTACTGAGATTTTTGCTGTTTTATCTTGGTAATGGAAGAAGTTACATTGTATTGCATTAGACTAGGCTCCTTGGAGCTGTTTTATGCATATGACCCAGTGCTAACAGCTTATTGGTAGATATCAGTGAAGATTTACTGCACAGTTTAGAAATGTAGCTTCAGGGTATGTTTATAAATAGATGGCTGCTTTCATTTAAATTTGCTCATTCCTTCATTCATCCCAGGTTTATGTCTGTTGATGAGATTACCATTATTAGTGTAGCACTCAGACAGTTTTCAAACATCCCAGTGCTAGCTCAGGATTATTGTTGATTCACTCTTTTGACACTCATGATCTCATTTCAGGAAGACCCCCCAGAATCAGATGATTCTGACGAAGAAATTCCACCGGGAGGCGTTCTGTTTCCCATTGTCGCTATTCAAGACATTGAATCTGGCGAGGAAGAAAATGGCGCGGAAGACGGCAATTCTTCCATCGGAGATAACGGACCTGATATTGAAGTACGTTGATTCTTTAGGCCACGCTTGGTTGCTCTGTACTATGCTAAAAAAAATTTCTTTAATTTTTGCAAATTTTTTCATTTGTGTTCTTTCACAGTTAATTCATAAAATACAATTAGCCTGTAGTTATAAGTGATGATTATTTTTTCTTTACTCTCACTGTTTGTTAAGAGTTCCCTTTAGAATCAGAGCATTGTCATGTTTTAATTTTTTGTATTTTCAGGATGCCCTCAGTGAGGCTGACATTAGTGTGAATGATGATTCAGATGTGAGTACAAAGCATATTTTTAAGTGTGTAGGTTAACATTTTAGAATTTTGAGAAACTGAAATAGTAAAAGTAGTACATAATTTCATTCTTTTATCTGTAAGCACCATTAACTTGATGGCTATTCTTGCCACTATTACTGTCAATGACACTTATGGCACTGTAACTTGATGCAACATAAGATCAAATCACCTTAAGTCGGTGTTGCCATAAGTCATTGACGCACTGTATGGATACTGACCTTTAGATTTCACATACCGTATATTTTGGCGTATAAGTCGACCGGAAGATAAGTCGACCCCCCAATTCTGAGTAAATTTTTATGATTTTAACTAATATCGGGCATATTAGTCGACCTATAAAATGTGAGGCCAACCGTACGCTCAAAATAAGCAGCAGGGTAAAACGTATCATATAAAATAACCTGAATGTTATTACGGTACATATGTTGCTCTACTTACCATAAGAAATACAGGTAATATACTCGGTATGTTAACAAATCTGTGTAATATATAAAAGATGAATACTGGCAAATATGATTAGAAATGACGAAACGAAAGCTACGTTACTCGAGTGTAATGTAAACAAACAAAGCGCTAACTAACGCTGCATAACAGCCTACGTATATATGTATGTACAAACTGTCACTCAAGTTTTAATGTTTTTGATTGGGTTGTTAAAACGACGTACCTGTATTTTATTATTATGTTGAATATTCCTTGACCATTGGTTCTTCTATGGCATAAACAGGCTCATTTGAGGACGAACTTGCAGTTGATTCACCAGATTTCAAACTGGGATCCTTATGATGAAACCGTGAATGATAATTTGTCTGATGAATTGTTTAATTCAAGTGACGATGACTCAAGTAATTTTGAAGGATTTTAAATATATTTTATTAATACAATTTTTTTTTATTTTATTTAAAGTGATAAAGATTTCATACCATAAAATGTTTTTGAACAATACCCCGGTAAATACAAAACTGTCAGAGTGAACGCATCCTTCTCAATTACTGTACTACAAATAGCTACGCAATGTTTACACTTGCTGTGCGATTGGGGTTTCTTCAAGTTACTTTGATTTGTTTCATTTGTTCCGATACGTAATACAAACCATCGGTCCTTTAACAATAGGAAGTAGCTAGCGGCAGCTGGAACGGTCGTAAGCTTCGAACAAGGGGAGAACGGTAGTTAACTGCTTGTCCGCGCGCCGCGCGACTGGGAGGTAAACAAATCACTTTTGCTTTCGGCCGCGGGTGTGAAGGACGTGTTCGTCATCGCTCTCATGCCCGCTTCATCGTCGTATGCTTTGTTTATAACTGTGTGTTTCTACTAATGGTTTGTTTGACTTGAAATGAAACTGTAAGTACACTGTTTTCATTTTCATTACTTAATTATGAACCAACATGGAGCTATCGCCGTAGATGCGGCGATTTCCTCTCTTTTCATAAATTGAACCCTTGAATTATGTCTCGGTGCCGAGGGCGGGCGCGCTCGCGCCGAGTCATGTATTTTGGGCGAAAGTGTGTAATTGAAAAATGTAAGTACTTTTTTTCATTATATTTTTGCCCTGTGCGTTTTGTTACCGAGAGCGTGATTGCGCTCGGCACGAGCCTTTTATTTTGTATGATAAAATGCAATGAAAGTGGATTCGCAATACAGTATTCTTTTCATTTTCATTATTTATTTGCATTTAAAATTTCTAATTTAATTTGGATCAATTTTCGCTCTTACCCGGGAATTGATCCTTACGATTATTTTCTGTGAAAGTGAAATCGCAAGTGCAGTATTCTGTTTCATTTTCATATATATTTTATGATAGCATCATATTTTTATTTGGAATCAAGTTTCCGTTCTTACCCGGGAATTGATCTTTTTCCCTTTAAGTTCTATGAAGTGAATCGCAAGGGCAGTATTCTGTTTCATTTTCATATTACTTTTCACTGCTGTGCGGGGGTAGGGGAAGCGAAGGTCTACCAGGAAGTCGTCGGAAAGCTCTCCCGCGACTCCCTTGGTATCCGATTCTTCGTCTTCCTTCCTGCCCCCCACCCCCCGCTCAGCTTCTTCGTTGTATTTTGTATTTGGGGTCTTCCTTGCGTTCGGGGTGGGGCATGTCTTCCCCCGTGCGTGAGGGAACCCCTCTTACTAATCTATCTATGCTACCGCAGGGTGCTACATCCGTGGGAGAGAGCGACCTTGGACAGGTATGGACCACCGCGGCGGCAGGGCGTGCCTAGCATCCACGGGCTGCTGCAGCGTCTAGCGAGGTCTGGGGTCGGTCTCCACTACTACCACGGCCGCTTATGCTGCTCCCCCCCCTCCTGGTCTACACTCGCCCCATGCTGTGTCGGTGACGCCGTCTGCCGCTACTAGGGCCGCCGCCGTACCGAGGGGGTGTTGCTGCCTGCGCCGCCTGTTTTCTTCGTGTTGCCTGCCCCAGACTTCCGCTGTTCCAGCAGCTCGCCCCTGGACCGGCCGCCAGTACCCAGGTTCCCGCTGGCTGCCGATGATTCTACGAGGCGATCGCTGGGCCTGCCGTACCTGCCGCTGATGTGATTCCCGCTGTTGGCTTGGCTGTCCCTTCTGGGTCTACCGCTGCCGCTGTTCCTGCCGCTCCTGAGCTGGTTGCTGTTCCTGCCGCTCCTGAGCTGGTTGCTGTTCCTGTCGCTCCTGGTTCCTGAGCCTGTCCATGCTGGTCCTGCCCACGGTGTGTCTTCCCCAGTCCCAGGTCCTTCCGGACAGGTGCAGTCGGGCCGTATTGCTTCGGCAATAGCCCCGGCTCCGGCCTGGATGGAGGACCTGACGACTGTCCTGCGTGAGCTGAGGAGAAGAGGAAGAAGAGGAAGCTGTCATCCTCGTCTTCATCATCTGCTGCTGCCTCTTCCCCTTCGACTTCTAAGGCCCATAAGCCGAAGAAGAAGAAAAGGCTGCCTTCCCCCCTAAGGAAGTCTCCTTCGGGAACTTCTAAGGGCCGGGGTGGGACGGGGGGTCCTTCTGCTGGTTCCCTCCTGCTCCTTCGGGAGCGGGGCCCGTCTCCCCTTCCGTAAGGAAGAGGTAGACGGGGACCAGAGGAGTATCGGTTAGCTCTGGTACTTCCTCGCCTGGTGCTAGCGGCGATGCCGCTACGCCAGGTTCCGGCTCGGTCTCTCGTTCGCGAGAGATCCCGACGTGTACGTTCTACCTCGGGAGACCGTGCAGCCAAGTTTCGGCGCCAGAGTTCGCTCGGCGCCAAGACGCGGCACGGAGCAGAAGGCTGGTGAGAGCCGCTCAGGTGACTCTCGCCAGGCCAGCGGCCGCTATTGCAGCGACCAGCTGGTAACCCGGGTTTCCCCCCCTAAGAAGGCTCCTTCGGGACCTTCTAAGGGCCCGTCTCGCTCCGGCGATTTCGGGGAGCTCTTCTGCTGGTCCTCCTGCTCCCTCGGGAACAGGGCCCGTCTCTTCTTCTACCAAGGAGAAGAAGACGGGGACCAGAGGAGTAACCAGCTGCGGCTGGGCCACTTCCTCGCCTGGTTCTAGCGGTTCTGCCGCTAAACCAGGATCCGCCCTCTGCTTCTCGGTAGCGAGAAGTACCGAGTGGACAGGTCTCTCCCGCGGGATGACCGTCCAGGCCAAAGTCTTGACACCCGAGCTCGCTCGCCGTCAAGACCGAAGCGCGGAGCAGAAGACTGGCGAGAGTCGTGCAGACGACTCTCGCCAGGCCAGTGGACGCTCTCGCAGCGACCAGCTTGCTGCTGGGTTGACGTGACGGTCGCTGACCAGCCACGGGTTGAGGCGAGGAAGGGGTCCCGCGGCCGTGGCGGTACCAGCCACGGCTGGTACCAGCGGCTCGACGCGCCGAGGAGGACGCTCACCGGTCTCACCGCGACAGCGAGCCTAGCAGGTAACCTGACGCCCTCCCATCGGGACCGGGCGGAGAGACGGTAACCAGCAACAGCTCGCCTACGCTAGAGATCAGCGTCGACGTTCTCAGCCGAGCCTCTCGCCCCAGGCGAGCGGCAAGGCTAAGCCTGCTGCTCGATCGCCACCGCGGTTGACGATCAGCAGCAGCCCTCCAAGCACGCTGTTCCTGCCAGCGAGCTAGGGGGAGCGTCAGGTCTGCCTCTCCTGTACCTTCAACCTCCTCGGGCTACACCGGGAGGATCGAGGTAACTATGAGTGATGCGAGAGGTGCGCCGCTCGCGACCCCGCTATGACGCCGTATGGACCAGGCACGGTTCTAGGACCGACCAGGACATACGCGCAAGTAGCTCGAGGCGACCGTCAGGGGTCTGCCGCTGTTCCTCCTTCTGAAGGAGGAGTATCTCGGGAATCGTTCTTGCTGGAGGGACTGGAACGGTACTACTCCGCAAGACTCGGTTTACTCCCGAGATACAGAGGAATTTGCAGAAGTCATTAAGCTGATTCGTCAGCATAATGACCTTGCGGAAGGATTGCCGCTCCCACCAGCAGAGCCTACGTCTCTGCTCGAGTCGTTTTGGGGCCCGAGAGGGAACCCAAACCGACGGTGGTCTGCGCGATCGGAGCTTGCCGATTCTGTCTCGAACCAGAGTCTCTCGTCTCCGGACAAGAAGGCTCTCTCAGTTCTGGCCGGTCGATCAAGCTACTTCCACCTCCTCTACTGCGACAGCGGCGTTTCTACGTGTCTTCGGACACCGTATTTAAATACTCCTTCGTCCTCCTGAGAGGTTTCGACCTCGACGAGGACTGGAATGAGTCGGAGGACGGTATCGGCTCTCTCCTGTCAGGTGTCGATCAGCCCCACCCAGACGACGTTCACAGTGGCGGCAGACCCTTACCTACAGTGAGAGTTCGTAACCCTCCGCGGGAAAACTTTTTCTCCTGACGATACGTTTTCCCAGACTCTGAGAGGCCATCGCCGCAAGGCGATGGCTGCTCCTACTCTTCTCCAACTGCTAGTTCCACTGGGAAGGCGAGCGAGTATCCAATTCCTCTTCCATTCCCTCTCTCCTTACGGCTACGAGGGAAAGGGGAGGGATCCTACAGAGATTTCTCTGTAGGATCCCACGTTGGGGACTCCGCTACCGGGGGGACCTTCGGGTCCTACCTGACGTAAGCCCCGGTCGTTGAGGAGGGATCCTGCCCCATTCTCGATTTCTACGGGAATCGAGAGGACCACCACCGATATCGTTTGACGAATTCGGTGGGGTTTCGCAGACTGCTTAGAATTTCTACGGAATTTCTAGCGCATTCAGAGTGTTCGAGTTTTTTACGATCTCCAAACACTTAGGCGAGACCACGGTCCAAAGTGAGCGAGACGAGAATCCCCGATATGTTACACGATAATCGGGAATCTCGCCTATGCTCGAATTCCTGGAATTTCTAGCATTAGGAAGAAGACTGCTGCTGAAAGAAACTATCTCACAGTAGGCGACCAACCTGGAATAGAGAAGATCGGACGAGAATATCCAGTTTGGCTTGAACTATCGTCTTAGTATTCTGTTCACCATTGAAGCTTTCCTTCGAGGAAGACTTCTCCTTCACTCTCTCTCTTTTGATAGAGATCGAAGGTGGTCGATCTCCAATCCTTATTTTGTTTTCTTGAAGGAAAGAATTAGGATGGAGATCGTTGTTCAGAATCCTACAAATATACTACGTATATTAACCTCGCGACATGATTCTACTAAGCAGTTGAATTGTCCGAGGGGTAGGCGCATATCCTAGTTTATCTACGGAATTGCGACTTAGAAGAGAAGTATTCTAATTGAACTGCAACTCGGGGTTGCCTGCAACCTCCCAGGAGTTTTCAGTTTCAATTTTATATACTTATGGTTTTGTCACGACAACACCATTTCAACTTTTATATTTACCGAAATTCGTTTCGCCTAAATATACTTGCTCGAGCATATCTTTTATGCTCGGTAGTTCTAGCCGAACGCATTCCTTCGTGGAATAATGGATTACCTGGCAACTCAGGATGACGAGTCAGCGAGAGCTCAGGCTCAACTACTGCGTATTGAACTGCCTGATAGCAGCTCAGTATCAGCTGGGCCTCCGAGATGCACGCTCAGTTATGTCTCTCTCTGCCCTGCTTTGATTGACTACCGAACCGTATCTCTGCCCAACAATCATGGACTTAGGTCTCTGATTAACGGGGATTCTCGCAATAATGAAGGACCATCTACTGCTGTGACGCTAGATTCCATCGCCTTCGACATTGCGAGAATTTTCAACAGATATCTCTTGGACTCTTTCATCTTTCTGTTTACCGCACGGTAACAGAAGTCTGTACAAGTCTCCCGCTGCATCGCACTGCGATAATGCGAATGATTTTGCAGACATCTGAGTTTTTGTCTTCAAAATATCTCGTATTTCGTAGGTGTACAATTGTTCATTGTTCAACCCGAATTACAAGATGTGTCAGAAGACATCGCCTACTCTCCGACCTGACAGCTCTACTTCCAAATGTTCAGCCCATGAGAAAGCAGTTCTTCAGGCGGCTTTCCCCTGTGTTTTCATTACTGAAGAACGCCCCGCTTTCATTGCAACTACGACTTCTCACCGGACAGCAATGAAATAGCGGTTAGCGTTTTCAGTCATTTGTAAGCACAGGTTATGAATCTTGAGAATCCTTCTCTCGATTCGTCTGTGAAGACGTAGGTTGCATTCAATATCTACCTTCGTCTTCAACGGTACATAGTGTTGTTCTCCTTAGCTGAGATTCAACAACCATGAGATGTTTTGTTCCTTCAGGGACCCTCGGTCCTCTAGAAGGCAATTGACTTTTGCCGTGTTGGGCACATGCCTTAAGAGAATCATCACCTCGCTGTCCGGCATTGGTGGACAAACAAATACATTATTTGTTTGGTCTCTCGGCATAACCCTTTAAAGGCGAAGGTCACGTGACGTACTCGGATGCTTGGACAACTTGCCTTCTACGAACGCAGTCAGTCGGCAGCTGTCAGAGCGCCCGAGTCAGTTACGAACTACGCTGTTGACTTAGTTCGGTTGTTACAGAGCAATCATTAACTTCGTTTTAATAGCTTGTCACAGTACACATCCATCGACACCCACCATGGAGTGTCGGTGTCCTATCCACTACCGAGAACTTCGCTGCATGGGGATAGGAGATGCGAGAGACTTCGTGGCAAACGGACAGACCAGTATGGGTACTGGACATCACCGAAGTGAGAAGAGGGATAGGTCATGCGACTATTTTTCCTTCTTTTCCTCTGAGGAACTGCATGACTTCTCCTGCGAAGTCAAGCATCCAGGGGATGGGGATCCGTGACGCTCGATTTCGTACCGAATTCTTGTAGCGAAGACTCAGAAACCCTTCGGTCCCTGACTATTGGTTCGATCGTTCACAATCCCCTCCCTAATGGACTTCACCGCCTTCGATGCGAAGGAGATGCTGCCTTGTCCGCAAGAACTTCTCCTTGGCGCAGGTACTGAAGGCAGGGTCTGGTCCAACCAGACCACATGCCCTTCCTTCTACCTTCGGGGATATTGCCCACAGGTCCGGGTGGATCTTTTTTCCTTGGGACCCGTGGTGGCTGCTCAACACGTTGTGTAGCGAACCCAGGACCCTCGCAGGCTGAACAGCATCGAGTCCTGGTGTGACCGTAAGAATGGATGAGTGAATGAGAGTGTGACTGGCTCCTCTTCCCATCTTTTTTCTTCCCCTCATACCTGTGGTTAGAGGGACACGGTCGTCACCCTGCTGGATAAGGACAAGATGCAGGTGAGCTACTCCAACAGAGCCCCATCCTATCCCTTTCCCACTAGGGATAGGAGCGTATATCCACCACTTCCTTCCAACAAGGGGGAGGAAGTGGATGCCAGCTTGAGACAACCCATACTTTATGTTGCCTCTTGCAAACAGGAACAAGTTCTTGCTTGCATGTACGAAGAGATACGCTTGCCTCTCTCTTAGTACTCGGCCCAGAGGTCTGACCATTGATCCTGCGGTGCACACCCCGATCAATCGGACAGAGGCTTGGATCCCTCCCTTGCTCTTACGACCAGGGGAGACATTCCAGGGATGGACGAACACCAGTCTGTTCAGTCAAAAGACAATCAGGATTCCTGCCCACCAAGGAAGTGAGTCTTTTCCTATTGTTAAAACGGACCCGATGGTTTTGTTTATTACGTATCGGAACAAATGACAATTTGTCGAAAATTGCATTTGTTCCGATACGTAATAACAAACCCTCGGTCCTTTAAACAATAGGGAAGTAGCTAGCGGCAGCTGGAACGGTCGTAAGCTTTCGAAACAAGGGGAACGACGGTAGTTAACTGCTTGTCCGAATCGTCGCGCGCCGCGCGACCTTGGAGGTAAACAAATCACTTTGCTTTCGGCCGCGGGTGTGAAGGACGTGTTTGTCATCGCTCTGCCCGCTTCATCGTCGTATGCTTGTTTATATTGTGTTTTCTACTAATGGTTTGTTTGACTTGAAAATGAAACTGTAAGTACACTGTTTTCATTTTGTTTTCATTACTTAATTATGAACCCTTGAATTATGTCTCGGTGCCGAGGGCGCGGGCGCGCTCGCGCCGAGTCATGTATTTGGGCGAAAGGGTGTAATTGAAAAATGTAAGTACTTTTTTCATTATATTTTTGCCCTGTGCGTTCGTTACCGAGAGTGTGATTGCGCTCGGCACGAACTTTTAATTTTGTATAATAGAATGCAATGAAGTGGATTCGCAATTGCAATATTCTTTTCATTTTCATTTATTGATTGCATGAATTTAATCTGGATCAATTTTCGTTCTTTACCCGGGAATTGATCTTACGATTTTTTATGTGAAATGAAATCGCAAGTGCAGTATTCTGTTTCATTTTTCACATATATTTTATGATAGCATCATATTATTGGATCAAGTTTCGTTCTTACCCGGGAATTGATCTTTTCTCTTTAAGTTCATGAAGTGAATCGCAAGGGCAGTATTCTGTTTCATTTTCATATTACTTTTCACTGCTGTGTGGGGGCGGGGGTGTGGGGGAACGAAGGTCTGCCAGGAAGTTGGTAGCCGATTCTTCGTCTTCCTTCCTGCCCCCCGCTCAGCTTCTTCATTGTATTTTGTATTTGGGGTCTTCCTTGCGTTCGGGGGGGTGGGGCATGTCTTCCCCCCGTGCGTGAGGGTAACCCCTCTTACTAATCTATCTATGTTACCGCAGGTGCTACATCCGTGGGAGACGACCTTGGATGTAGATGTAGATTTCCTCACGAGGTTTGTACTCGTTGTCGGGGGGGGGCGAGAGTGCTCCCGCAACGGACCCTGTGTAACGTGTATGCATTCGTCAGAGGCAGTGGGTGCTGTACGAGGACACAAGAAGTCATCGGAAGTCCAGTGACTCCTTTGGTAACGGACGTCCAGTTGTACTCGGGGTCTTCCGTCCGCTCTGGGTGGGGTTCTCTCCCCCCAGGCGCGAGGAAGCCCCTCTAATTAACCCGACTGTTGCTTCCGCAGGTTTGCCATCAGCGAGGACGACCTGGACAGGTGTGGGAGTCGCTGGGACTGCAAGGGGTTGATTTCAGCGGTTGGCGGGGTCGGCAGTGGTCACTCATGATACGGTAACCACTACAACAACCACAATCTCGACCCAGCATATGAGATGTCACCGCACCTGGTGTACACACCACATGTCATGTCGGTTAACACACGGCTGCAATCCAGAACCAATTCCTGCCGTGCCAATCAGGACGTGCCACCGCCACCTGGGTTTTTGTTATTGCCGACCCCGGACTGCCGCTGCCCAAAGAGTACCCCCCTGGACCTGCCGCCAGTGCCGAGGATGACGGTAGCTGCCGACAGGACGCCTGTCTCTCTGTGGTACCTGCCGTGCCTGCGTACCTGTTGCGGTCCCAGCCGCTCATTCCCTTTCAGATCAGGTGCCTGCTGCTCATTCACTTTCAGATGTTCCTGCTGTTCCTGGACCTGTTCCTGTTGTTCCTGCTGTTGGTGATGCTGTCACAGTCTCAGGTCTTTCCGGACAGGTGCAGTCGGGCCCTGTTGCTTCGGCAACTGCCCCGGCTCCCTCCTGGATGGAAGACCTGACGTCTGGCCTGCGGAGCCTGGCGAAGAAGAAGAGGAAGAGGAAGAAGGTGTCGTCGTCGTCTTCGTCGTCTTCTTCGTCGTCCGCTGCCTCTCCTTCCCCTTCGACTTCTAAGGCCAAACAGCCGAAGAAGAAGAAGGTTGCCTCCTTCCCCCCTAAGAAGACTCCTTCGGGATCTTCTAAGGGCCCGGCTCGATCAGGCGAGCTGGGGAGCTCTTCTGCTGGTCCTCCTGTTCCTTCGGGAACGGGGCCCGTCGCTTCTTCTGCGAAGAAGAAGTCGACGGGGACCAGAGGGCACCAGCCTCGGCTGGTGCGTCCTCACCTGGTGCTAGCGGTCTGCCGCTAAACCAGGTTCAGTCTCGGCCGCATTCTTCGTCGTCTGAGAGAGCAGCGAGTGGACGCTCTTCCAAGAAGACCGTCCAGCCAAAGTTTTGACGCCCGAGCTCGCTCGCCGTCAAGACAGCGGCGTGGAGCAGAAGACTGGCGAGAGTCGTGCACACGACTCTCGCCAGGCCATGGACGCTCTCGCAGCGATCAACTGGCTGCTCGGGCTAACGTGACGGTCGCTGATCAGCCACGGGTTGAGGCGAGAAGGAGTCCCCGCGGCCGCCGGTACCAGCCACGGCTGGTACCAGCGACTCGACGCGCCGAGAGGACGCTGGCCGGTCTCGACGCGACACAGAGCCTAGCAGGTCACCCGTCCGCCGCTCCCGATGGGACCGGGCGGGCGACGGTGACCAGCGGCAGGCTCGGCCTGACGCTAGAGATCGGTCTCGACGTTCTCAGCCGAGCCAATCGCCCCAGGCGAGCGGTAAGGCTAGGCCTGCTGCTCGACCGTCACCGCGGCTGTTGACGATCAGCAGCAGCCCTCCACGCACGCTGGTCCTGCCAGCGAGCGAGGGGGGGTGGGAGCGTCAGGTCTGCCCTCTCCCATAACGGGTTGAGGCGAGGAAGGGGTCCCCGCGGCCGTCCGGTACCAGCCACGGCTGGTACCAGCAGCTCGACGCGCCGAGAGGACGCTCGCCGGTCTCACCGTGACAGCGAGCCTAGCAGGTCACCTGACGCCGCTCCCATCGGGACCGGGCGAAGACGGTAACCAGCAACAGCTCGCCTGACGCTAGAGATCAGCGTCGACGTTCTCAGCCAAGCCTCGTCCGCCTCAGGCGAGCGGCAAGGCTAGGCATGCTGCTCGATCGCCACCGCGGGTTGACGATCAGCAGCAGCCCTCCAAGCACGTGCTGGTCCTGCCAGCGAGCTAGGGGGGAGCGTCAGGTCTGCCTCTCCTGTACCTTCAACCTCCTCGGGGCTACGCCACGGGAGGAGCGAGGTACCTATGAGTGATCGCGAGAGGTGCGCCGCCTCAGCGACCCCGCTATGACGCCGTATGGACCAGGCACGGTTCTAGGACCGACCAGGACAATACGCGCAATTAGCTGGAGGCGACCGTCAGGGGTCTGCCGCTCTTCCTCCTTCTGAAGGAGGAGTATCTAGGGATCTGTTCTTGTTGGAGGGACTGGACGGTCCTTACTCCGCAAGACGCGGTTACTCCCGAGATACAGAGGAATTTGCAGAAGTCATTAAGCTGATTCGTCAGCATAATGACCCTGCGGAAGGATTGCCGCTCCCACCAGCAGAGCCCACGTCTCTGCTCGAGTCGTTTTGGGGCCCGAGAGGGAACCCAAACCGACGGTGGGTCTGCCGCGATCGGAGCTTGCCGATTCTGTCTCGAACCAGTGTCTCGTCTCCGGACAAGAAGGCTCTCTCAGTTCTGGCCGGTCGATCAAGCTACTTCCACCTCCTCTACTGCGACAGCGGCGTTTTCTACGTGTCTTCGGACACCGTATTTAAATACTCCTTCGGTCCTCCTGAGAGGTTTCGACCATCGACGAGGACTGGAATGAGTCGGAGGACGGTATCGGCTCCTCTCCTGTCAGGTGTCGATCAGCCCCACCCAGACGACGTTCACAGTGGGCGGCAGACCCTTACCTTACAGTGAGAGTTCGTAACCCTCCGCTGGGAAAACGTTTTTGTTCTCCTGACGATACGTTTTCCCAGACTCTGAGAGGCCATCGCCGCAAGGCGATGGCTGCTCCTACTCTTCTCCAACTGCTAGTTCCACTGGGAAGGCGAGCGAGTATCCAATTCCTTCCCCATTCCCTCTCTCCTTACGGCTACGAGGGAAAGGGGAAGGATCCTACAGAGATTTCTTTGTAGGATCCCACGTTCGGACTGCGCTACCGGGGGGGACCTTCGGGTCCTACCTGACGTAAGCCCCGGTCGTTGAGGAGGAATCCTGCTCCATTCTCGATTTCTACGGGAATCGAGAGGACCACCAGCCGATATCGTTTGACGAATTCGGTGGGGGTTTCGCAGACTGCTTAGAATTCTACGGAAATTTCTAGCGCATTCATTAGTGTTCGAGTTTTTTACGATCTTCAAACACTTACGCGAGACCACGGTCCAAAGTGAGCGAGACGAGAATCCCCCGATATGTACACGATAATCGGGAACCTCGCCTATGCTCGAATTCCTGGAATTTCTAGCATTGTGAAGAAGACTGCTGCTGAAAGAAACTATCTCACAGTAGGCGACCAACCTGGAATAGAGGAGATCGGACGGGAATATCCAGTTTGGCTTGAACTATCGTCTTAGTATTCTGTTCACCATTGAAGCTTTCTTCGAGGAAGGACTTCTCCTTCACTCTCTTTGATAGAGAACGAAGGTGGTCGATCTCCAATCCTTATTTTGTTTTCTTGAAGGAAAGAATTTAGGATGGAGATCGTTGTTCAGAATCCTACAAATATACTACGTATATTAACCTCGCGACCTGATTCTGCTAAGCAGTTGACTTGTCCGAGGGGTAGGCGCATATCTAGTTATTCTACGGATTGCGACTTAGACGAGAAGTATTCTAATTGAACTGCAACTCGGGGTTGCCTGCAACCTCCCAGGAGTTTTCAGTTTCAATTTTATATACTTATGGTTTTGTCACGACAACACCATTTCAACTTTTATATTTACCGAAATTCGTTTCGCCTAAATATAATTGCCCGAGCATATCTTTTATGCTCGGTAGTTCTAGCCGAACGCTTCCTTCGTGGAATAATGGATTACCTGGCAACTCAGGATGACGAGTCAGCAGGTCAACCACTGCGTATTGAACTGCCTCATAGCAGCTCAGTATCAGCTGGGCCTCCGAGATTCACGGTCATGTATGTCTCTCTCTCCCCTGCTTGATGACTACCGAACCGTATCTCTGCCTAACAATCATGGACTTAGGTCTCTGATTAACGGGGATTCTCGCAATAATGAAGGACCATCTACTGCGGTGACGCTGGATTCCATCGCCTTCGACATTGCGAGAATTTTCAACAGAGATATCTCTTGGACTCTTTCATCTTTCTGTTTACCGCACGGTAACAGAAGTCTGTACAAGTCTCCCGCTGCATCGCACTGCGATAATGCGAATGATTTGCAGACATCTGAGTTTGTCTTCAAAATATCTCGTATTCGTAGTAGTGTACAATTGTTCATTGTTCAACCCGAATTACAAGATGTGTCAGAAGACATCGCCTACTCTCCGACCTGACAGCTCTACCTCCAAATGTTCAGCCCATGAGAAGCAGTCTTCAGGCGGCTTTCACCTGTGTTTTCATTACCGAAGAACGCCCCGCTTTCATTGCAACTACGACTTCTCACCGGACAGCAATGAAATAGCGGGTAGCGTTTTCAGTCATTTGTAAGCACAGGTTATGAATCTTGAGATCCTTTCTCTCGATTCATATGTGAAAGACGTAGGTTGCATTCAATATCTACCTTCGTCTTCAACGGTACATAGTGTTGTTTCTCCTTAGCTGAGATTCAACAAAACATGAGATGTTTTACTTCAGGGACCCTCGGTCTCTAGAAGGCAATTGACTTTCGCCTGTTTGGGTAGGGCATGCCTTAAGAGAATCATCACCTCGCTGTCCGGCATTGGTGAACAAACAAAATACATCATTTGTTTGGTCTCTCGGCATAACCCTTTAAAGGCGAAGGTCACGTGACTTACTCGGATTGCTTTGACAACTTGCCTCCTACCGAACGCAGTCAGTCGGCAGCTGTCAGAGCGCCCGAGTCAGTTACGAATTACGCTGTTGACTTAGTTCGGTTGTTACACAGCAACCATTACTTCGTTTTAATAGCTTGTCACAGTACCATACCATTGACACCCACCATGGAGTGTCGGTGTCCATCCACTACCGAGAAACTTCGCTGCATGGGGATAGGAGGATGCGAGAGACTTCCGTTGCTAACGGACAGACCAGTATGGGTACTGGGACATCACGAAGTAGAGAAGAGGGATAGGTCATGCGACTATTTCCTTCTTTTCCTCTGAGGAACTGCATGACTTCTCCTGCGAAGTCAGGCACCCAGGGGATGGGGATCCGTGACGCTCGATTTCGTACCGAACTTCGTAGCGAAGACTCAGAACCCTTCGGTCCCTGACGATTGGTTCGAGTCGTTCACAATCCCCTCCCTAATGGACTTCACCGCCTTCGATGCGAAGGAGATGCTGCCTTGTCCACAAGAACTTCTTGGCGCAGGTACTGAAGGCAGGGGTCTGGTCCAACCAGACCACATGCCCTTCCTTCTACCTTCGGGATATTGCCCACAGGTCTGGATCTTTTTCCTTGGGACCCGTGGTGGCTGCTCAAACACGTTGTGTAGCGAACCCAGACCCTCGCAGGCTGAACAGCATCGAGTCCTAGTGTGACCGTAAGAATGGATGGTGAATGAGAGTGTGACTGGCTCCTCCTTCCCATCTTTTTCTTCCCCTCTACCTGTGGTTAGAGGGACACGGTCGTCACCCTGCTGATAAGGACAAAGATGCAGGTGAGCTACTCAACAGAGGCCCCATCCTATCCCTTTCACTAGGGTAGGAGCGTATATCCACCACTTCCTCCAACAAGGGGGAGGAAGTGGATGCCAGCTTGAGACAACCATACTTTATGTTGCCTCTTGCAAACAGGAACAAGTTCTTGCTTGCTGGTACGAAGAGATACGCTTGCCTCTCTCTTAGTACTCGGCCCAGAGGTCTGACATTGATCCTGCGGTGCACACCCCGATCAATCGGACAGAGGCTTGGATCCCTCCCTCGCTCTTACGACCAGGAGGCATTCCAGGGGATGGACGAACACCAGTCTGTTCATCAAAAGACTCAGATTCCTCCCACCAAGAAGTGAGTCTTCCTATTGTTAAAGGACCGAGGGTTTGTATACGTATCGGAACAAATGACAATTTGTCGAAAATTGCATTTTTCCTAACTATACAAACCTGAGGTCCTTTAACATACAGTCCCTCCTCATGCCACCCCTCTGCGTATTTTGCATGGGCCAAAAGCAAAAGTGATTTGTTTACCTCCCAGACGATCGGACAAGCAGTTAACTACCGTTCTCCCCTGTTGTTCGAAGCTTACGACCGTTCAGCTGCCGCTAGCTACTTCCTATTGTTAAAGGACCTCAGGTTTGTATAGTTAGGAAAAATGCAATTTTCGACAAATTGTCATTTTTTCCTAACTATACAAAACCTGAGGACCTTTACATATAGTCCCTCCTCATGCCACCCCTCACTCTGCGTATTTTGCATGGGCCAAAAGCAAAAGTGATTTGTTTGACTGTCGGACAAGCAGTTAAACTACCGTTCTCCCCTTGTTTGAAGCTTACGACCGTTCCAGCTGCCGCTAGCTACTTCCTATTGTTAAAGGACCTCAGGTTTGTATAGTTAGGAAAAAATGCAATTTTCGACAAATTGTCATTTTATTAAGGTAATGGATGTTCTAATGGTATTATTATTGTCATATTACAGTGTGAATGTTTTTAATACTGGTATTTACATACATAGTTACCTCAAACAAGGCTGTCATTGTTATTAGCCAACTGTAAAGCCTGGATTCCTGTACCGATATGCCAAAATTATAAAGATTCACTTTTTGTTACCGGTAGATAAGTTGACCCCTTAATTTTGGCATGATTTTTTGGGGCTAAAGGGTCGACTAATACGCCGAAATATACGGTACTTGTATAATAATAATACTAATATAATATAATGATAATATAATAATAATAATATTGTATTTGTATGCTTATCCACAGACCGACAGTGACTCAAGTTCAGTGCCGGAGACCACCATTGAAGAGGTCTTTGGTATTAAACCTTCGGTTTGAAGCACACAGAAAAACCATCTCCAGACATTGTATGATTCTAAAGCAGTTGACTAGTGCAGTTGACTTATGTTTCCATCCCGAGCTCGAACTGCTATCAGCTGCCACATGGATGGAGGAAATCATCATGTGAGTAATTCAGTTGGTGTGTGTGGACTGTTATAAGACTTTAAAGGGCCTTCTGTCTTGAGGAAATGTTATTCGATGATTACTGACTCAGGGGAATCACGATGAAACTTTAATTGGTTATTTCAGTGCATGAACAATTTAAGAATTGTATCATTTAAATCATGTGTATAATGAGATATTGAATATTGGGTTTTAAACAGATGCCAGTTTTTGTGTTGATTTTACATAAATCAATGAAATTATATGTTAATTTAAAAGTAAATAATAGTTTTAGTCAAATACCAATTTGACAGTCTTCTTTACTTATAAGCTACATTTATCCTTAATTTTTGTCATGCTACCATTTTAGATGTGATATATTTTTAGATAAATTCAGGCCAATGGTAAGTGTAAAGTTCAGGTTAAGAACTCTACAGGCTAAGTAAGGTGTCATTTTTACCAAAAGCCATACCCCCCAAAAAAATTTATTATATTGAGGTGTTACTACTGCATTCACTTTTAGTATGTCAAATGACAATACATAATTGTCTAACTTTGACCCGTATGTTCTAGATATCGCTATAGTCGGGACACAGCTGAAGAAGTGACGAGATTGTCCCATCACGGACAAACCGTTGCCGCACCGTTTGTTACAGTGCTGACGGCAAAGTTCTTTACAGTGTTAGCAAAGACCAGTCCTTTGCCATCGTGGACATTCAGAACTCTTCCATAAAGTCACATTTCAAAGAAGCCCACGAAGCAAGTATATATAGCTTTGTTGAAATTGACGAAAATATATGTGCCACAGGTGACGATGACGGCGTTGTCAAGTTATGGGACTTGAGAAAAAACAAATCTATTTTTAGTTACAAATGTGGTGAACAAACTGTCCATTCTCTCTTTGGAGACAAAAAGTATGTGGCGGCAACTCTTTGCGATGGTTCGCTGTCGGGCATCAACATACGAGCCAAACGTTTGGAGGCCCAGGTAGGTCTTTGATTGGATTGTCTTGGTATATAATCCCTGCATTTTATGAGAGATCAGTTCCATCTAAAAATTATGGGTCCATAGGGGATAATGCTGACCTCATGCAGTGCACCTTGCACTACTAAGGCTCTTTGTAGCTTTCCGTCGGCGTTTAGCTACAACCTCTTTTATTACTTCTACTCTACCTCTGTTCATATTCTCTTTCTTCCATCTTACTTTTCACCCTCTCCTAACCAATTTGTTTCATAGGTATAACAGTGAGGTTTTCCTGACTGTTACACCCTTCATATCTTTTTACTGTCAATTTCTGATTCAGCAATGAACGACCTCATAGTTCCAAGCTCCTGCCCTTTGGCCAAAATTTTATATTATATTCTAAGAATTATTGATAGAATGTTATAGCTGCTATTTTTGTTCGGAGAGAAAATTACCAGAATTGCAAATTAGATGAGTTGGTTGAATTTACATTTTCCATTAAATTAACCTAACAATAATTTCAAGCCCTAACAGTAGTTTCATTTCAAGAGAGGGTTCCTTAGACTGTATTAGGTCCTGGTAGTTTAGGAAATCAGGCAGGATGTGTAGGATTCTCTGGTGGTGATGTCCAGTGACAGTTTAATGCATAGTTCCCTAATTTTACTGCTTCCTTGTTGATCAGTCTTCATGACAACAGTTTTCTGAAGATTGCAATTGTTGATTCACTTGTCTGAGGTTTTGTTTACATGGGAGGTAGATCCTCCTGTTTGACTCAGCCTATTTTATTTGAGGCATCTCTGAGGAGAGGTTATAAGTTGGGAGGAAGAGAGGTGTAGGGTGTAGGCACATGAATTATTTAACCAAGGTTGATGATTAGACTGACCAAAAAACAAAAAAGGCATTAAAGTATGATGGAAGTAGCAGCATTCAAGATGTCAAAGGTAGTTGGAAGAATGAATACCCTTGTAAATGAGGAGGGAGAGGCAGGTAGGAACCTTTAGATTCTTCTTTAGTTTAAAAAGAGTAGATGAATGTTTGGCACTATCAGTCGCAAGACAGTAAAGCAAACCAAGAAATTCATAATGAGGGCATATAATGATACCGTGTGGGGATTGCCATTTGGATACTCTTTCCCCATGAAGTTGGATGAGGAATGAACTTAATGTAGAGGGTATAATGGAGTTCATAGCTCATGGAAAGTTGAATTAGTTTCAAGCTGTGCATTGATAGTGTAGTGAAACTGAAAACCTAACTCTGAACTGCACATCTCATTTCAGTCTTCGAAGGCATAGTTAAACATGCATTGTTATTACATAAAATTTTATTTAGTGTATTATAAATACTTAAGTTATTGTCTAGTGTAATGAAAAGTCATGCAGTATGTAGTTGTAAAAATAATTGGAATTTCTTTAATTTTTCAAGTACTATATTGCAGTCTGCTGGTACTGTATGTGAATAGATGTCAGTTTTTATAGAAGTATTAGTTGTTTGAGGCCTTCCCAATTTTTTGTACTGTACTATTTAATTGGTTTAGCCTTTTTTAATCTTGATTTTCTTGAGTAGCCAGAGTATTGCATTCACAGAAAAATAATATGTAATGACAAATTTACATGGTGACTGATTCCATGTTGAACAGAAAATGCTTTTGCATAGGGAGACTCCAGTTATGCAGTAATTATATCCTTGAAGGTTAGAGACCTCAGTTGAGACCTCCCACCTTTTGTATACTGGAAACTCTCCTCTCTGCATATTGCCTTTAGATGGGATGCCAGTCACCCCAAGTATGAGATTTGATTGCACATAAATTGGAAGTGTGAATGATAAAAGAGATTTATCTTTTGTTAATGGATACTCGCTTGGCTTTGTCTAGACCATTGTTGGACTAGGAAATACCAGGACTAGGAAATACCAAAATAATAACAAAAGGTTTAGTTGTTGTGGCAAAATGGCCACACATGAAATGTTAAAATTTATTTGTTCCGATACGTAATACAAACCCTCGGTCCTTTAACAATAGGAAGGTAACTAGCGGCAGCTGGGATGGTCGTAAGCTTCGAACAAGGGGAGAACGGTAGTTAACTGCTTGTCGATCGTGCGCGCGCGAGAGGTGAAGAACCACTTTTGCTTTCGGCCGCGGGTGAGGGTGAAGGGACGTGTTCGTCATCGCTCTCTGCCCGTTTCATCGTCGTATGCTTTGTTTATATTGTGTTTTCTACTAATGGTTTGTTTGATCTTGAAAATGAAACTGTAAGTACACTGTTTTCATTTTCATTACTTAATTATGAATCAACATGGAGCTATCGCCGTAGAGGCGGCGATTTCGCTCTTTTCATGAAATGAATTGAATTATGTCTCGGTGCCGAGGGCGGGCGCGCTCGCCCCGAGTCATGTATTTTGGGCGAAAGTGTGTAATTGAAAGATGTAAGTACTCTTTTGTTCATGAAACTTACCTGACAGATATATATAGCTGTATTTTCTGAAGTCCGACAGAATTTAAAAATTCGCGGCACCACGCAGTGGGCGGCCAGGTGGTAGTACCCATTCCCACCGCCGCTGGGAGGCGGATATCAGGAAACTATTCCATTTTCTATTCATATTTTTTTCTGTCGCCGGTCGGTAAACAATGTTTACAGACCTCCGACTAGGATTTTGAAAACTTCATTAGCCACTTAAGTATCCTAATTATTCTTTCGATTATTAACTTGGATTGTGGCTAGGCATACGCTATCGTAAATTTTTTCATTGCATTTGATGTCTGAAGCTAGTTAGCCTAGTTTCAGACTTTGTTGTCTGCATGGTAAGGTGAGGCTACCGTAACTTTCGGTAGACACTCGCTTAGTATAATCTGACGTTTACATGTTTTCTTTGCATAAGGTAATTAGTGTAATGTGTGACTGATTACGGAAGAAGGAGGATTCAATTACGCATTTTAGAGCGTGTTAGAATCAGGAGTTTTCCTCCCACAGTAAACAGAAGTTAGAAAATAATGAACCTTTCTAACCTCCTGTAGATTTTTTTTGCCTAACCCTGTGGTATGGCTTACGAGCCTAGAATAAGTGTCTGCTAAAGGATTACATCAAGTAATCTTAGACTAAGTGCTCGCTCTCCAACCAGTGTTGTGAAGTGTAGTGCCCCTTGTGTTGTGGAGGGGGCGTCAGATCGGCCCCATAATGCCTCTAGGCCTGGACCTCTGTCGGACTCCCAGGACTCAGGGAGAGGGCCATGTCGAAAGCCGCAAGAGGGTTACGGGGGCTCCCCACCGATCTGGCGTCCCTTCGGCAGAACCTGTGACTCTTCCCAGGCTGCTAAGATCGTGCACGTGCGCGAATCTTGAAAGATTGCTTCTCGTCCTCCGAGGCGTCCTCCCCACACAGGGGTTGGAGTTCTCGGAAGGACTCGCGCCCCCTAAAGAAGCTTTAGAGAAGAGGACGCTTCACGTCCTCTCTCTCGTCACGAGAGGATGAGAGAGTAAAGAGACCACATTTTGCCCTTTTAGAAGAATGCACTGGCTCTTTTCCTAAGGGACATTTAAGGAGGCTCATTCATCTTGCCAGAAGAGTATTTGAGCCTCCTGCGAGAACGCTCATGTATATATCATTTATACATTATTAAGGAGGCTCATTCATCTTGCCAGAAGAGTGATTTGAGCCTCCTGCGAGTGACCGCTCATGTATACATCATGTATACATTATTAAGGAGGTCATTCATCTTGCCAGAAGAGTGATTTGAGCCTCCTGCGAGTGAACGCTCATGTATATATCACTTATACATTATTAAGGAGGTTCATTCATCTTGCCAGAAGAGTGATTTGAGCCTCCTGCGATTGAACTCTCATGAAGTTCTTGAGCTGAAGTGAACGTCAGGAAGTTAGAGTGTTTCAACCTCGCTAGCATTCCAAAAGAATTTGGTAATCAAGGACATTCTTGATTCCACCTTTTGGAGGAGCAACTCAGTATTCGTCTCCTCTCCTCATTGCGCTCCGTATACGTTATGTAACGTTCGCTTTACTTCGATAAAGCAAGCTGATAAGTTTGACGGCCGGCAAGCTGCTTTGCACAGTCAAACAACTTATGTCTCTGGTCGGCATAAGAAGGGCAATTTAGACGTGAGGAAGCTTTGCAGGTGCTCGACGTCCTATAAGTAGAGACATTCTCCAGGACGCTCGGCAAGCACCTTGCGGAAGACGAAAGCCATACGTCTTCCTTTAGTGTTCACACTCTTCAGGAGGAGCGTGCGGCTCTCCATGGAGACTCGCATGAGGACGTCCCTTAAAAATATTCAATGTCATACGCAAAACGCGGTTCGTCATAACATTGAGATGTTGGCAAGGTCGCTCGCCAGGACGCCTCTTGGCGGGCCTTGCATGCATCAAGGCGCTCAACGAGTTCCTCTCTGAAACGTCGTTCAGAAGACTTGGTGTTCTCTGCTCAGACACTCTCGTAGCTGGACGCTTTCCAGGACGCTTTTGAGGACGCTCGGCAGGAAGCTTTTGAGGACGCATCAGCAGGACGCTTTTCCAGCACGCTTTTGAGGACGCTCAGCAGGACGCTTTTGTGGACATTCGCCAGGACGCTTCGGTGGAAGCTCGGCAGGACGCTAGCGAGGACGCTAGCGAGGACGCTCGCCAGGACGCTAGCGAGGACGCTCGCCAGGACGCTAGCGAGGACGCTTTTGAAGACGCTCGGCATCCTACACGTCATGACGCTCGGTAGAGCATTGCCAGGACGTTCTTCAGAACGATAGGCGTCCTAGCATCAAGACGTTCGGCAGGATTCCTGCAAGAACGTTCTTCAAGAGGGCGTCGTCGAAGTAGAGGAAGGAGTTTGGTCTCGTCAAGATGTCTTCTTCGCTTTCTACGAAGGGAGCGTTCAATAGAATCCATCACTTGATGAATTCCAGGAAAACTGTAAGCAGATTTCGGTGTCATAAAACGCCTCGTCTGCTTTCGGGATTGCGCTGCCGAAGGGGAACATTAAGGTCCTTCCTGTCGTAAGCCCAGTCTCTAATCAGGAATCCTGCCCCTTCCTCGATTTCTGCGGGAATCGGGAAAACTATATGCTCGAATTCCTGGATTACTTTCTGTCATGTAATGGGTTAGTTCTCATTCACAAAGATCTTCATAACATTTTATCGCTTAAGCGATAAGTAACAAATTTCGGAAGAGCTCTCATTCATTTTCAGAACCGAACGTGGGACAGTCGTTTTCCTTTCTTTCTCTCCTTCCTCGTCAGGAAAGATGTAGTAGAGAATTCGATGTTCAAATTACTACAATACTTACGTAGTTTATCTTGCGTCATTTTGCTAACGCATGGGTCGAGTCATATACGCATATCGTATTAACCTCTGCGGATAGAAGCCGAAAGAACTGTTGTTTTAATGTATTTATTTGACACTCCCTTCAACCTTCCAAGAGTTTTCGGAGTAAGAACAACTCTTCAGGTATTGTTACGACAACACCAACTCAGCTTCTGTATTTAGCGAATTCTGTTTCGTTTAAATAGGCCTGCTTGAGAGTTTCCTTTTGCTCGATAATATCATACCTATTCCTTCGTAAAAAGAGTAGCTGGCAACTCAGGCAGATAGTATTCTGTTCTCCATTGAAGCTTTCCTTCGAGGAAGACTTCTCCTTCACTCTTTTTGATAGAGATCGAAGGTGGTCTATTCTCCAATCCTTATTTTGTTTTTTTTCTTTAAGGAAAAAATTTAGGATGGAGATCGTTGTTCAGAATACTATAAATATACTACGTATATTAACCTCGCGACATGATTCTACTAAGCAGTTGAATTGTCCGAGGGGTAGGCGCATATCCTAGTTATTCTACGGATTGCGACTTAGACGAGAAGTATTCTAATTGAACTGCAACATCAACTCAGCTTCTGTATTTAGCGAATTTTGTTTCGTTTTAAATATGCCTGCTTGAGAGTTTCCTTTGGCTCGATAATTCATACCTATCCCTTCGTAAAAGGAGTAGCTGGCAACTCAGGCATATAGTGCGAGACGATGATCAAGGCTGCTGTTACTGTGATCTACGCAGTACCGGCTAGCTCGGTGTCATGCGCGGTTGGTTACGTCTCTCTCCCTTGCGGGAATGGCTTAATAAACCGTCTCTTTGCCCTACAATCATGGATTTTAGCCTCGGGTTGAGGAATTTCTAGTAATCTTGAATGATCATACCTGCCGTTTACTTAGAAAATTTCAACAAGATATCTTTATACTTGTTAGGTGCGGGTTTACCGCACGTAACATTCTGTACGAATCTACGCGGCATAGCACTATAATAATGCTCTCTGCTTATGAAAAGCGCAGCCTTATTTAGGGAAGGAAGCAGGCTGAGTGAGGGAATGGATGAGTTTGCTGGGGACCATTTCCTCGCTGGAGAAGCTTGTTTTCCCTGAATAAACAGCAATTCAGACCTCTACAAATTTTCCTCACGAAGAAATTGGAATAACATCAAAGATCTTGTAATTCTAATTTTCTCTCAACGGCTTGAGGATCACCTCAGGTGATAGCGAGAGGGTGCCAGACATCCGAACAGAGACGATGTTCTGGCACATTGTCTGAAAGAATTGGAAGCCAAATTAGTCGGCTTTCCAGTTCCTCGAAGGGTGAGGTTGGATCGAGTGGCCAAATCATCTCGGATAATTTTTCTCAGCTCTCTCATAGCTCGAGAAGGAGAGAATTGGTTATGGTTGGGCACGGAACGTAACGATCCTCAATAGGTTCGTTAATCTGTGCACGTCCGTGGGGGTCTTCTCGATCGAAGGCAACAACTACTGACGTCTGAGTAATCCTCACTTAGAAGTATGTCGAAAGTGAGGAGAGACTGAGGGAGTCCTTTCGTTAAGTTTTTCGTAATATTGAAGACGAAGGAGCTTCCTCTTAAGTTGTTCCTTATTCATGATCCTAGAGGATTAGCTTTAGTCGCCACATGGTGGCCTCTAAGAGGTTGGATTCACAGAGGTCAGGTAATTCAGAGAATTGTCCAAAGACCCTTCCCGAGAGAATCGGTGTAATCAAACATCGTCACTTAGTGAAGTATCTAATATCTCTCCTCTCTGAGTCTGAAAGCGTTCAGACTATCGAGAAGCGATAAGATCTTCAAGATTAATGCAGTCTCTTGGCCAAGGCAAAGCAGTGCTGCCTATTTTCAGTTTTCAATCGGAGGGGGCCGTTTCTGGAGATAGTGAAGGGAAATGACTGTTCTCCACCTCGACCTCTGTGAATTTCGTTATGGTTCTATCTTTCCGTATGAAGTATGAGATAAGATAGAAGTCCTAACTGTTGTAGAATATGCAAATATGTTGTTGACGGCCTCTAGGCTCAGAGATTCGGTTCTGTCAAACAACAAAGCTTCACGATCTTTGAGGTCGGTGGAGATCTTGTATTCTCTGGATCAAAGGTTCCGGCATGGAACTTAGACGTAGTCTGAGTTTTCTGATGCCAAAACAAAGCATTTCGAACCTATCCTTTCTGCGAACTTAATACGCGTGACCAGAAAGGCTAATATTCTAAACCGCTCTAGCCACGGCAAGGAGGGTTAGTGAGGTTTTAGCCATCATCAGAGGTTTTGGCTTTAAAGGACATAATGCAGTCTGTCCGCTAAGCCTTCCGTTCTTGATAAGAACGAAAACCTGTCTGACCATTGACCCGAAGGCTTGGAGACCAAGGGTATGGCACAAATTATTGGACAAGGGCATTAGAGAGTCCTGCCCTGTAGGGTCTCTCAAGTTTTATCTTGATAAAACTATAGAAAGTCAAGGTCAACAGACAATCTGCGGTGTTCCGTAAAAAGACCAGACTAGTTTCATGTCCAAGAAACACCCTGGGCATGATAGCCAAGGAGTTTCTTTTAAGAGGTCTCATTCATTATGTTTGCATAAAGATTTGAGATTTTTTCTTAATATCAATGCTCAAGAGGTGAGGGCGCGGCCTCGGAAGCATTTCAACAGAGCATGACACTCAGTAACATCCTGAGTGCCACGCTTTTGCGAAGCAACTCTGGGTTCGCTTCACACTCCCGACAATCTGCGGTGTTCCGTAAAAAGACCAGACTGGTTCATGTCCAAGAACACCCTGGCATTATAGCCAAGGAGTTCTTTTAAGAGGTCTCATTCATTATGTTTGCATAAAGATTTTGAGATTTTTTCTTAATATGAATGCTCAAGAGGTGAGGGCGCGGCCTCGGAAGCATTTCAACAGAGCATGACACTCAGTAACATCCTGAGTGCCACGCTTTAGCGAAGTAACTCTGTGTTCGCTTCACACTCCCGACGGGATGTGAAGACGACATTTCAGATCCGTAAGTCGCTAGGACCATATATCCGTAGATATATTATTGGGTGCAAGAAGCAACACGAATCCTATCCTATAGAAAAGGATAGGTGTGCTTTTAACTTTGAAGGGTTAGTCGCTGAGGCGCGTTCCTTTTCTTTAGCCTAGAAGTTATGGAACTAACTTTGATAGGTTAGGTCAGGTGGTGGTTTAGCTTCGGTGCCCTCAAAAGTATGGTCATATGGTCTAGTCACATTGTGGTCACGCCCCGTTGACAGATCATCTAGAGCGCACCAGCATTACAGGTCTCTACCTCGCTGGCAACTCTAGTAACGCAGAAGCAGACTTTGGTGACAGTAATCACGAAGTCGGCTATGCTAACAGGTCAGGAACCAAGATGTATATCATCTACTTAATTTAGTTTCCCAAAAATCCTATCTGTCTCTTCCCACCATCCGAAGGTGGGATTCAGCTATATATATATCTGTCAGGTAAGTTTCATGAACAAAATGTTATTGTTATAATACAATTAAGTTTGTCATACTACCTGGCAGATATATATAAAATAAAATGCCCACACCTCCCTCAGGAGACAGTGGCACTGATAAAATATGAATAGAAAATGGGAATAGTTCCTGATATCCGCCTCCCAGCGGCGGGAATGGGTACTACCACCTGGCCGCCCACTGCGTGTGCCGCGAATTTTTAAATTCTGTCGGACTTCAGAAAAATACAGCTATATATATATCTGCCAGGTAAGTATGAACAAACTTAATTGTATTATAACAATAACATTTTTTCATTATATTTTTGCCCTGTGCGTTCGTTGCCGAGAGCTTGATTGCGCTCGGCACGAGCCCTCTTATTTTGTATGAATAGAATGCAATGAAAGTGGATTCGCAATGCAGTTTCTTTTCATTTTCATTTATTAATTGCATCAAATTTAATTTTGGATCAATTTCCGCTCTTACCCGGGAATTAATCCTTACGATTTATTGCTGTGAAAGTGAAAATCGCAAGTGCAGTATTGTTCATTTTCATATATATTTATGATAGCATCATATTATTATGGATCAAGTTTCCGCTCTTACCCGGGAATTGATCTTTCCCCCTTTAAGTTCTATGAATTGAATCGCAAGTGCAGTATTCTGTTTCATTTTCATATACTTTTCACTGCTGTGCGGGGGTAGGGAAGCGAAGGTCTGCCAGGAAGTCGTCGGAAAGCTCTCCCGCGACTCCCTTAGTAATCCGATTCTTCGTCTTCTTTCCTGCCCCCCCGCTCAGCTTCCTCGTATTTTGTATTTGGGGTCTTTTCCTTGCGTTCGGGTGGGGCATGTCTCCCCCCCACCCCCCGTGCGTGAGGGAACCCTCTTACTAATCTGTCTGTGCTACCGCAGGTGCTACATCCGTGGGAGACGACCTTGGACAGGTATGGGCCAACTGCGGCTGCAGGGCGTGCCTAGCATCCACGATCTGCTGCAGCGTCTTGCGAGGTCTGGGGCGGTGACCTTGGAGCGGTCTCCACTACAATCTTCACGGCCGCTTATGCTGCTTCCCCCGCTGGTCTACACTCCCCATGCTGTGTCGGTGACGCCGTCTGCCGCTTCTAGGGCCGGTCGCTGTCGTTACCGAGGAGGGGTATGCCGCCGACGCCTCTGTTTTCTTCGTGTTGCCTGCCCCAGACTTCCGCTGTTCCAGCAGCTCGCCCCTGGACCGGCCGCCAGTACCAGGTTCCCGCTGGCTGCGATGATTTACTACAGGCGATGGCTGGGGCCTGCCGTACCTGTCGCTGATGTGGTTCTCGCTACTGGCTTGGCTGTCCCTTCTGTGTTTACGCTGCCGCTGTTCCTGCCAGCTCTGAGCTGGTTGCTGTTCCTGTCGCTCCTGGTTCCTGCGCCTGTGTTCCCATGCTGGTCCTGCCCATGGTGTGTCTTCCCCAGTCCCACCAGGTCCTTCGGACAGGGCAGTCGGGCCGTGTTGCTTCGGCAATAGGCCCGACTCCGGCCCTGGATGGAGGACCTGACGACTGTCCTGCGTGAGCTGACGAAGAAGAGGAAGGTGTCATCTTCGTCTTCGTCTGCTGCTGCCTCTTCCCCTTCGACTTCTAAGGCCCATAAGCTGAAGAAGAAGAAGGCTGCCTCCCCCCCCCTAAGAAGTCTCCTTCGGGAACTTCTAAGGGCCCGTCCCACCTCGGTGGGACGGGGGGTCCTTCTGCTGGTCCTCCTGCTCCTTCGGGAGCGGGGCCCGTCTCCCTTCCGTAAGGAAGAGATAGACGGGGACCAGAGGAGTATCGGTTAGCTCTGGTACTTCCTCGCCTGGTGCTAGCGGCGATGCCGCTACGCCAGGTTCCGGCTCGGTCTCTCGTTCGCGGGAGATCCCGAGTGTACGCTCTCCCTCGGGAGACGTGCAGCCAAAGTTTCGGCGCCAGAGTTCGCTCGGCGCCAAGACCACGGCACGGAGCAGAAGGCTGGCGAGAACCGCTCAGGTGACTCTCGCCAGGCCAGCGGCCGCTCTCGCAGCGACCAGCTGGTAACCGGGGTTTTCCCCCTAAGAAGACTCCTTCGGGAACTTCGAAGGGCTCGTCACACTCCGGTGTGACGGGGGGGTTCTTCTGCTGGTCCTCCTGTTCTTCGGGAACGGGGGCCCCGTCTCCCCTTCTGAGAAGAAGAAGAAGACGGGGACAAGGGTGTGCTGGCTACCGCTGGTACACCCTCGCTGGTCTTGGCAGCTCTGCTGCTAAGCCAGGTTACCGGCTCGGTTTCTCGTCCGCGAGAAGTTCCGAGTGTACGGTCCTCCTTCGGGTGATCGGCCAGGCCTGCAGATCGATCCCCACCGCGGGTTGGTGATCGGCTGCAGCCCCCACGTACGCATGGTCCTGCCAGCGAGCGGGGGGGAGCGTCAGGTCCTGTCTCTCCCACTACCGTCAACTTCCTCGGGCTTACACCGGGAAAGAGCGAGGTAGCTAGGAGTGATCGTGAGAGGTGCGCCGCTCACAATCCCGTCACGACGCCGCACGTGCCACGTATGGTCTTAGGACCAAACCATGACCGTACGCGCAAGTGATTGGAGGGGGTAGCCTCAGTTCTGTCTCTCCGATACCTTCAACTTCCTTGGCATACGCCAGGAAAGAGCGAGGTATATAGGAGTGATCGTGAGATTGCGCCGCTCACGATCCCGTCACGACGCGCGCAACGTGCCAGGTATTGTCTTAGAACCAACCAGGACGTACGCGCAAGTGATTGGAGGCAACCGTCAGCGATCTGGTTGCTGGTCCTTCTTCTGAAGGAGGAGGGTCTTGGGAGCTGCTCTTGTTGGAGGGACTGGACGGTCCTACTCCTCAAGACGCTGTAACTTCCGAGATTCAGAGTAACTTTGCCCAGGTTATTGCACTGATTCGTCAGCACAACGACCTGGGGGAAGGATCGCCGCTCCCAACCACCAGCATAAGTCCCATGTCTCTGCTCGATGTCGTTTTGGGGCCCCGAGAGGGAACCCAAACCGACGGTGGGTTTTGCCGCGATCGGAGCTTGCCGATTCTGTCTTGAACCAGAGTCTCTCGTCTCCGGACAAGAAGACTTCTCAGTTCTGGCCGGTCGATCAAGCTACTTCCACCTCCTCTACTGCGACAGCGGCGCTTTCTACGTGTCTCGGACACCGTATTTAAATACTCCTTCGGTCCTCCTGAGAGGTTTCGACCTCGACGAGGACTGGAATGAGTCGGAGGACGGTATCGGCTTCTCTCCTGTCAGGTGTCGATCAGCCCCACCCAGACGGACGTTCACAGTGGCGGCAGGACCCTTACCTACAGTGAGAGTTCGTAACCCTCCTCGGGAAAACGTTTTCTCCTGACGATACGTTTTCCCAGACTCTGAGAGGCCATCGCCGCAAGGCGATGGCTGCTCCTACTCTTCTCCAACTGCTAGTTCCACTGGGAAGGCGAGCGAGTATCCAATTCCTCCCCCATTCCCTCTCTCCTTACGGCTACGAGGGAAAGGGGAGGGAGGGATCCTACAGAGATTTCTCTGTAGGATTCTACGTTGGGGACTGCGCTACCACGGGGGGACCTTCGGGTCCTACCTGACGTAAGCCCCGGTCGTTGAGGAGGGGATCCTGCCCCATTCTCGATTTCTACGGGAATCGAGAGGACCACCACCGACGATATCGTTTGACGAATTCGGTGGGGGTTTCGCAGACTGCTTAGAATTTTCTACGGAATTTCTAGCGCATTCAGAGTGTTAGAGTTTTTCTTACGATCTCCAAAACACTTAGGCGAGACCACGGTCCAAAGTGAGCGAGACGAGAATCCCGATATGTTACACGATAATCGGGAACCTGCCTATGCTCGAATTCCTGGAATTTACTAGCATTAGGAAGAAGACTGCTGCTGAAAGAAGACTATCTCACAATAGGCGACCAACTGGAATAGAGAAGAACGGACGGGAAATTATCCAGTTTGGCTTGAACTATCGTCTTAGTATTCTGTTCACCATTGAAAGCTTTCCTTCGAGGAAGACTTCTTCACTCTCTTTGATAGAGACCGAAGGTGGTCGATCTCCAATCCTTATTTTGTTTTCTTGAAGGAAAGAATTTAGTATGGAGATCGTTGTTCAGAATCCTACAAATATACTCGTATATTAACCTCGCGACATGATTCTGCCTAAGCAGTTGAATGGTCCGAGGGGTAGGCGCATATCCTGGTTATTCTACGGATTGCGACTTAGACGAAAAGTATTCTAATTGAACTGCAACTCGGGTTGCCTGCAACCTCCCAGGAGTTTCCAGTTTCAATTTTATATACTTATGGTGTTGTCACGACAACACCATTTCAACTTTTATATTTACCGAAATTCGTTTTGCATAAATATAATTGCTCGAGCATATCTTTTTATGCTCGGTGGTTCTAGCCGAACGCATTCCTTCGTGGAAAGGATTACTTGGCAACTCAGGATGACGAGTCAGCGACAGCTACTGCGTATTGAATTGCCCGAGGCATTTCAGTACCAGCTGCCGCTTTGATATGGACGGTTGGTTATGTCTTTCTCACCTGCTTTGATTGAATACCAAACCGTATCTCTGCCCAACAATCACGGACTTAAGTCTCTGATAACGGGGTACTGCTGTGACGCTAGTATTCATCGTCTTCGGTATTGCGAGAATTTTAAACAGAGATATCTATTCGACTCTCATCTTTCTGTTTACCGCACGGTAACAGAATTCTGTAATAGTCTCTTGCTGCATCGTATCTCGATAATGCGAATGATTTTTGCGGAATCTGAGTTTGTCCTCAAAATATCTTGTATTCGGAGGTGTGCAATTGTTCATTGTTCACCCCGGATTAGCAGATGTATTGAAAGACATCGCCTACTCCCACACCTGCCAGCTCTACTTCCAAACGTTCAGCCCATGAGCAGTAGTTCTTCAGGCGGCTCTCCCCTGTTTCATTACTGAAGAACGCCCGCTTTTCACTGCACACCGGACAGCAATGAAATGGCGGTTAGCGTTTTCAGTCATTTGTAAGCACAGGTTTAGAATCTTGAGATTCCTTCTCTCAATTCAGTGTGGAAGACGTAGGTTGATTCATTGCTACCTTCGTCTTCAACGTCACATAGTGTTGTTTCTCCTTAAGCTGAGATTCAACGTCTATGAGATTTCTTCGCCATCAGGGACCTCGGTCTTTTGAAGGCAATTGACTTTCGCCTTTTGAGCTTATGCATTAAGAGAATCATCGCCGCGCCGTCCGGCATCGGTGACTAACAAATATTTTATTTGTTTGGTCTCTCAGCATAACTCTTTAAAGGGCGAAGGTCACGTGACTTACCCGGATGCTTGGACAACTTGCCTCTACTGATTCCGAACCAGTCAGTCGGCAGCTGTCAGAGCGCCCGAGTCAGTTTACGAACTATTCTGTGGACTTAGTTCGGTTGTTCCAGAGCAATCATTACTTCGTCTTAATAGCTTGTCAGTATGAGTACTGTACATAACCAAAGTCAGAAGAGGGATAGGTCATACGACTATCCCCTTCTTTTCGTCTTAGGTAACTGCATGACTTCTCTTGAGAAGTCAAGCACAAAGGGATGGGGATTTGTGACGCTCGATTTCGTACCGATCTTCGTAGCGAAGACTCAGAACCCTTCGGTAACTGACGATTGGTTCGAGTCCTTCACAATACCCTCCCTAATGGACTTCACCACTCCGATACGAAGGCTATGCTGCTTTGTCTGTGAAGGCGCGACGGAGCTGTCTGAAGAAACTCGACACCCAGGATGAGTGTGGACGCCTCTTCATCATTCTCTCGCGTTCCGCAAGAACTTCTCCGTGGCGCAGGTAATGAAGGCAGGCGCCTGGTCCAACGGACCGCATGCACCTCCTTCTACCTTAGGGATATTGCCCACAGTTCCTTGGATCTTTTTCTTGGGAACCGTGGTGGTTGCTCAACACGTTGTGTAGTAACCCAGACCCTCGCAGGCTGAACAGCATCGAGTCCTGGTGTGACCGTAAGAATGGATGAGGAATGAGAGTGACTGGCTCCTCCCTTCCCATCTTTTTCTTCCCTCTACCTCTGGGTAGAGGGACACGGTCGTCACCCTGCTGGGTAAGGAGGAGATGCAGGGTGAGCTACTCAATAGAGCACCATCCTATCCCTTTCAGTAGGGATAGGAGGTAAATATCCACCACTTCCTCCAACAAGGGGGAGGAAGTGGATGCCAATTTGAGACAAAACCCATCATTTTATGATTGTCCTCTTGCAAACAGGAACAAGTTCTTGCTTGCTGGTACGAAGAGATACGCTTGCCTCTCTCTTAGTACTTGGCCCAGAGGTCTGACCATTGAACCTGCGGTGCACACCCCGATCAATCGGACAGAGGTTTGGATCCCTCCCTTGCTCTTACGACCAGGGAGGCACTCCAGGGGTTGGACGAACACCAGTCTGTTCACCAAAAAGACTCAGATTCCTCCCACCAAGAAGTAGTCTTCCTATTGTTAAAGGGACGAGGGTTTGTATTACGTATCGGAAACAAATGACAATTTGTCGAAAATTGCATTTTTGGTTTCCTAACTATACAAACCTGAGGGTCCTTTACATATAGTCCCACCTCATGCCACCCATCACTCTGCAACTTTTTGCATGGGCCTAAAGCAAAAGTGATTCTTCACCTCTCGGGCGCGCGGGCGCGCGCACGATCGGACAAGCAGTTAACTACCGTTCTCCCCTTGTTCGAAGCTTACGACCGTCCCAGCTGCCGCTAGTTACCTTCCTATTGTTAAAGGACCTCAGGTTTGTATAATTAGGAAAAATGCAATTTTCGACAAATTGTCATTTTTGTTTGAAGGCTAGAAGTGCCTACAAAAATTTATCATCTACCTGGTAGGTATAATTGTTTGTATGATAATAATAATAATAATAATAATAATAATAATAATAATAATAATAATAATAATAATAATAATATAATAATAATAATAACAACAACTACAACAACAGTCCTATCAAAATAGCAGGTTTAGTTTTGTTGGGAAAATTTTTCCAGCATTAAATGGCACAGTTATCAGCTGTTATATGTACAGTGAATTAATTCTTGACTTTTGGGAATTTTATAATTGTAGGAAAAGTAACGTAATTCCGAGTGATTTTACTGTAAATTTATTTATTTGGGATTAACCTTACCAATTGTTAAAGATAGCTTATATCTCCATGCTGATAGATGAGGAAGTATATGTTATCTTCAACAGTAGGTAAGTATCCAAAAATTAATTTTTTCTTGAAAATTTATATATTATAGTTTTGCATTTATTTACGTTGGAAAAGGGTTAAAGTCTTGCTAGGCCTTTAGGTTTTGTATAAACTGTTGATACATGATTTCATTTCACACATTGTTGCACAGCTTGTGTTGTGACTTGTTTGCTGCTCAAAGTTAATCTTGAAGGCACTGCTCATAATGACTTGCTAGTTTCAACATTTCTTCTGTTCCAGTCAGAAATGTACGAAAGTGAATTAACTGCAATGGCTCTCGTTCGTGACGATTCCCGCCTTGTGGTTGGGTCAGGAGAAGGAGTTTTATTCATCTTCAAATGGGGAGATTTTGGGTTCCACATAGATCGTTATGCTGGCCATCCTGGACAGATTAACTGTATCATTCCAATCAGCGATCGGTTGTTGCTGACAGGATGTGAAGATGGAAACATCAGGTAAGTTTTATGTAAAAGATATTTTTCTGTGAAAATGTTGTCTTATGTTGAGAGGTTTTCTGTTTTATGGAGTGGAATCATCCAGCTACTTGAACCCCTGTATGGGCTAGTGCTGTCAACACACTTCATATGGTGCACTGTTTGCATTACTTAAAAGTTTTTTGCAGCATCCTTTTGCCCCTTTAGCTACAACCCCTTTCATTCCTTCTACTATACCTCCATTCATATTCTTTTTCCTTCCTCTTACTTTCCACTCTCTCCTAAGCGCTGAATGACTTTATAGGTCCCAGCACTTGGTCTTAGGCCTAAACATTATATTCCAATATTCCAGCTCCTTAAAGGTATCTGTAGGACTTCAAGTGGGGAGAGGTGCCCTAGTTGGTCAATACAATAGAAGGAAAGGTACTATAAATGGGACAGAGTAAATTCATCCATTTGGAATAAGGATTTGCATGATATTTCGAGGGTTCCTGAGATGGCTAGTGTGAAGCATGTCTGTGTTTGTGCTGCTTCTTGAGTTGAGTAACTAATGTGCAGAAACATGCCCAGCCTTTGCAACCGAAACTGAATAGTGGTGTTAATGCTTACATGCCAAATGAAGCGATTCTATATTCGTTAGTCTGCTAACAAGCGGCATTGAACTATCCTGGGCAAAATGACTAATTTTTCTGCAGACAGTAGGTAATCTTTTTAGAAGCATGACAATATGAACCATTTAATGATATCGGTACTCACTGCAGTACTATTGTATGGTAAATTTGTCTTAAAATACTAGCATTCTGCATTTAATCATGTCAGTGACTTTATGAAAACCATGAGGTACTTTACAGGGAAAAAGTTCATGTACAAATTTAAAAGATGATGATGCTGTCAATAGCTATTGATGTCAACCCAAGAAAAATTAGCGTATTATGAAACCTCTTCAGTTGTATGTTACTCCGGTATCAATGCCACATTTCCCTCATTTTTTATTTTATTTTGTATTTATTTATTTATTTTGTTTGTCATAGTGGAGTGGAGAAAGTGTATTTTTGCAGTCCTTTTCAGTCTTTATTTCTCTTGTAACTGTAATAATTTTTATTTCAGAGCTGTGCACCTGTATGCTCATAGATTTGTTGGTGTAGTTGGCCAGCACAAGAGGTTTGGAGTGGAGAACATGTCAATATCGCATGATGGTAGCTTCCTGGCTTCTTGCGCCATGGACGATGTGATAAGATTCTGGAACATAGATTTTTTGTATGATGTTCAGGTGGATGGAACATTGAAAGTAAGGAGCACAGTTGTTTATGTTTATTGTCCTGAAGGTTGGTGTTTGGTAGATTCTACCACAGCTTTCTCCCATGAAAAATGAATTCATGATAAATTCATTTGCAGTGAGGTGTAAAAGCAGTAAGGCAGAGAGCGCTGTGATTTTTTTATTAACTAAGTTTGGATTTCTTCTAGCATCTTGTAGGGTTAATTGCTCATTTCTTCAGTTATCATTTGAAATTAAAGAACAAACCCTCCAGGTGAGGCCCCTGAGTTTAGAAGATAGAGTTTGTGGTCCTTTGGAACAACTTTAATGCATTGATTGATTGATTGTGATTCTACAAAGAATTTTTTTTCCCATGCACAGTGTACAACCTATACATATAGAGTGCCTTCCTATGGGTTGGTGTCAGTTAAGGATATTGAATTCTTGTTTTGCCACATTCTTGATGAATAATAAAGATTCCTGCCAGCAACTCCCAATGAAGTATGCTGTGTTCTTGACCTTGACCTTTTTAGGACAGTCAGCCATTACCCGACCTAAACACTCACATACACTTATGCAGCCAGCTTAGTCCAAAGCAGTTTTCAAGTTAGGATTAGTTTTTTTTAGTCCAGTTACGTATTAATCACAGTGTCATAATCTCTAATGGTGAAATGATTGTGTAAGTGTCGGATCATTACAGCCTTAGAATGAGAATATAATGTTGCTTTGCCTTGTTGTGTAATGCCAGTAGTATGACGGCTAGGAAAATTAGTATTACGGTTTCTGAAATTAAGTTAGATGTAAGTTATCTTAGTAGTGACTTGGTTCTAATTGAAATTTGTTCGATACGTAATACAAACCATCGGTCCTTTAACAATAGGAAGTAGCTAGCGGCAGCTGGAACTGGTCGTAAGCTTCGAACAACGGGGAGAACGGTAGTTAACTGCTTGTCCGATCGTCGCGCGGCACAAATCACTTTTGCTTTCGGCCGTGTGAGGATAGGACGTGCTCGTCATCGCTCTGCCCGCTTTGTCGTTTGCTTTGAGTATCAGCCCTCTTTTTCCTAGTGTGTTTGAGAGTGTATGCTTGTAAGTACTTTACATTTCTTTTTCATATAATAATGAGTGATCAAGAAATGGAGATTTCGCCGCGCCCCCCAGTCGCCCGTAGTGTGTGTCCCGGGCTGGAGGGGCGTAAATGCGGCGGATTCAGATCATTTGTGGATGTGGATCCACACGAGGTTTGTACTCGGTGTCGGGGGCGAGAATGCTCCCGCACCGAGCCATGTGTAACATGTATGAATTGGTCCGAGGCGCAGTGGGTGCTGTACGAGGGCAGGAAGAGACTTAGGCCGCCAAAGAAGTCATCGGAAAGTCCAGTGACTCCTTTGGTAACGGACACTTCGTCTTCTTTCCTGCCCCCCGGTCCAGCCCCCACGTTTCGCGCCTTCCCCCTGCGGGGGGGATAGCGGAGTCCTTCTCCTCTCTCGATCCGTCGAGTGTGGAGGAGGGCGCCCGCTACCCGGACGTCCAGTTGTATTCGGGGTCTTCCGTCCGCTCTGGGTGGGGTTCTCCCCCCTCCCCCCAGGCGCGAGGAAACCCCTCTAACTAACCCGACTGTGCTTCCGCAGGTGTGCCATCAGCGAAGGACGACCTGGGACAGGTGTGGGAGTCGCTGGGACTGCAGGGAGTGCTAGTATACAGGGGTTAATTCAGCGGTTGGCGGGGTCGGCAGTGGTCACTCATGGTACGGTAACCACTACCACTACCACAATATCTACACCAGCTTATGATATGCCACCGCACTTGGTGTATACACCACATGTAATGTCGGTGACACCCACGGCCGATTACTGCCGTACCAAAGAGGACGGTGCCACCGCCACCTGGGTTCTTTGTGTTGCCGACCCCGGACTTCCGCTGCCCCAAGAGTACCCCCCTGGACCTGCCGCCAGTGCCGAGAATGACGGTAGCTGCCGACAGGACGCCTGGCTCTCCTGCGGTACCTGCCGTGCCTGCCGTACCTGTTGCTGTCCCTGCTGCTCCTTCTTTCATTTCAGTAATGTGCTTGCTGTTCCTGCTGTTCCTGGACCTGTTCCTGTTGTTCCTGCTGTTGGTGGTGCTGTCACAGTCTCAGGTCTTTCCGGACAGGTGCAGTCGGGCCCTGTTGCTTCGGCAACTGCCCCGGCTCCCTCCTGGATGGAAGACCTGACGTCTGTCCTGCGGAGCCTGGCGAAGAAGAAGAGGAAGAAGAGGAAGGTGTCGTCGTCGTCTTCGTCGTCTGCTGCCTCCTCTTCCCCTTCGACTTCTAAGGCTAAACAGCCGAAGAAGAAGAAGGCTGCCTCCTCCCCCCCTAAGAAGACTCCTTCGGGATCTTCTAAGGGCCCCGGCTCGCTCAGGCGAGTTCGGGGGGAGCTCTTCTGCTGGTCCTCCTGTTCTTCGGGGGAACGGGGCCCGTCTCTCCTCTGCAAAGAAGAAGACGACGGGGACCAGAGGTGTACCAGCCTCGGCTGGTACGTCCTCACCTGGTGTTAGCGGTTCTGCCGCTAAACCAGGTTCCGTCTCGGCCGCTTCTCGTTCGCGAGAAGTACCGAGTGGACGCTCTTCCACGGTCCAGACCGTCCAGCCAAAGTCTTGACGTCCGAGCTCGCTCGCCGTCAAGACAGCGGCGCGGAGCAGAAGACTGGCGAGAGTCGTGCGCACGACTCTCGCCAGGCCAGTGGACGCTCTCGCAGCGATCAACTGGCTGCTCGGTTGACGTGACGGTCGCTGACAGCCACGGGTTGAGGCGAAGGAAGGGGTCCCCGCGGCCGTCGGTACCAGCGGCTCGAGCGCCCGCCGAGGAGGGGACGCTGGCCGGTCCTCGCCGCGACAGAGAGCCTAGCAGGTCACCTGACCGCCGCTCCCATAGGGACCGGGCGGAGACGGTGACCAGCAACAGCTCGCCTGACGCTAGAGATCAGTCTCGACGTTCTCAGCCGAGCCTCTCGCCCCAGGCGAGCGGCAAGGCTAGGCCTGCTGCTCGAGTCGCCACCGGCGGGTTGACGATCAGCAGCAGCCTTCCACGCACGCTGGTCCTGCCAGCGACCGCGAGGGGGGGGGGGGAGCGTCAGGTCTGCCTCGTCCCGTACCTTCAACCTCTCGGGCATCCGGGACGGGAGGAGCGAGGTACCGAGGAGTGATCACGAGAGGTGCGCCGCCGTGACCCCGCTATGACGCCGTACGGCTCAGGCACGGTTTTAGGACCGACCAGAACGTACGCGCAAGTAGTTGGAGGCGACCGTCAGGGGTCTGTCGCTGTTCCTCCTTCTGAAGGAGGAGTATCGCGGGACCTGTTCTTGCTGGAGGGAACTGGACGGTCCTACTCCACAAGACGCAGTAATCCCGAGATACAGAGGAACTTTGCAGAGGTCATTAAGCTGATTCGTCAGCATAATGACCTTGCGGAAGGATCGCCGCTACCACCGGCAGAGCCCACGTCCCGGCTCGAATCATTTTGGGGTCCCAAGAGGGAACCAAAAATGATGGTGGGGTTGACCGCGATCAGAGCTTGCAGACTCAGTCCTGGATCAAGTTGAGAATCTCGTCTCAGGACGGGAGGATTCGCTGAAATCCGGACGGTCTTCTAAGCTGCTTCCTCCCCCTCTACAGCGTCAGAGGCGATTCTACGTGCCTTCGGAAGACCCGATACTGCCTAAACCAGGTTAATTAACCCGGAGTTAGCGAGGCTAACTCCAGGTGGTGTCCCTGCAGCAGCTCCTGTCGGAGAACCTCTGGTTCTCGCAGCAGGAGGCACTTGCCTGGAATCTACCGCTATGGCAGCGTTCCAGGCAGTCTCTTGGTTGGATTTGTGGTCCCTCACAATATCCAAAGTATGCGGCCAGGCTCCGGGAGTTCTGCTCTCGAAGACGACGCTTCTTTCAGGAGACTGTGCCAGTCTGGAGGAAGAGCGATCTCTTACCTCGACCCAAATCGACATCAGATGCAACCTGTGGGCCAACTTGGTTCTTCGACGTAGGGACACAGTCCTTACCCGAGTGACCAAGGGGGACGCTAGGGCGTGAGGCGGCACTCGGGCTTCGCAATGGATCCATTAGGAGTTCCCCTAGCTCTCTTTCCCGGAGAGATGGTGGACGCTGCGGTGGAAAGGCGGCGCACTGATGACAGTGACCGCTTAGTTCACCAGGCAGTCTCGAAGGTTACTGGGCAAATCTCGAGCGACTGCGGCCAAACCAAAGAGCTGGCTAGCGCCTTCCACGGCGGCGAAGACGGTTGCACCGTCCAAGCCCCGTGTGAAGACTCCTGCTGTTTCGACTTCTTGCTAGAGGAGGCCGTAATCAGCCCTCCTCCAACCCAACCTTCCTTTCCCCGAGGAGGTGGTGGGAAGAAGTCAAAACGAGGAGGGAAAACGCTAGGGACGGCGTTCCCTCACCTGCTGCCGGAAGTGGGGGGGGTGCCTAGCGAGCCATTGGGCGACTTGGCAGCGCTACGGCGCCGAGAACTGGATAGTAGACGTCCTTCGGGAGGGATATCTACTACCCTTCGGAGTCTCGGCCCCCCCTCATCTCCAAACCGGTCCATACAGACCTATGTCCGGGGATCAGCAAAGGACAACGCTCTTCGACAGGAGATCAAGACCATGCTGGCGAAACGAGCTGTAGAAATCGTGGAGGACCAGTCACGGGCTTTTACAGCCGCCTCTTCCTAGTGGAGAAGGCATCGGGGGGCTGGCGTCCGGTGATAGACCTCTCTCCCCTGAACCGCTTCGTTCGCACGACGCGGTTCACGATGGTGGAGTCGGCACGCTCGGTGCTCGACTCGATCAGGGGGAACGATTTCATGCTTTCAGTGGACTTGAAGGACGCGTATTTTCAAATACCCATCCATCAGTCCTCCAGAAAGTACCTCCGCTTCATCTTCGACGGGACGGTGTACCAATTCAGGGCACTTTGTTTCGGTCTCTCAACCGCCCCACAGGTGTTCACGCGAGTGTTCACTCTGGTGTCAGCTTGGGCCCATTCGCACGGGATACGTCTTCTGAGGTATCCTCGACGATTGGCTAGTCCTGGCGAGCTCCCGCTCGCAGTTGCTACAGGACAGAGATCGACTCCTCAAGTTTTGTCGCGATCTCGGGGATCGTGATAAACTACGAGAAGTCCGATCTCGAACCCAAGCAGAAGATGAAGTACCTGGGTATGCTGATAGACACGGTAGCAGGGCAGGTCTTTCCCGCAGACTTGCGTATCAGCAAATTCAGAGAGGCAGCCGGCCAGTTCCTGTCTCGGCAGGAACAGGGCAGCACAGCAATGGCAAGTCGTGATCGGCCATCTGTCGTCACTCGAGAAAGTTAGTCCCTCACGGGCGTCTTCACCTGCGGTCTCTCCAGTGGAGGCTAAGGGAGAGTTGGTCTCAGGCCAAGGATCCTCCTTACTTTCCTGTGGCTCTCCACGGACAAGGTGAGGCAGGACCTAGCCTGGTGGCTCGACGACAAGAACCTCTTAAGAGGAGTGCCCATACGCACTCCCCCCCCGGCCCCGATGCTTCTGTTCTCAGACGCATCGACCGAGGGATGGGGCGCACACTGGAAGAGTTGCTGACTGCAGGTGTGTGGGGACCATCACGAAAAGCACCTTCACATCAATGTCCTGGAACTCAAGGCGGCGTTCAACGCTCTCCACGAGAGTTTCAGGACCGCTTGGTGGGACACTCAGTGGTGTTGATGTGCGACAACACCACAGTAGTGGATATGTCAACAAGCAGGGGGGCTAGTGTCTCTTCCGCTCCATCAGTTGACGGTTGCAGGTGTGCACGAGTGGGCCACGGCTCACTCGATAGAGCTGTCAGCACGCTACATTCCAGGCAAGAGGAATGTAGTAGCGGACAAGCTCAGCCGTCGGGATCAGGTGATAGGGACCGAATGGTCTCTACACCAAGACGTGGCGGAAAGGCTCTTCAACCTGTGGGGGCGACCGGTCGTAGACCTGTTCGCCACCCCGGCACACAGAAAACTTCAGGTTTTCTTTTCAGCCGTGCGGAGACCCATGGGCAGCTGCAGAGGACGCTCTCCAACACCCCTGGGACAACCTCTTCGCCTAGGGCCTTTCCTTTCCCTTCTGTCTGATTCGGAAAGAAAGGTGATCAGTCGAGCGCTGGTCACTCCCAATCTCAGAATGATCCTGGTGGCTCCCAAACGGCCTCAAGCCGTTTGGTATCCGGACCTGCTGGCTCTTCTTGCGGACGCACCGAGAGAGCTACCCAGTTGGCACAACCTTCTAGCCCAGCCACACGTAGAACGGTACCACCAAGCAGTCCAGTCCCTTCAACTTCACGGCTGGCTGTTATCCACCATCTCTTGCGAACGAGAGGCTTTTCTCGTAGCGCAGCAACAGAGATGGCTGGACACGTCCGACAGTCCTCTGCAGCTGTGTACCAGGGGGAAGTGGGCCGTCTTCTGTGGTTGGTGTCGTAGACAGGGTCTGTCTCCTCTCAGAGCACTCTCAGCAGGTAGCGGATTTCCCCGTGTTTCTTCGCCGAGAGAAGTCCTCTCAGTACCCACAGTTAAAGGATATAGAGCTGCCCTGGCTCTCGTCCTAAAAACTGAGGGTGACTGGACATCTCGAATTCGTTCGAGATCTCCTGCTAATGAGGAGCTTCGAAAGGCTTGCCCACCCAGGGAACTCAGGCCCCCTGCGTGGGATGTGGACTCTCGTCCTTAGGAGTTTGACTCGAAGACCCTTCGAGCCACTCCGAGAGTCGTCAGACAGGGATTCTGACCCTCAAGACCCTCTTCTGCTGGCCCTGGCACTCGGCGAAGAGAGTAGGGGAACTACATGGTCTTTCTTATGATGTTAAACACACCAGAGGCTGGGGTCTGTGACGCTCGATTTCGTCCCGAACTTCGTAGCCAAGACTCAGAATCCGTCGATCCCTGACGACAGGTTCGAGTCTTTCACGATCCCCTCCCTTCTGGACTTCACCGATAATGATGCGGATGAGATGCTGCTTTTGTCCTGTGAGGGCGCTACGGCGCTATCTGAAGAGAACTCGACACCTCAGGCCTGAGTGTCGACGCCTCTTCGTTAGCACTGGGGTTACCAAGAAAGAAGTTTCCAAGAACACGCTTTCTTCTGGCTGCGTGAGGTGATCAGGAGAGCGTATGAGGCTGATGGTAGCGACGACATCCGTACGCTCCGACCGAGAGCCCACGAAGTCAGAGGTATCGGACCCCTCCTTAGCGTTCCGTAAGAACTTCTCCGTGGCGCAGGTCCTGAAGGCAGGTGTCTGGGCCAACCAGACCACCTTCACGTCCTTCTACCTTCGGGATATTGCCCACAAGTCCTTGGATACTTTTTCCTTGGGACCTGTGGTGGCTGCTCAACACGTTGTGTAAGCTTACCCAGCACCCGAGCAGGCAGAACAGCATCGATTCCTGGTATGACTGGGAGAATGAATGTGCGAATGAGAGAGTTGACTGGCTTCTCTTCACCATCTTTCTCTACCTCTACCTGTGGGCAGAGGGATACGGTCGTTACCACGCTGGAAGGGAGTCAGATGCATGTAAGCTATTCACCCCGAGCCTTCCATCCTATCTCTTTAACTAGAGATAGGAGTGGTATATCCGCCACTTTCTCCAACAAGGGGGAGAAAGTGGATGCCTACATGAGACAAACCCATACTTTATATTTGCTCATGTACAGGAAAAAGTTCTTACAATGCTGGTACGAAGAGATACGCTTGCCTCTCTCTTAGTACTCGGCCCAGAGGTCTGACCATTGATCCTGCAGTGCACACCCCGATCAATCGGACAGAGGCTTGGATCCCTCCCCTTGCTCTTACGGACCAGGGAGACATTCCAGGGATGGACGAACACCAGTCTGTTCATCAAAAGACTCAGATTCCTCCCACCAAGAAGTGAGTCTTCCTATTGTTAAAGGACCGATGGTTTGTCTTATTACGTATCGGAACAAATGACAATTTGTCGAAAATTGCATTTTTTACCTAACTATACAAACCTGAGGTCCTTTACATATAGTCCCCTCCATCATGACCACCCCTCACTCTGCGTATTTTGCATGGGCCAAAAGCAAAAGTGATTTGTTTACCTCCCAGTGGACGATCGGACAAGCAGTTAACTACCGTTCTCCCCTTGTTCGAAGCTTACGACCGTTCCAGCTGCCGCTAGCTACTTCCTATTGTTAAAGGACCTCAGGTTGTATAGTAGAAAATGCAATTTTCGACAATTGTCATTTTGATTAGCTTAATACAGCGTGCAAAATAGTAAGTATGAAATGGAGTCTAAGAGAAGTAAGGAGAGATGAATTGTTTAAATTATCTGTCCCATCTCTTTCAGGGGCACAAGAAACATGACACAAAGGGTTGAACCTTGAATCTTCCAACGAAGAAATCGCTCTGATTTCTTCTCGGATATTCCTGAGAAGATGGAGTCTGATGATGAGATGAGGGCCCAGTTGCTGGGCCAAGTCATACTACAGATTAAGTTTAAAAATTTTCAGTCGTTCATATTTAACAGACGAAATATAAGCCTCGAGGTAATTGTGAAATACTTTTCTGTTAACATAAAGAATTTAAAATTTGTAGAGTGTACTTTCAGCCTCTCCTTTTCATAGCCTTGTAGAGTTTCATAAGTAAAAATGCTGTATGGTTACATTTATTTGATTTATAAGAGTGCTGATGATTCACCAAAGGAAAGGGCAATGTATGCGTAAGTTTACAAATTAAATAAGTTTACTGTCTTAAGTAATGGGACTGAAGGCAGTTGTAAGAAAGGGTCTCATTGTTCAGATGATTTCTAGCTGGTAATGCCACCCTTCCGTTTTTTACTCCTTTTTTTTATTGACCTTTGAACAGCTGCGACATCACATTAAAGAAGTTCTGTTATTCTCAAGACTTGCAGCCATTTAGCAAAGTTAAATGTCATCATCTTGAGCTTAACCTCTTTAATTCTTATGTAAATCCATGTTGTCTTCATTAGAGATTCCTTTCGCATAATTTTATACCCCATGACAATTGATTCAGCAGTTAGAAGTGGTAGTAAGGTGATCATCAGTGACATATTAATTGCACAGTGCTGCTTTTACCACTGCCAAGTCAGTGCAGTTAAAAGGCCAAGTCAGTGCAGTTAAAAGGGAAAAAGAGACAGTGAAATAACAGAATAACCTATTATAGATTATGTGTAAATTTTTATTAACAGTTCATTGGAATATGGATCTTGGTAACTATTCAGTAGGCTTAAGGGAAAGAAGTAAATGGAACAACCCATATCCAAAGAAAAAAAATAGACCTAGCCTCTGAAAAACAGGAGATTATAGTAATCAAGGAAACTGGAGGCAAGGAAGGGTCTGTTTACAAGCTTAGATTAGCAGGAGTCACAGAATGACAACTAAGTGATGCAACATTAAAAAAAAAATCTTGTAATATAGCATACACGTGAACATTTTCTCCAGAATCCTTACATCTAAATAATTCCTGTGTAGCTTCTAGGTTTAAAATTGTGACCAAACACTTGGCTATTATTATGTGAAAATTTAGTTTAAAAAATGCAACAAGTCTAGATAGTCGTCAAAGTAATGTAGCTGGCAGGGCCGGCCCAAACCTTTATGGGGCCCTAAACAGGATTGGATTTGGGGCCACCCCTGATAACCACCACCACCGGTGGTGAACTGTTACTTGTGCTTCAATACTTGATCATTTAATGTACTATAAAGGTATCATTAACCAAATAGGGGTAGCAAATTCGCAATATGACCCTGTGTTATTTGTACTTCCTAAATTTCAGTGACGTTTTGTGTAGCATATTGAAGTTGTATTGATAAATAATGGAACATGACAGTATTTCCGTTGCAGAATTATTCTTGACTTCATACATTAATCAAATGGCTTTGCAGTTGCACCACAGAGTACATAAATACAGGTGAGACTACAGTGGCAGTTCGTGAGTTGTGACTAAATGTACGGGATCATTTTTTTTCTGTATCTTTTACTTTTGTGTTTTATTTACTACGTATATCATATTTAAGAAAAATCATCTTACTTTTTTATGGTGTCAAATTCTATAAAGTTTGTGTATTCAAAAATATTTATGAATGGTAAAGAAATCTTTGGACTTGACAGGGCCTAATCAAATATGTCCCACTAGGCAAGTCTAAAATCAAAGTACAGTATTATCCTCATTATCAGTCCTTCCTTCATTCCTTTCACAAAACATGCTTGGCTGTCATCTACAGTGTGCTTTGTTTGACAGCATTTTTCTCTTTTTATCACAATAAATGAGTCCCAATATTTAGAATCAACTAACTTGTCCCAAACAAGATGGACTG
>NC_087217.1:29140716-29174384 GCF_015104395.2 Macrobrachium nipponense | reverse complement strand
CAGTCCATCTTGTTTGGGACAAGTTAGTTGATTCTAAATATTGGACTCATTTATTGTGATAAAAAGAGAAAATGCTGTCAAACAAGGCACACTGTAGATGATAGCCAAGCATGTTTTGTGAAAGGATGAAAGGAGGGACTGATAATGATGATAATAATACTGTACTTTGATTTTAGACTTGCCTAGTGGGACATATTTGATTAGGCCCTGTCAAGTCCAAAGATTTCTTTACCATTCATAAATATTTTTGAATACACAAACTTTATAGAATTTGACACCATAAAAAAGTAAGATGATTTTTCTTAAATATGATATACGTAGTAAATAAAACACAAAAGTAAAAGATACAGAAAAAAAATGATCCCGGACATTTAGTCACAACTCACGAACTGCCACTGTAGTCTCACCTGTATTTATGTACTCTGTGGTGCAACTGCAAAGCCATTTGATTAATGTATGAAGTCAAGAATAATTCTGCAACGGAAATACTGTCATGTTCCATTATTTATCAATACAACTTCAATATGCTACACAAAACGTCACTGAAATTTAGGAAGTACAAATAACACAGGGTCATATTGCGAATTTGCTACCCCTATTTGGTTAATACCTTTATAGTACATTAAATGATCAAGTATTGAAGCACAAGTAACAGTTCACCACCGGTGGTGGTGGTTATCAGGGGTGGCCCCAAATCCAATCCTGTTTAGGGCCCCATAAAGGTTTGGGCCGGCCCTGCCAGCTACATTACTTTGACGACTATCTAGACTTGTTGCATTTTTTAAAACTAAATTTCACATAATAAAAGCCAAGTGTTTGGTCAATTTTAACCTAGAAGCTACACAGAATTATTTAGATGTAAGGATTCTGGAGAAAATGTTCACGTGTATGCTATATTACAAGGTTTGTTTTTTAATGTTGCATCACTTGGTTGTTGCATTCTGTGACTCCTGCTAATCTAAGCTTGTAAACAGACCCTTCCTTGCCTCCAGTTTCCTTGATTACTATAATCTCCTGTTTTTCACAGGCTAGGTCTATTTTTTTCTTTGGATATGGGTTGTTCCATTTACTTCTTTCCCTTAAGCCTACTGAATAGTTACCAAGATCATATTCCAATGAACTGTTAATAAAAATTTACACAATCTATAATAGGTTATTCTGTTATTTCACAGTCTCTTTTTCCCTTTTAACTGCACTGACTTGGCAGTGGTAAAAGCAGCACTGTGCAATTAATATGTCACTGATGATCACCTTACTACCACTTCTAACTGCTGAATCAATTGTCATGGGGTATAAAATTATGCGAAAGGAATCTCTAATGAAGACAACATGGATTTACATAAGAATTAAAGAGGTTAAGCTCAAGATGATGACATTTAACTTTGCTAAATGGCTGCAAGTCTTGAGAATAAGAGAACTTCTTTGAATGATGTGATGTCGCAGCTGTTCAAAGGTCAATAAAAAAAAAAAGGAGTAAAAAACGAAAGGATGGCATTACTCATCTGAACAATGAGACCCTTCCTTAAAACAGCCTTCAGTCCCATTACTTAAGACAGTAAACTTACTTAATTTGTAAACTTACGCATACATTGCCCTTTCCTTTGGTGAATCATCAGCACTCTTATAAATCAAATAAATGTAAACATACGGCATTTTTACTTATGAAACTCTACAAGGCTATGAAAAGGAGAGGCTGAAAGTACACTACAAATGTTAAATTCTTTATTGTTAACAGAAAAAGTATTTCACAAATTACCTCGAGGCTATATTTCGTCTGTTAAATATGAACGACTGAAAATTTTTAAACTTAATCTGTAGTATGACTTGGCCCAGCAACTGGGCCATCTTCATCATCAGACTCCATCTTCTCAGGAATATCCGAGAAGAAATCAGAGCGATTTCTTCGTTTGGAAGATTCAAGGTTCAACCCTTTGTCATGTTTCTTGTGCCCCTGAAAGAGATGGGACGATATATTTAAACAATTCATCTCTCCTTACTTCTCTTTAGACTCCATTTCAGACTTACTATTTTGCACGCTGTATTAAGCTAATCAAAATTTCAATCAGAACCAAGTCACTACTAAAATAACTTACATCTAACTTAATTTCAGAAACCATAATACTAATTTTCCTATCCGTCATAATACTGGCATTACACAACAAGGCAAAGCAACATATATTCTCATTCTAAGGCTGTAATGATCAGACACTTACACAATCATTTCACCATTAGAGATTATGACACTGAGATTAATACGTAACTGGACTAAAAACTAATCCTAACTTGAAAACTGCTTTGGACTAAGCTGGCTGCATAAGTGTATGTGAGTGTTTAGGTCGGGTAATGGCTGACTGTCCTAAAAGGTCAAGGTCAAGAACACAGCATACTTCATTGGGAGTTGCTGGCAGGAAGCTTTATTATTCATCAAGAATGTGGCAAAACAAGAATTCAATATCCTTAACTGACACCAACCCATAGGAAGGCACTCTATACGTATAGGTTGTACACTGTGCATGGGAAAAAAAATTCTTTGTAGAATCACAATCAATCAATCAATGCATTAAAGTTGTTCCAAAGGACCACAAACTCTATCTTCTCAACTCAGGGGCCTCACCTGGAGGGTTTGTTTTTTAATTTCAAATGATAACTGAAGAAATGAGCAATTAACCCTACAAGATGCTAGAAGAAATCCAAACTTAGTTAATACAAAAATCACAGCGCTCTCTGCCTTACTGCTTTTACACCTCACTGCAAATGAATTTATCATGAATTCATTTTTCATGGGAGAAAGCTGTGGTAGAATCTACCAAACACCAACCTTCAGGACAATAAACATAAACAATTGTGCTCCTTACTTTCAATGTTCCATCCACCTGGACATCATACAAAAAATCTATGTTCCAGAATCTTATCACATCGTCCATGGCGCAAGAAGCCAGGAAGCTACCATCATGCGATATTGACATGTTCTCCACTCCAAACCTCTTGTGCTGGCCAACTACGCCAACAAATCTATGAGCATACAGGTGCACAGCTCTGAAATAAAAATTATTACAGTTACAAGAGAAATAAAGACTGAAAAGGACTGCAAAAATACACTTTCTCCACTCCACTATGACAAACAAAATAAATAAATAAATTCAAAATAAAACAAAAAATGAGGGAAATGTGGCATTGATACTAAAGTAAGATACAACTGAAGAGGTTTTATAATACGCTAATTTTTCTTGGGTTGACATCAATAGCTATTGACAGCATCATCATCTTTTAAATTTGTACATGAACTTTTTCCCTGTAAAGTACCTCTGGTTTTCATAAGTCACTGATATGATTAAATGCAGAATCTAGTATTTTAAGACAATTTACCATACAATAGTACTGCAGTGAGTACCGATATCATTAAATGGTTCATATTGTCATGCTTCTAAAAAGATTACCTACTGTCTGCAGAAAAATTAGTAATTTTGCCCAGGATAGTTCAATGCCGCTTGTTAGCAGACTAACGAATATAGAATCGCTTCATCTGGCATGTAAGCATTAACACCACGATTCAGTTTCAGTTGCAAAGGCTGGGCATGTTTCTGCACATTAGTTACTAAACTCAAGGAGCAGCGCAAACACAGGCATGCTTCACACTAGCCATCTCAGGAACCCTCGAATGTCATGCAAATCCTTATTCCAAATGGGATGAATTTTACTCTGTTCCCATTTGTATTAGTACCTTTCCTTCTATTTGTAGTTGACCGAACTAGGGCACCTCTCCCCACTTGAAGTCCTACAGATACCTTTAAGGAGCTGGAATATTGGAATATAATGTTTAGGCCTAAGACCAAGTGCTGGGACCTATAAAGTCATTCAGCGCTTAGGAGAGAGTGGAAAGTAAGAGGAAGGAAAAAGAATATGAATGGAGGTATAGTAGAAGGAAATGAAAGGGGTTGTAGCTCAAAGGGGCAAAAGGATGCTGCAAAAAACTTTTATTTAAGTAATGCAAACAGTGCACCATATGAAGTGTGTTAGACAGCACTAGCCCATACAGGGGTTGCAAGTAGCTGGATGATTCCACTCCATAAAACAGAAAACCTCTCAACATAAGACATTTTTTCACAGAAAAATATCTTTTGACATAAAACTTACCTGATGTTTCCATCTTCACATCCTGTCAGCAACAACCGATCGCTGATTGGAATGATACAGTTTAATCTGTCCAGGATGGCCAGCATAAACGATCTATGTGGAACCCCAAAATCTCCCCATTTGAAGATGAATAAAACTCCTTCTCCTGACCCAACCACCAGGCGGGAATCGTCACGAACAAGAGCCATTGCAGTTAATTCACTTCGTACATTTCTGACTGGAACAGAAGAAATGTTGAAACTAGCAAGTCATTATGAGCAGTGCCTTCAAGATTAACTTTGAGCAGCAAACAAGTCACAACACAAGCTGTGCAACAATGTGTGAAATGAAATCATATATCAACAGTTTATACAAAACCTAAAGGCCTAGCAAGACTAACCCTTTTCCAACGTAAATAAATGCAAAACTATAAATATATAAATTTTCAAGAAAAAATTAATTTTTGGATACTTACCTACTGTTGAAGATAACATATACTTCCTCATCTAATCAGCATGGAGATAAGAACTATCTTTAACAATTGGGTAAGGTTAATCCCAAATAAAGTAAATTTACAGTAAAATCACTCGGAATTACGTTACTTTTCCTACAATTATAAAATTCCCAAAAGTCAAGAATTAATTCACTGTACAATATAATAGCTGATAACTGTGCCATTTAATGCTGGAAAAAATTTGTCCCAACAACTAAACCTGCTATTTTGATAGGACTGTGTTTGTTATTATTTTTAATTATTATTATTATTATTGGGATTATTATAATTATTATATTATTATTATTATTTATTTACTCTTATCATACAAAACAATTATACCTACCAGGTAGATGATAAATTTTTGTAGGCACTTCTAGCCTTCAAACAAAAATAAATTTTAACATTTCATGTGTGGCCATTTTGCCACAACAACTAAACCTTTTGTTATTATTTTGGTATTTCCTAGTCCAACAATGGTCTAGACAAAGCCAAGCAAGTATCCATTAACAAAAGATAAATTTCTTTTATCATTCACACTTCCAATTTATGTGCAATCAAATCTCATACTTGGGGTGACTGGCATCCCATCTAAAGGCAATATGCAGAGAGGAGAGTTTCCAGTATACAAAAGGTGGGAGGTCTCAACTGAGGTCTCTAACCTTCAAGGATATAATTACTGCATAACTGGAGTCTCCCTATGCCCCAAGCATTTTCTGTTCAACATGGAATCAGTCACCATGTAAATTTGTCATTACGTATTATTTTTCTGTGAATGCAATACTCTGGCTACTCAAGAAAATCAAGATTAAAAAAGGCTAAAACCAATTAAATAGTACAGTACAAAAAATTGGGAAAGGCTCAAACAACTAATACTTCTATAAAAACTGACATCTATTCACATACAGTACCAGCAGACTGCAATATAGTACTTGAAAAATTAAAGAAATTCCAATTATTTTTACAACTACATACTGCATGACTTTTCATTACACTAGACAATAACTTAAGTATTTATAATACACTAAATAAAATTTTATGTAATAACAATGCATGTTTAACTATGCCTTCGAAGACTGAAATGAGATGTGCAGTTCAGAGTTAGGTTTTCAGTTTCACTACACTATCAATGCACAGCTTGAAACTAATTCAACTTTCCATGAGCTATGAACTCCATTATACCCTCTACATTAAGTTCATTCCTCATCCAACTTCATGGGGAAAGAGTATCCAAATGGCAATCCCCACAGGGTATCATTATATGCCCTCATTATGAATTTCTTGGTCTGCTTTACTGTCTTGCGACTGATAGTGCCAAACATAAATTTGTCAAACATTCATCTACTCTTTTTAAACTAAAGAATCTAAAGGTTCCTACCTGCCTCTCCCTCCCCATTTACAAGGGTATTCATTCTTCCAACTACCTTTGACATCTTGAATGCTGCTACTTCCATCATACTTTAATGCCTTTTTTGTTTTTTGGTCAGTCTAATCATCAACCTTGGTTAAATAATTCATGTGCCTACACCCTACACCTCTCTTCCTCCCAACTTATAACCTCTCCTCAGAGATGCCTCAAATAAAATAGGCTGAGTCAAACAGGAGGATCTACCTCCCATGTAAACAAAACCTCAGACAAGTGAATCAACAGTTGCAATCTTCAGAAAACTGTTGTCATGAAGACTGATCAACAAGGAAGCAGCAAAATTAGGGAACTATGCATTAAACTGTCACTGGACATCACCACCAGAGAATCCTACACATCCTGCCTGATTTCCTAAACTACCAGGACCTAATACAGTCTAAGGAACCCTCTCTTGAAATGAAACTACTGTTAGGGCATGAAATTATTGTTAGGTTAATTTAATGGAAAATGTAAATTCAACCTACTCATCTAATTTGCAATTCTGGTAATTTTCTCTCCGAACAAAAATAGCAGCTATAACATTCTATCAATAATTCTTAGAATATAATATAAAATTTTGGCCAAAGGGCAGGAGCTTGGACCTATGAGGTCGTTCATTGCTGAATCAGAAATTGACAGTAAAAAGATATGAAGGGTGTAACAGCAGGAAAACCTCACTGTTATACTATGAAACAATTGTTAGAAGAGGGTGAAAAGTAAGATGGAAGGAAGAGAATATGAACGGAGGTAGAGTAGAAGTAATAAAAGAGGTTGTAGCTAAACGCCGACGGAAAGCTACAAAGAGCCTTAGTAGTGCAAGGTGCACTGCATGAGGTCAGCATTATCCCCTATGGACCCATAATTTTTAGATGGAACTGATCTCTCATAAAATGCAGGGATTATATACCAAGACAATCCAATCAAAGACCTACCTGGGCCTCCAAACGTTTGGCTCGTATGTTGATGCCCGACAGCGAACCATCGCAAAAGAGTTGCGCCACATACTTTTTGTCTCCAAAGAGAGAAATGGACAGTTTGTTTTCACCACATTTTGTAACTAAAAATAGATTTGTTTTTTCTCAAGTCCCATAACTTGAGACAACGCCGTCATCGTCACCAATGTGGCACATATATTTTTCGTCAATTTCAACAAAGCTATATATACTTGCTTCGTGGGCTTCTTTGAAATGTGACTTTATGGAAGAGTTCTGAATGTCCACGATGGCAAAGGACTGGTCTTTGCTAACACTGTAAAGAACTTTGCCGTCAGCACTGTAACAAACGGTGCGGCACGGTTTGTCGTGATGGGACAATCTCGTCACTTCTTCAGCTGTGTCCCGACTATAGCGATATCTAGAACATACGGGTCAAAGTTAGACAATTATGTATTGTCATTTGACATACTAAAAGTGAATGCAGTAGTAACACCTCAATATAATAAATTTTTTTTGGGGGTATGGCTTTTGGTAAAAATGACACCTTACTTAGCCTGTAGAGTTCTTAACCTGAACTTTACACTTACCATTGGCCTGAATTTATCTAAAAATATATCACATCTAAAATGGTAGCATGACAAAAATTAAGGATAATGTAGCTTATAAGTAAAGAAGACTGTCAAATTGGTATTTGACTAAAACTAATTAATTTACTTTTAAATTAACATATAATTTCATTGATTTATGTAAAATCAACACAAAAACTGGCATCTGTTTAAAACCCAATATTCAATATCTCATTATACACATGATTTAAATGATATAATTCTTAAATTGTTCATGCACTGAAATAACCAATTAAAGTTTCATCGTGATTCCCCTGAGTCAGTAATCATCGAATAACATTTCCTCAAGACAGAAGGCCCTTTAAAGTCTTATAACAGTCCACACACACCCAACTGAATTACTCACATGATGATTTCTCCATCCATGGTGGCAGCTGATAGCAGTTCGAGCTCGGGATGGAAACATAAGTCAACTGCACTGGAATCGCATACAATGTCTGGAGGATGGTTTCTGTGTGCTTCAACCGAAGGTTTAATACCAAAGACCTCTTCAATGGTGGTCTCCGGCACTGAACTTGAGTCACTGTCGGTCTGTGGATAAGCATCAAATCATTTCTTATTATTAATATTATCATTATATTATATTAGTATTATTATTATACAAGTATGTGAAATCTAAAGGTCAGTATCCATACAGTGCGTCAATGACTTATGGCAACACCGACTTAAGGCGATTTGATCTTATGTTGCATCAAGTTACAGTGCCGTAAGTGTCATTGACAGTAATAATGGCAAGAATAGCCATCAAGTTAATGGTGCTTACAGATAAAAGAATGAAATTATGTACTACTTTTACTATTTCAGTTTCTCAAAATTCTAAAATGTAACCTACACACTTAAAACTTAAAAATGCTTTGTACTCACATCTGAATCATCATTCACACTAATGTCAGCCTCACTGAGGGCATCCTGAAAATACAAAAAATTAAAACATGACAATGCTCCGATTCTAAAGGGAACTCTTAACAAACAGTGAGAGTAAAGAAAAAATAACCATCACTTATAACTACAGGCTAATTGTATCTTATGAATTAACTGTGAAAGAACACAAATGAAAAAATTTGCAAAAATTAAAGAAATTTTTTTTAGCATAGTACAGAGCAACCAAGCGTGGCCTAAAGAATCAACGTACTTCAATATCAGGTCCGTTATCTCCGATGGAAGAATTGCCGTCTTCCGCGCCATTTTTTTCTTCCTCGCCAGAATTCAATGTCTTGAATGGCGACAATGGGAAACAGAACGCCTCCCGGTGGAATTTCTTCGTCAGAATCATCTGATTCTGGGGGGTCTTCCTGAAATGAGATCATGAGTGTCAAAAGAGTGAATCAACACTAATCCTGAGCTAGCACTGGGATGTTTGAAAACTGTCTGAGTGCTACACTAATAATGGTATTCTCATCAACAGACATAAACCTGGGATGAATGAAGGAATGAGCAAATTTAAATGAAAGCAGCCATCTATTTATAAACATACCCTGAAGCTACATTTCTAAACTGAGCAGTAAATCTTCACTGATATCTACCAATAAGCTGTTAGCACTGGGTCATATGCATAAAACAGCTCCAAGGAGCCTAGTCTAATGCAATACAATGTAACTTCTTCCATTACCAAGATAAAACAGCAAAAATCTCAGTACTGACCCCTGACATAACAAATACCCTGAGGCACAACCTAAAATGACCTCTAATTAAAACCCATGACTTTAACCATGACAAACCGTCAGCTGTTCCTTCGCCACAAAACAACCACATGGTGGGTAGGTGATCTTGAGTTACCCTGGAGAGCTTTTCACAGCACCAAACAGGCATTCAAATGGCATTCCAAAGTTATGAAAACAAATAGTGACAGAAATTGCAGAAAATTTTTAGGTTAATGGATAAATAGATAAATTTTGGAGTGTATACCTATGGTAAATTTCATGGAGCACATGCCAAAGTAGGTATATCTATAGTATGTCAAACCAGACTTACTTTTACCTAACCTAACCTTGGACGCCAAGTCCTAACCTTGCTGGGGGAGGCTTCACAGGCCCCCTAGACCTCCTCCACATGATTCCTCACCCCTTACAATGCACTCTACTCATCTTCAGTTTTACCACTATTCCTACAATGCCACATTTCATATCTAGCCTATCCTAACAGCTTAGCCCAAGGCATATGAGTGAGTTATATTGCCCTAAAGTTAAGTTAAGTTACATTCAATTATAATCCTAAGCCTCTCATCTATGGGCTAAAACAAAAAATGCCGTTTTTAGTTACATTGGGATCCGCAAATGAGTGGGGTAAATAAACCTTGTAGGCTACAGACTATTCAATTTCATCTTTTATGTATCTCGTCTAAGTTGACTTCAATAATAAATTTTAAAAAAACCATGTTAGGCTACACTATTCTATGCAAATCAAGTACTGCATGGGCTAAATAAAGCTTAAATTGTCCTATTCATGTTAAGACTAATTCCAATCCTACGTCTCGTCTAATCCTTCAAACATATGCAAAATTGGCCGTGTTAGCTTACAATAGCCTACGAAAAGCTATGTTTGCATCTTTTCTATTGCCCAAGACAACAAATTCAAATGCTAGGCTATATTAGCCTACTACACGATCGGTTACTCTAGCCTTTCTCAATGTTACCTACCCTAGCCTGCCATATTGCAAACTACCCTAATGTACATAACCTATTGTGGGCTACCATATTCTACCTTACTCAACTGCAGGCTTATTCACTCGATATTTAATTGGTGAAACAAGAATACAATTACATCTTTAAACATACCATCCAAAAGATTGAAGTTTCGTCAACATAATGTGATATATATGAAAGCGCCATACAAACTAAAATAAGCATGATAGCTCTTTGTAAAATATGTTACCAAGGCAGTTTTGAAATCCAATAAGGCGGCAACTGCGTGCGGTGTCATTCGTAAGCACAGCAAAGCCACCATCTTCCCCAGCCTTCATTTGAACAATGTTAGCGTATATATGTAACGTTTATTGATCTTACTCAAGATTGCAGTTGTAATCAGCACAATAAAACAACATTTTGTTGCCTTTATTAGGGAAAGTATGAAACCTCTTATTCCCGGGGTCATGGTTTGAAGTGAAATTCATTTTTACCTTATAATCGGTGGTTTTATCCTTACTACCATCACAACTGAAACTCCGCAGTGCTTATTTGATTGAAATTATACATGTTTTAGTCTTAATTCACTCCAAATTGCACTTGAACTACGTTACGGGCAGCACATGAGTACACGGTTTGTGAGGTGCAAAGCTTTATTTCCTTAATTGCTTACTTTACTCATTATTTAGTTTAACTTTACTTTGTTACTTCAAAATGTCTATTTAATTCATGTCTATTATCCCTTTTTTGCTATAAAATTAACCTGAAAAATTACAGATATTTCTGAAGTAAATACGAGCAGACAACGGCAAAATGACAGTACAATTGAAGAGCGCCAAGAACGCCGTAGGTACCGTTCACAAGCAAAACTGTTGATATTTGCGTCAAGAATCTAGTTACTTTTTCAACAAATAATTTCCAAATTAATAATCATGAATATATAAAAATATTCATGGAATTCATGACCTTATACTGCTGTTTAACTATTTATTTAAATAATTATCTAGTGCATGCTTCTTCTTCTTCTACCAAAAATCGTAGTTTCCTTAAAAAAGTAGTGACTGGAAGTCGTCGTTTACGATTGTTATGATGAAAGTGCCCCAGTGTCTATAGGTACAAGTGGTGTGCGGATTTAGCACAGGAAATGGGAAGTTTATTGACACAGGCAACTGCGCAAACATCGAGATGGTGTCAATCTTCAAAATATTGGTAGTTTTAAGGAAAAATTTTGAAAGCGTCGTGGAGGTAGGGTAAACAATCATGGACAATCCACCATCATCACGCTGGCCGGGTCTTATTCACTCGATATTTAATTGGTGAAACAAGAATACAATTACAACTCTAAGCATACCATTCAAAAGATTGAAGTTTCGTCAACATAATGTGATATATGAAAGCCCCATACGAACTAAAATAAGCATGTGAGCTCTTCGTAAAATATGTTTTCAAGGCAGTTTTGAAATCCAATATGGCAACGATCTTGTGGCTGGCCAGTCTAGTCACGGATGGCCACCATCTTTCCCAGCCTTCCCAGCACTCATTTGAAAAATGTTAGCGTATTATATGTAACTTTTATTGATCTTACTCAAGATTGCAGTTGTAATCAGCACAATAAAACAACATTTTGTAGCTTATATTAGTGAAAGTATGAAACTTGTTATTCCCGGGGTCATGGTTTGAAATGAATGCATTTTTACCTTGTAATCGGTGGTTTTATCCTTACTGCCATCACAACTGAAACTCCACAGTGCTTATTTGATTGTTATTATACACATTTTGGTCTTAATTCACTCCACATTGCACCTGAACCATGTTGCTGTTCCTGGTTCCTAAGCGCTCACTCCACAAACACAGTTACGAGCAGCAGCAGACGAAACTGTTTATGACGTGCAAAGTTTTAATCCCTTAATTGTTTACTTTACTCATTATTTAGTTCAACTCTACTTTGTTATTCCAAAATGTTTATTTAATTCATGTCTATTATCCCTTCTTTGCAACCAAATTGCCCCGAAAAATTACAGATATTTCTAAAGTAGATACAATCCCATGTTTCTAACCTTGTCGTACATCTGGCTGTCGAAAACCATCGCGTAGCAGATGACGATTAGGGGATTGTTTTTTTTTTTTTTTTTTTGCTAGCACTTTTCATTGATTTAAGTCTATATTAGTATTTTGATTTTTTTAATAACTGTATGCCAGAAATAAATGTAACCTTTAATGTTTGCATGCTAAGAATGGCAAAATCATCGTTGCTGCATTAGTGGAGCTTCACACATACGTCGATGCATTATCATAAACTGTTTCCATGAATTCTAGTTGTCATAGTAATCCAATAATGATAAAATTTCTTTAATATTTATGTATATATACTTTCAATACATAGGCTAATTTCACCAATTTCCACGTTTTGTGTAAGTCTTATACCCAGTTTGGAGGGTGAACACATACCAATTGGCAACAGAGAGAGAGAGAAAGGAAGGAAGGACAGGGATGGCGGTGGGGGGAGAGGGTAGGTGGAGTTTTTTACGCGTGTTCGTATCCATTTCTGGATAATGGGAGTTTTTGTCTCTTGGTACATGGACAAGTGTCGTTATTCTTTACGATTAGTGATTCACGATACCCTTATACATTACGGCACTGGGTGTAATACACATAGCAAAATCTTGTTCTGATACAAGTGTTCGTTACAGAAATATTGCCAAAAAACGTGCTTGCACTGTCTCTGAAACCCATAGTAGGTATGCTGCTTAGTTGTCAATCAAGTTTTTTGTAATCAAGTATATTTTACAAGCTAGCTATTGTATAAAATTGTATTCTTCTCAATCAAAACATATGCCCCTCAATGGTAACTTTCCTCTTTTAACGACTTTCTGGTCATTGCAAATTCGGCCCCCTTAATTTCTTATGGTGCGAAAACAGACAGAGGCCCAGGGACCAAAAGTGATTGCGTCACACTATGGTGGTAATCCGGCAGTAAAACATCTTCATATATCCAAAAAGTAAATAATAAAAGATATATATGCGGATTACGAATATAACAATTACATGAATAGCTGATAACAATCTGCATGAATAACTGGTAAACTTTTCTGCAAGAAAGTTGAGTAGTATAGCAATTCATTTACAATAGGTACAAAAGTCAAGATGTCGTGACGTCATAATACAGGACTTAAAAGAACATTCTAATTCCGAAAAATAATTACTTAAATTTGAGTCAGAATCGAGTTACTTTTTCAATAATAAATATTTTCAAATTAATCATCAGAAATATGTAAAATATTGATGTTTTACTATTTATTTAAATAATTATCTAGAGCACGCTTCGTCGTCTTCTTCTACCAAAATAGTTGTTTCCTTAAAAACGTCGTGCCCAGTGACCATGTTTCGACTGTTGTGATGAAAGTGCCCCAGCGTCTATGGGTTCAAGTGGTGTGCGGATTTACCACAGGAAACATCGAGATGGCGTCAATCTTCTAAAATATTTAAGCGTAAGTAAAAATTTCGAAAGCGTTTTGGTGAGATTTGCACTGCGTTGGCCACCCTTTTCACTACCCTCTGTTTAATGCTTTAAATTTGGCCTTAATTTCTAACTTTGGAGAAAATACTTACTTCGAAAGGAGAGTAGAGGTCTTTAGCTCCGTTCTTCACCAACATCAAGCCACGACTGATGCCAACCTCCGGTGTCAGGACGCGTTGTAAGTACTTTTTCAGAGGGTGTCCATCCGTGACCATCGGTGTGTTGAGCCAGTCCATGCGGCTGTTTACCCTAGTGTGCACTGCGTAGAGCCAGACTTTTCATTACCCTCTGTTTAATCTTAAAATATGGCCTTAGCCTAATTTCTAACTTTGGAGAAAATACTTGCTTCAAAAGGAGAGTAGAGGTCTCAAGCTCCTGCTCTCACCACCAACAACTCATGACTGATGACCATCTCTGGTGTCAGGACGTGTTAAAGTACTTTTTCGGAGGGTGGCTTCAAACGCAGTGGAAAGTGGCTCAGCTAGTCCAGTCGGTTGTTTCCCCTATAGTACCATATTGTAATCTAACCTAGTGTACCCTACTGTAGGCTACCATACCATATCCTACTCTGGCATGACATAGCTAGGTAGCTTACTGTAGGCTACCAAAGTGTAACCTGCTCTAGCCTCCTGCACCATACTGTAGGCCCATAACCTACTCCAGTTAAATGTACCCTACTGTAGGCTACTGTACCGTATCGTACTCTAGCCTGATGTACTCCACTGTAGGCTGCTGTACCATACCGCATTCTAGACTGACATACCCTATTGTAGGTTGCCTTAATGTATCGTACTCTAGCCTGACGTACCCTACTGCAGGCTGTCGTACCGTATCATACACTAGCCTGATGTACCCTATTGTAAGCTGCTGTACCGTACCCTACTCTAGCCTGACGTACCCTAGCTACCATACCAAAACCTACTCTTGCCTGACGTACCCTACTGTAGGCTGCCGTACCATACCCTACTCTAGCCATACCCTACTCTAGGCTGACGTACCCTACTGTACGCTGCTGTACCTACTCTAGCCTGACGTACCCTACTGTAGGTTGTCATGCCGTATTGTACTCTAGCCTGACGTACCCTACTGCAGGCTGCCGTACCGTAGGTATCCTTCTCTAGCCTGACGTCGAAACAGCCACAATTACTATACCTAGGTAGTAGTACCTAGGTAGGTAGGTAGGTATTCGGTACTCACCACCAACTGAATACCTAGCCTAGTAGCTAGGTAAGTGAACATTATACGTAAATAACCAACATCAACATCATAAAATCTACGTCGCCCTCATACTTACGATCACCACACACTCATTATAACGGCCTCATACTCACAATATTAGGAATGAAAGACCTCATTTTCATCACTACGTCTCACAACAACACATGAGGAGACCACTTGTACTTAGAGGAGAACCGACGGCCGCTATATGCTTTACAGGTGACAGTAGAAGTAGATCCACCTTGGAAATACTAGATGGCGGATTTATTTTTCTAATATTTTGAATTTTCTCTGTCTTCTTTTGAGATTGGAAATACTGGTATGGGAGGACCACTTTCAGACACTTCTATTCTTTTATTGTTTGACATTTTATTTAAGTATACTTTACATTACAGGTGACCGTAGTAGATCCTCTTTTAAAAATTGTAGATCTAAACATTGCTCCGCGTCGGGAATTTCCTTGGAAATTGCCTTTTTATAGTATTTTGGTTGCTTATTAGGAATTTACTGTTATTTAATTAATCCCCCAGGGGCTAGTACTAAACATGGCGACGTACATTTGATCCCCAAATCCTTAAAAACTTGAATTATGACTTTACTTAATTCCGTTATCGAAAATGCTAATGGCAGATTCAAAAGGATGTTTGATTTTCGATTTCATTTGATGTGGACTTGAAATATACTGTACGGCGGATATAAAACTCGATGTGATTTGGACTTGAAAGTTACTACTATATAGCTGCTTCAAAACTTTCCGTCGTGGAAAATACTAGATGGCAACTTCTACATGATGTTGGATTTTTAGTTTTTCTATAATTTTCGAAAATGATGTTTGAATTACATGGCCGATTCAAATTAGTTAATTTTATCATTATTCTTTCACACTGTAATAAAATAATAACCATATTTCGCTTATTTGAACGTTGTGATTTTGTCATTATTATTATGAAAGAAAGTAAATATAAATTTGTGTATACCTTTGATAATACCGTAAAAAACAAAGTATGTAAAAATAAATTGGAAGGAGAAGACAGTAATACAGATGATGTAGCAGGGGTATATATAATAAATTGCAACACTTGTGGAGTGAAATATGTGGGGGAATCAGGTAGGGGACTAAGGACTAGGATTCAAGAACAGTAGTAGTAGTAGTAGTAGTAGTAAGTAGTAGTAGTAGTAGTAGTAGTAGTAGTAGTAGTAGTTATGGGTCGAGGCAGTGCCGCCTTTGCAACGGCGCCTCTTATCTTGAGTTTTTTTGTTTTTTGTTTATTTGTTGAGCCCTTTCCTTTTTTTCTCTCTTTTTTTCCACATCAAGTATATGGTTTCTTTTCTTATTTCGTTGTTACCTGTAAATAGAAATTTTCCAACTATGTCACTTTCCTTCTCTTCATAGGGTTGCTGTAGCCTTATTGCTTTAACACCTTCTTCTCTATATATAAGTACAACAATATAAGAGGAAATGAAATATATATTCTACTGTATTATGGCAAAAAGAACAACAGGTGTTCTCATTCTGGTGCCCTTTTGCTATATTCAAATTAAGAGAGTTGGTTCTGGCTTTGAAGAGAAGTATTGAACCAGTAGAATTATAAATGTCTTCATCTTTTATTTCTCTTTTCCACATTTTATATATATTCACAGTCACTTTATTTTCCAAATCTTCTTTCCACCTCTCTATGTCCCATATTCTGGCTTTGTCCTTTATTTCTGTTCTGGACATTCCTTCCAATTTTCTTAAATTTATTTTAACTTCATGTATGTACTTTTCCACTGTTTTCCACCATTTTCTTTCCTTTTCTTGCATATATGTAATTATTTTCTTTAGTATCTCTTTCCGTCCATTTAAAGTATTATTTACATAGCTTATCTTCCCACTCATAATTCTACTTTTCATGGAAGATGCTCCTATCTCCCCCCTTAATGTGGCTACTAATGTACTTCTACATGCTCCCAATATTTTCCTATATACCCCATTCTCTATTCTTTGTAATTTTTCTATTTCTGTGTCTGTTAGATTAACCACATTGGTTCCATATAAGACTGATGGTAGAGCTATATTTTTCCAGAATGTTTTACCTATTAGAACTTTATTGCAGCTTTTTTCTATCACGGAATAGGTTAGGTTGGCTAACTTCTGTGCTTTATTCAACATATCCTTTTTCTGTAGCTTAAACAAATTTCTAGAATCAATTATCTTTATTCCTAAATATGTTATGTTCTCTCTCACTATTATATTCTCTATCTCTTCCGGTTTATCCTTCATATTGAAAATAATGATGCTGCTTTTCTCTTTATTTATTTCTAGCCCACATTTATTTCCTATATCTATTAAAATCTTTATATTTATTCTTGCATCTTCTATATTACTTGCTAAAACTAACCCATCGTCAGCGAAGAAAAGTGTCCCTATCTATACTAGTTCATTTTCAAATTCTGTCCCATCCTCCTCCATTTTCTTAATTATTAAATACGTCATCAGTTTGAAAAATGAAGTAGAACCTGTGCAACCTTGCCTAATCCCACTAGTAATTCCCATTTCCTGTTCAACTCCCTCCCCTAGGTCTATTATTGTGCTATCCCCTTCATATATATTAACTACTGCCTCTATGATTTTTGGATGAATTTTGAACTGTTTCATGACTTCGATCATAACTTCTCGTTTTACTGAGTCAAATGCTTTACTGTAATCGATAGCTATTACTATTAATGGTTTTCTATTCCTGTAGCTCTCTTCTACACAATATTGTATTGTAAGGATATTATCTTCTATCCTACTCCCTCCTGCGAATCCTACTTGGCATTCGTGATCTTGTTCATTCAGTCTGAGGTGTGCTTCAATTTCGTCTTTTATCAGCATCATGAATACTTTGTATGATATATTTAATAAAGCTATAGGCCTTAAATCCTAAGCCCTTGGTTTCCTCTTCTTTTCTATCATTTTCGTTCTCGATTTCTTCCAGGATTCAGGCTTTTCTTTGATATCTAGCTCTTTGTTGTAACATCTAACTAATACTTCTATACAGGTTTTGCTCTTCATTAATGCTTTGTAAAGCTCTGGTTTGATTCCATCTGGGCCTGCAGCTTTTTTAGCTTTGAACTTACTTAGACAAGCTTTGACTTTTTCCTTGGTTATCAGAGGTTCCTGCATTGGGATTATCTTCCTTTTGCATTCCATCAATAGGTCCATGTGTTCTCTTAGTACTTTTGGGAATCTATAGTCTCCAATTCTTATATCATCTTCTTCTGCCAATTCATTTTCATATTCCATCCTTTTCTCTTCGTTCCAGATTTCCTTTATTTTATTTTCGTGTTTGCTGTAAATGGTTCTCCAATAATTCACTAATTCATCCTTTGTTTCAGCCTCATTTAGCTAGCTTCCCTGTTCATTATATAAGTGTATAGTTTCTTTTTTTGCTCTTTGCTTATTTCTTAACTTACCAATATTTTCCCAGAGCTCTTTGTTTTTGTTTCTTCTTATTTCTTCTGCTATTTTCTTTTCATAAACTGTTATCTCTTCTCTTATTAATAGCTGCACTTCTTTTTTCTTATGCATATATTTCTTCTCTAGACTTTCCTTTACGACATTATCTCTCTCATTCCTTTTCTTCCTATTCAGCTCTTTCCTTTCCTTGATACCTTTTCTTATATCTTCACTGAACCAGGGTTGCTCTTCTACTTTCTCCTCTACTAGCATCTTTCTCCTATATGTTCTCACTAGCTTATCTTCTGCTACTTCTTTTATTGATAAGTCCATTTCTGTGAATCTGTCAATGTCTTTATCTATAGGATCTCTTCTAGTTTTTTAATAAAGTCATTTAGGTTGTCTTCATCTGTTTTGAAGTATTTTACTTCCTCCCATTTACCCTTGTTGAGATTCTTGTTCTGTCCTTTGAATGTTAAGTTAATGGTAATTAGGTTATGGTCTGAGATATCAAATTCATTTTTGTCTTCATCAATTACCATCTCCTCAAAATTTTTATATAACTTCTCATTGACTAAAGCAAAATCTATTACACATTTCATCTGCATTCTCCCATGTGTATACTCCAGTGCATCTGTCTTCTTCGTTAAGTAGTATTAGCCTATGCTCATTCATCCATTCTAATATTATTTCCCTGTTTCTGTCTGTATTCTGGTGGCCTAAGAAACCTACATGGCCATTAAAATCTCCTAAAATTAATAATGAATCTTGGTCGTTTATGTTTTTAATAATGTTTTCGCATTCTAATTTTATTGCTTTGTCTCTATTTTTATCCTCCTCTGTATTTCCTACTGATAAGTATTAACAACAAAATATGAATACTATCATTGTATATTTTGCATTTAGCATACAATAAGTCTTTGCTAATGGTCTCCACCTTGTTTAACTCTGTGTTATCACTGTTTCTATACAGCATCATTAACCCTCCTCCTTTTTTGTCTTTCATCTCCCTCATATTTCCTATTTTATTTATACCTTTACTTAATGCTAGCTACGAAAGGTTGAGACTTTCCTACAATTAACAGCGTTGATACGTCTCCAATCTTGCCAAAGGAGGTATTTAATCCTAACCCAAAAAGGTACATTTTCAGGATTAACCTCCTTGAGGCAAAGGTTAATCCGGAGAATGGACAAATACGAGCGTACTGTCCAACTATCTGCTTTTATTCACAGTGGCTTCGTTTTTAGAGTAATATATGCCATGTGTATGTATGCTTACGTTTAGCGTATTTGCTTATATATATATATATATATATATATATATATATATATATATATATATATATATATATATAGTATATATATATATATATATATATATATATATATATATATATATATATATATATATATATATATAAGGTATATATATCTGTACACACATATATATACGCACATACACATGCAAAATTTAATTGGGGTTTATATTATATATATATATATATATATTATATATATATATATATATTATATTATATATATATATATATTATAAATATATAAGTCATATCACATTACCTTGATTCATATACATACATCGAGCTACAATGTCCTTTAATATCTAATTCGCTCTACCTCGGAATTAATATATTTTCATATATGCTTAACCGAAGGGGAATTTTTTTACTCGATAATAGATTTACCTGTACCTGGGCGCGAACGCAGGAGACATTCAAATCCAGGCACGTCAGTGAAGCTCTTCCACCCACCCACCGCGAGAGGTGGTGGGTGGAAGAGCTTCACTGACGTGCCTGGATTTGAATGTCTCCTGCGTTCGCGCCCAGGTACAGGTAAATCTATTATCGAGAAAAAAAATTCCCCAAAAAAATTCCCCTTCGTTAAGCATATATGAAAATATATTAATTCCGAGGCAGAACGAATTAGATATTAAGGGACATTGTAGCTCGATATATATGTATATATATATATATATATATATATATATATATATATATATATATATATATATATAATGTATATATGTGCGTATATATATAGCCCTAATTAAATTTCGCATCAAGCAACTCGAAAAATGTATAGGAAGGCCCAAGTAGTATAATGTTTTGATATACGAGATTTGCTTTTGTACCGACGAATGGAGGGAGGTGACAGACAATCGAGACAATCCTCTTATTACTGTGACCACGGTGTGACCCGCGGTCACTTCCCTTAATCATCAATACACGAGGAAATGGCACCGCCGCTCAAAAATTTTGCCAAATCTACTAAATTGTCACCCAAGGTCCTTTAAATATACTCGGAGTATATTTAAAGGACCTTGTTGTCACCCTTTCTCCTGAAAAGTTTAAAAGAGTTCAAGAAAATATGGCAGCAGTGCTAATCACCCTCGAGTCTCAACCTTTTGTAGCCAGAGTATAGGCATTGTTGGGAAAATGACCATAGGATGGAAATTTTAAAAACAGTAGGCTTATATACAAAAGCAATAAAATTAGTCGAACCAATAGAAGGAAACAAAGGTTTTACCTTAGAAGATCCCATAAGCCAAGCTTTGATATTAAAAGAAGCTAAGATTGACCCTGCTGACCTGGAGATTAGGTTTTCTGCCCAACAGATTTTTGGTGGTCACTCCCTTACCACAAGAGTTGATCCCATTGACCATCAGCTCAGGATATCAGAGCGACAAGAGGGGATTATCAACCTCTCAAAAAAGAAAAAATGAACAGCCCATCAAACATAAATTGACAGCTCAACGAGAAGAAGTTGCCTTACGGGCTGCTCTGTGAGCAAGAGCCCGTGCTGACACAAGGTCAGCTTAATCAAAAACAACAACAACGAAGAAGTTCCAGAAGACTGCTGGCCTTGAACCAGGCTGACAACCTATACAATTCTCTTGAAAATGGGCCATAGTTAGGGCCTGAAAGTACTCGAGTGTGGAGTAAAATTAAATGTAAATACTCAAAAGTAAACACGTTACACAGTGATTTTGTGGGTTTCTTACACAGTGATTTTGTGGGTTTCTATTTCAATATTCAATCTTATTATTATTATTATTATTATTATTATTATTATTATTATTATTATTATTATTATTATTATTATTATTATTATTATTATTCAGAAGATGAACCCTATTCATACGGACCGATCCAAAAAAACATGGTGTTCATTAGAAAGAAGAAACAAATTAATATAAACAGATAATAGAAAAACTTAATAAATAAGTAAATAAAAGTATAAGTATAACACAAGATTAGAAAAAATTCAATAAGTAATTAAATAAACAGATAAAAATGCAAGTACAATACAAGGAGAATTGTTTTACAGTCTCAAGATTATTTTACTTTGCTGACAGGGAAAAATGAAACACTTCAGTTTTTCCAGCTTTCGAACGTTTATTAAATACACTGTTGGGAAAATAATGGCCTAAGGGAAACATCTTGCTCACAGCTGCAAGATAAATCATTAGAACTGGCCAAGTCTTCAGATAACTCTTGCTGGAGAAATAAAAATATATACTTTCATGGAAATGTAACAATTAGGCCTACATATCCGCACACTATATATATCTATATATATATATATATATATATATATATAATATATATATATATATAGAGAGAGAGAGAGAGAGAGAGAGAGAGAGAGAGAGAGAGAGAGAGAGAGAGAGAGAGAGAGAGAGAGAGTCTTAGTTTGTAAGGATACGGAAGGTTTATCAATTCATTCAAATAATCTATCAGATAAAGTACGTATTCGACACGTACCCTTCGCTTAGACTATATATATATATAATATATATATATATATATATATATATATAATTTATTTAAAGCTCACACTCTTCATACATATTAATTCTACTTCAAACTCTTCAAAGAAGAAGATAAGAATGCATTTTTTTTTTTAAATAAACACCCGTGTTCGACAGATGAGATCGATCACCTGAGTAGTAGTACAGTAAGTTCCAGAAATGAAGCGACAAATTTCAGAAGATTTCGTTCAAAATTCACTATCTGGCAACTATACAACTCGTAGCTGGAAAACCTTCTTTTTCTACAGTGAAAGCTCTATCAAGCAAAATAAAGCTAACATATGATGCACAAATATCAAATCTATGATATATATAACAATCATAAGAAAAAATTACGGTAATAGTAATTATTTTAAAGTACAGTAATTACTTCAAATTAAAGAAACGAAACAATTTGAAATTTTCGTTCAACACAGGATAACCAACATTACCAATGTAACCTTCGAGCAATGTGGAAACAAATATTTAATATCATAGTTTATTATCAATTATTTTAGCGAAGATGCATACAACCATGCAAGTATCAATAGAATGTAAAGGGAAAATCTCCGCGACATTAAACATAATCAACCATGAATGCACTTAGATTCAATAGAGAAGTTGGGTGTGGTTGGCAGTTCTGATTCTAGCTTCTAGGACCGAACATAAAACACCATATTCGAGAAAGGCTCTAACTGCTGATGCTACCGTCAGGTGACTAGGCCTAGTTCCGGGCATAGCAAGGCTTACAATGCAAGGGCACTGTCTGTTATTTAGGCAAAGATATAACCATCAGGACCGACACCTGGACCTGTCCTTGCACCTGGGAAACAGACTCGCTATATAATAAATAAGAAAGACAGTCGCAAGCAACCAGAACACCCGTAAAATCACCAACTGGTTGAGTAGGGAGACGACAGACCCCAACCGCCCCTCCTCCCCTCTACCTCTACCTCTACCCACAATCTTAACTCCACCTTTTTCACTTTAACCTTTTTCCTCAAATCTTCGAATCATATTTCCAACCGTGAAACTTTAACTGAATGGAATTTGCGTAAGTTGGGCGTATCATAAGGAGTGGATATCAGCCTTAAATTCATATTTCCCACGGACCACCAGTAATCAGTTCGATCCAGTCAAGCATTATTATGTAACAGAAATGTATGAGTTTTTAAGTTTTTTGGTTTTTTTTATTTATATATATATATTATATATAACTATATATATATATACATACATATACATATACATATATATATATATTATATATACATATATTATATATGTATACTACATATATAATATATATAATATAGATATATATATATATATATAATATATATATATATATATATGCAGAAGCCAGGTACTATGTCGTACCTCTAAGTAAATGGGGATACAATCCACAATGAAGTAAATTCCTCGTTGTAGAAATATATAGTACTTGTATAGGATTAGAGCTTTCGACCATCAACTGTGGTCTTGTTCACTAAAGTGTGATATGTCACCTCAAGGAACTAACAAGTAAGAGCACAAACATTTGAAAAAACAACGGTTAGGTAACAGCTAGTTCATATTATGAATGATCAGGCGGTTGAGCCCTCGTTCTTTCCAGAATTCGTCTTGATCTTCGTGGGGGAATGTTTCTATTGTCAACTGCTTGTTCTATGGTGGTTGGGTGGTTAGTTGGAGAAATGACCTGAGTGGAGTAAACAGGAGAGGAAGCAGCATCGTTATTGGCACATATATTTCTAAAGTTTGAAATTTTCCCTTTCCTACATATCTCTTCACCAAATAGCTGTATTTTCTGTAATGCCAGTATTTCCTGCAAAGGTCTCGTTTAATGAAATTAACGCCCCTTCTACTACTCGTCTCAAAGTCCGGTCGTTACATGCAAAAACAACCTTGGTACCTTTAAAATTTATTGCGTGGTTTTTCTCCCATGTACTATATATTTTAAAACTACAAGAGGAATTTACTTCATTGTGGATTGTATCCCCATATATATATATATATATATATATATATATATATATATATATATATATATATATATATATATGTATATATATATATATATATATATATATATATATATATATATATATATATCTATATATATATATATATATATATATATATATATATAAAGAAGTACCCGAGCATGGCCAATAGGCCTAGTGCTCGATTCTTAAAACAGGCCTCTGGTTATTCCTGACTAGATAAAAAGGTCCTGAAAGAGAGAGAGAGAGAGTGAGAGAGAGAGAGAGAGAGAGAGAGAGAGAGAGAAAACACAACAGGATATACTCGAATTAAAATAATGCTCGCCAAGCATATTCACACTCCGGATCGTATGACAAGAATAGTCTCACTTATGCACTGAAAAAAAGGTGGAAACCTACGAAAAATACTTACTTGTTTGATGCCACCCTGAACGCAATTCCACGTGCAAAAATTTGCACAATTGAGGAATTCGATGAAATTATTATCTAACAAGCTGGAAAATATATTTCCTTGATTCTTGAAATAGGCCTAACCATGTAGCCAACGCTAAACGCGCATATACTTGGGTTTTTTTTTACACAAACTTTTGTCTTATTTATATTTCATTTAATCAGATGCTAAACTTCTCAGTGCTTTATCAAAAGAAATCATAATAACTTTCGATATAACGCTATAAAAGTAGAAAGTTAATTTACAAATTATATTAGGCCAATGCTTATGCACTCGGTTCCTGCTGTCACTCTATGTTGAACACTTGATATCACACATTGAGAGCCGCAGATGATTCTATGGGGAATTTTCTTTCCATTTAATAAACAATTATTGAACTAACATTGATCAATCACTGAGGAAATATTTTCTGTGCTTATACAGTTAATCACTGATACGTATTATCATATAAATAGGATGACAATAATTGGAATAGAATATACTAACTGGCAACCCCACAAGAATTTCTAAAGAAGTACGATCAGTTCTGAGCTTTGTCGCTTCACTTCTGGAACTTACTGTACAACGCGTTTAACTTCAATCACAGATTCTCGCTATACAAATAAGCTATTTTACAGAACGGCAAAATGGACGGAAAACGTGACTATTTATTGTCGTTTTTTATTAGTTTTCTGAAAAGGAAACTATTGTGTCGGCTGATTCACCATCTGCACTTTTTTCTGTCCGCCCTCAGATCTTAAAAATTACTGAGGCTAGAGGGCTGCAAATTGGTATGCCGACCATCCACCCTCCAATCAAAACATACTAAATTGCAGCTCTAGCCTCGGTAGTTTTTATTTAAGGTTTAGAGTTAGCTATAATCGTTCTTCTGGCAGCGCTATGGGTACCTACATGATAGGCCACCACCTGGCCGTTAGTTTCTTGGGCCGCGGCTCTTACAGCATTATACAGTGGCAGCGACCACCGAAAAATATATCTATTTTCGGTGACCTTGATTGTACGCTGTAGCGGCCGGGATTAATAGAAACTTCGGCGCGTTTTCTACGTTTTCTACGGTCTTTGACAATGAGGTTGGGTCTAGGGAAGGCTGCGTTCTCAGCTTCTCATCCATGAATTTCTATCCTTAGATCTTCAGCTGAAAGCCATGATTATGGACAGCGGATTAATATCAATCCAAGAGGGCTCCGAAGGTAGGAATTCAGCCTACGGAGAGAGAGAGAGAGAGAGAGAGAGAGAGAGAGAGAGAGAGAGAGAGAGAGAGAGAGAGCACAGAAGACTCCACAACTGCACAAGTCAAACTATTCCACATGCTGGTTGTAGCCAAAATAAAATTCCTAGTCTAATGTCTTCATTTAACAAAACTTCTCAGGGATATCTGAATGAATTTTGCTGGAAGTTTGTGGAAATATTCATCTGGCGAATTCCTCAGGGCAGCTAACTTCTGACAGCTGTTGGTGTATTTTGAAACGTTCTTTCCCTGAAACCCAACTCACTGGTCATAGCACCTAATTCAGACTCCGCATTGGACAACCCAATCACAGACTAAACGAATACATTAATCACAAACTAAGTGAATACTTGTGCCGTTAAATAGTAAAATATTATTTTATCTAATTTGCAAAAGTCTTGCAAAACTATACACACAAATACAGAAAATCCTGTTTCGTGTGATTCTGTATTCTATAGTCTTCTGCACCTCGTATACGATAAATAGAATGAAATCTATGCGCATCACATAATTCTATATCTACTCTTGACAATGTCTTAGTAAAGACGAAAGCGCTTGGATTTCTGCCTATCATTTTCCTGTGGAATTCGCTTATATAATTCTATATATACTCTTAATTCTCTTGTACAATGAACAACAGGTGAATTGGAATCTATTGGCCTATATAACTTAGTATGATTCACGAATTTAGAGGATCCTGTAGGTATACAATGGACATCGGAGCAACAAGACTATATATATCACTTGAGTCTATAACTTTGATATATACACTGTAAAACGGAAGCATCGAAACCCCACTTCAAAATCTCGCGGAGCGATTTGGCCTTAGGCCTTCGATAATCATCTCCACGTGGCTACCTGGCGCCGAAGAGGAGCCCTTGGTAGAAGGCAGCACTATGGGGAAGGTCAGCTGCTGGTCGAGGCCATCTGGCTGACTACCCTGACGACTACCCTCCCAGCTTTCTTGGCCAAGGTCATCGTCTGGGCACACTTCAGCCATGGACACGTAAGGAATCGTGACAGCGGAGCCAGACAGGTGGTGAAAATAGGCTGGAAGTGACGCGGTGACTGGACCAGCGTATGGCGGAGACAACAGGAGTAGACTGGAATGGTAGGCGTTCTGTAGGTTGTGGCCGTAGACGCTGGAATGGGAAACGCGACATTAATGATGATCAATTTTATAATAATTGTAAATTCTTGTTTTATAACAGCGACAACACCCAAAGTGGTACTGTAAATAGATGCTTCGTGCAGCGCCATTATTACAAAATTTCCGGGAACTGGCGCCAACCAATTAGCGACTATACGTCAGGCAGCCAGACCCTACCAGATGAGTCATTCTGCTCCAAGCCACGAGAAAAAGCCCCCCTACAGCCCCCTCCCACCCCCAGGCTTCGACAAGCAATAAAACACCCACAAAAAACTACTACATTAGATCTACTACTGATAAGGGACTAAGACTTCCGTCCAATGATTTATGTGTCAGTTAGACTAAAACTTCTGTTCAATGAATTTAGCTAAAGTATCACTGCGTGCAAGTTAAATACGCCACAAGAAAGAGAATAACAGAGAGAGAGAGAGAGAGAGAGAGAGAGAGAGAGAGAGTCTTACTTGTATCCTGGAAGATGGGGAGAAGCCGGGGCTATAGTCTGAGGATTTCTGAAAGGCGAGGAGTAGACCGTCTGCGATTTCCAGGGCTGGATCCGGATGTGGTCCGTCCCGTAGGCGGCGCCGAGAGTCGAGATGCCTCGGCTGGGTCTCCTCTCGGCTGGCCGCCGGCCTCGGCTGCGCCTTATTATGTAACTGATATGGAAGAAAAATAAGCATATATATGTATGCATATATTTGTATTAACTGGGTCAATAAAAACAAAACATATGATAAATTTACAGATTATATTTCTTTTTCCACAGATCACGGGATCAATGTTCATAGCCAGTAGTACTACGGCCGCTCTAGACGACACAGATTAGATAGCGGTAACGTCTGTTAATATGATGCTGTTTTTTCACAGCTTATCTGCTGTGCGCGAGCTGTTATCTTTCATGAAAGCCTGGCGGGAATGTTACAGTGATTTATTATTTTGATTTCTGAATTTTCCATCATACTTATAAAGTGAATTTCCATACACCATAGTACTGTAGTAATTATTATTATTGAAAAATTTTCTATGTTAAAAGAGCAAAATAAAACGAAAATGGAAGTAATAAAGCGGAGGTAAAATCGGTGACCAAAATGACTATGAATGAAGCATCTACAGATGTATACATATGTATGTGTGTGTGCATACCTGTAGATACATATATATATATATATATATTATATATACATACATATATATACACTACTACATACATACTACATACATACAAAATACATACACAGACGAACTGAAAACACCACTCTTAACATATGCATCCGTGACAATCCGTTTACGTAGATAGCTAGTGATTAGCGAGAGAGAGAGAGAGAGAGAGAGAGAGAGTACCAATACTTCAAAAACTCACCGACTGGCCCCCTCCTTGTAGCAGAAGAACCAAAACACCATGATTAATATGGAGAAAATGATTGCTATGGCTGTCCCTAGTCCGTCTGGCATTTCCCAAACGCAGTCACAGGACAGTCAGTCTTCTTGAATTTGCAAGACCTGTGTGAGTAGAGGAAAGTTTATAAATATATATATATATATATATATATATATATATATATATATATATATATATATATATATATATTTATATTCATATTCACGAGATTAAAGCAACATTCCATGATATAGTATTCTGCTCTCTAATAAATTATTCAACGCCTGTTCACCATACTTCGAAAGCATCAGACGAGATTATCCAGTATCACAAACAAATGTAACTTTCACTTTTAAAGTTAAAAGCAGCGGCAGCAGCAGCAGTGTCCCAGCCTACCCCCTAGCCCCAACCCCAAACAAACCCCAACCCCCTCTGGAAAACAAATTGCCCAATTATTGTCACATCTGATTTGCAATGCAGATCTCACCAGCTTGGCCACTATGACAAAGTACTCATTCTGTAACAATGTAGACACTACCGTATTCAAGTAGATATTTCTAGCTTACATGCATAAGATATACATGGTCATACATACATAAATATGCACTAGATCATAGTCATTCATACTTATATAAATTAAGAGTTTAGTCATACCTGTGTATATAGGTACACTAGAGCATTGTCATAAACACACACGCATTTTATATTTGCCGTTCATTGCAAAATTGAAGAACAGTTTTCCATAATAGACCATGTCAAACATCCTGACCATTTAACTAACCTTGAGTCTTTATATATCAAGAGGCTTGTTCCCTCCCTTCACAGTAATACTTCCTCAGCAACTCTTTACCTGGCATAGTTGAAGTCGTTACTTTTAACTTGTCTTGGTTCATTCCATCTCTCCTCACAATGGACGGTTGGTGTCTAAGCAGTCTCTTTTGACTTGTTTTTTTCTTTGTTCTTTTATATAATTTTAAGACTACTTTTAATATATGTGAATTCCTGATTTTTGCACTTTTATTGTATGTTATTAATAAATGTGTCTTTTTGTTCTTTCACAGACTGATAATGCACAGAAAATTCCTGTGCGAAATGTTCCTAGGAATAGAACGTGTCATTTTTACTCCTTGTATCACGGACATCCCCTGGAGGTTTTATATGTGTATTTACTAACCTGCTATATATATGTATATAATATATATATATATATATATATATATATATATATATATATATATATATATATATTATATATATATAAGTATACATACGTGTGTAAGGATATGTTAAGTCTGTATACGTATAAATGGCTGTGTTCCAACGTTTATATTCGTTGCGGCTATCTTCGCTGGTATAATGCATCATTTAATATTAAATATATATATATAATATATATATATATATATATATATTATATATATATATATATATATATTTAATATATATATATATATATATATATAGTATATATATATATATATTATTTAAAATGATGCATTATACCCAAAGGACATAGACACAAGGAATATAAACATTAGAACACAGCCATTTATACGCATACAGACTTAAACATATCCTTACATACGTATGTATACATTAGAATGCTCTATATTCAAGGAACATAGTCATACAAATGTAGTATACATACACTAGAATGCACAATCGACCCAAACTTATCCCATTCTTAAGCTACAAGACACATTATCGATCGCCATGTTCTTCTGTCAAGAGCAATATTAAAGACTTGCTTAATTCGCTATGTTCTTCCATATAAGAGAAATATCAAAATTTACTTACGAGGGGCAGGAACACGAGCCTTCCCTACAGAGGAGACCACCGGCGCAGTCCTCTTGTACGGAGCAGTTCTGTCCTACGTAGATTTGCACCAAGGGGAGGCAAGTCCCGTTGATGTCCGCCGAAGGCAGGAGGAATGTGACATTTGTCGAGTGGACGTAGCCACTGTAGGAAGGAAAATGATTGTGATACGACGATAATGTAATAAATAATGATAATTATAATTATTACTGTAATACTGTAGCGGCAGAAACTCCATGGAAAATCACAGGAAAACCAAGGGATCGAACAAAATACGTCCATTTGACTTAATAAGATAACAACACAATAAAAATAACAATAAACAAACAAAAATAAAAATATAAATAATAATCATTATTACCTCATACTCTGGCGTTACACAAGTCATATTAAGAAGAAGAAACTTCAACAAAACCAAAGAAAAAAACAAAAAAGCCACAACCAAAAGACACGTCCCTTAGACTTACTCCTTGCACAAGCACGTACAGTTAAAACAGTGACTGTTAGCATCCAAACAGTCCTCGTTTTTGTTGCAACATGCATCTGTCACGTTGCTTGCGTTGCTCGCAGTCATACCTGTGGGATTAGGACATAAGATCAGTCTTGTGTAAAGAAGATGAAAGGTATAAACAAGATTATGGTGTCTTGGAAGGACAGAAAACGTAAAAAGATGGAGAACGTTACCAGTAGCTAGAGAGAGAGAGAGAGAGAGAGAGAGAGAGAGAGAGAGCCATCACCATGCGGGTATAAGGAAATCTTAATTTTAGAACCCAGTGGAAGAGTAACAGAGAGAGAGAGAGAGAGAGAGATTTAACGTGTCTATTAGGCCTACGGTTTATCTCTCAAATCAACCGAAAAGCATTTGTTATTAAGATTATTTCTGTACTGATAAAGTGACCCATTTGGAGAGAGAGAGAGAGAGAGAGAGAGAGAGAGAGAGAGAGAGAGAGAGAGGGTGGGGCTGAAGTATGGATGGTCTGAAATGTCAACAAATTAAATGCCATGGTAACGCGTTTCAGAACTGTCTGTTCTTTATGAACATTCTCTCTCTCTCTCTCTCTCTCTCTCTCATATAAATCACCTTATCAATATAGAAACAATCTGTTTAATATCAAAAGCATAACTGTTTGGTTAGCTTCAGGGATAAGCCCTAGGCTTATTAGTTACCTAATTACAGTCCCCGCAGTCCACCATCTCTCTCTTTCTCTCTCCCCAAAACAGACCACCTTGTCAGTACAGAAATAACCTGTTTAATAACAAAAACATAATCGTTTGATTGATTTGAGAGATGATAAACCCAAGCACTACTACATAAGTTAAGCACTGCTATTACTGTGAACTCATTTTACAAAACACTTGCCATAAACAAGTAAAAATAAATGGACTATTGTCCGTAATATAATTAGCGGCGGTCGTTGCGTAATTATTATGTAATTTGCAACAAAGGCATAATTATGATAATATGATGGTGGGGAAGGGAGGTAGGGGAGGGAGGGAGGAGCCGAAAGTGATGGTGAATAAGTCTGCGCATGCGCGAAACTCGAGGCGAAAGATACAGTTGTCATGCAATGTGTATGCGTGTGTGTGACCACCAGCTATTTTTACGATGTATATATTACATCATAATAAAAGCCAACTAGACGATATTTAAAAAAAAAAAAAAAAAAAAAAAACATGAAAAAGTTTTAAAAATCAGTCTACCTTCCCATAATCGTTGTACCAGAAAACGTTTACAATAATTTCAACATTTAAAAAAAGCAATTTAATTAAATTTCTCTTTTGGGACAACGAACGACATCAGAAAAAACTCTCGTTATTTTCTGAAACGATGACCAGCTACGTCGTTACGCCATTTTAGAGCATTCAATCAATCAACGGACACCACTTTTACCTGTCATGGGGTCACTCGTGGTCGTCAAGACTTCTGTGGACGCCGAGATGGTTGAGTCGCCCATGGCCCCTGTGGTGTATAGAAAATGGGATATAAAAAATATAATCCCCTCTCTCTCTCTCTCTCTCTCTCTCTCTCTCTCTCTCTCTCCTCTCTCTCAGGGAGCTTTTGCATGGCATTTGATATTATCAAAATTGGTCATAAATCATTAAATGAAGAAATTGGAACACCCCCCCCCCCTCTCTCTCTCTCTCTCTCTCTCTCTCTCTCTCTCTCTCTCTCTCAGTAAACTATAGAATGAATGAGGATTAAAATCGTTAGGGATATAAATTCATAGGCCTATCATAGGGAGAATCACTTATAAGTATAGGCCTATGACGTGGTGAATCCTTAACTAGACAGGTGATTTCCTGTGTTAATATAATGAATAATAATAATTAATAATTAATAATAATAATAATAATAATAATAATAATAATAATACATTTTAATAGATAAACTAATATAATATATATATATATAATTATATATATATATTATATATAATGTGTTACAGCTGTAATATGTAAACTTACACAGATTTTATTATTATTATTATTATTATTATTATTATTATTATTATTATTATTATTATTATTATTATTATTATTATAACAAAAGAGACATTTCACACGAAAATCTAACTAATATTCCAACCATGCACAAGACTTTGATTAACCCGAGAAGGAATCCATTTTACCTGACGATAATATTATTAACAGAGATCCAGTCAAGAAGAGTTGTAGATTAACAACAAGCATAGTCCCAAAATAAATGTTAAAACAAATGTCAAAATAAACGTATTATTCGTAAATTTTTCATCTCTTCCATCGGTCAAGTTACAGAATTGAATGTCTAGACACTGGAATCAAGTCATTGTTTGTTCTGATACGTTATCTGGCGCACTCGAATAGTTTTTCCTTTTTTTTAATGAGTCACGCTCTTCAGTAAAGTTTCCAACAAACTTGTTCGTTTTCCAACAAGTCTCCAACAACATAACTCCCTCTTCAACAAATCTCCAACAACATTACTCCCTCTTCAACAAGTTTCCAACAACATTATTCTCTCTCTTCAACAATTTTCCAACAACATTGTTCTCTCTTCAACAAGTTTCCAACAACATAACCCCCTCTCAAAAAGTCTCCAACAACATTACTCCCTCTTCAACAAGTCTCCAACAACATCACTCCCTCTTCAACAAGTCTCCAACAACATCACTCCCTCTTCAACAAGTTTCCAATAACTTTTGCAACACGAATTTGTTGAAGTTGCATCGCATTTTTACCAGTTATAAATACAAAGTCTTCCTGTACATAAAGAAAACCCAGGAGTACTGTAAGCATCAATAAACCATCAAGATAATATTCTTCCAGTCCCACTACGCCAGGGAAACGATAACTCACGCGAACACCAGAACACCAGCGAGTCCAGGAAGGCACTGGCGATAAGCAGCTGGAACAACCAGGCACGGGACCTCCGCCAGTCCCCACCCCCACCCCCCATTAATTATTTATACTAGTCAGACCACTCTGTTGTATCCTGTTCATTACCGTCATGCC
>NC_087217.1:29105716-29135716 GCF_015104395.2 Macrobrachium nipponense | reverse complement strand
CTTCTGTAAGTCTCGCCGTCAAATACAAACACCAGTTACACCACCCATGTTCTGTATACAACGTTCTCTGTCTTCTAAATAGTCCTCCCCATAAAAACTTCTCAGAATAATACAAAATCTGGTAGTTCGTCAATTCACAAGTGACGCCCTCTCACTCGCTGCCTTTTCAGACTTCTGTGAACTCTTGTACACATTATATATGTTTTGCATTTATATTTCTGCCTGTTTGGTCTCTTCATAGAAATTTTATAATCCTTTATTCATTTAGTCTCATTATTCTCATCACACTTTTTTGGTGTAACAAGTGATATCTTCCAATCGATCGTTTTTCTGTATGATACTATAGTCATTAACTCGTTAAATCATAACTGAATATCCGTAGGTACTAGGTAAATAAATATTTGTATGTACATATAAATATTCACATACAGTGTAAGAACTGGAACATATAAGTTCAGAGTTGACTGTTACGTGTTTCCTAGGCTTTGATAAATGAGAGGTCAAAGGTCAAGCTATGCTGGAAGTTGTAAAACTCTTGATAATCACTCCCGACTTACTGGTAATTATCCAAGACTTAAATTTATGTTCCAAGTTCATAATGGCTATTCTCTCTCGCTCTCTCTCACCTGATTCACCTTGTAGCCTACGCTTTCATTTGATGAAAATAATCCTCAAAAGAATCTATTGTTTTTCTCAACTATGAACATTCCTCTCTCTCTCTCTCTCTCTCTCTCTCTCTCTCTCTCTCTCTCTCTCTCTCTCTCTCTCTCTCTCTCTCTCTCTCTCTCTCTCTCTCTTTCGTAGCTGATTCACCTTGGACTGTTTCATTTCATAAAAATAATCCCTAAAGATTATAGTTTTTGTCAACTATGAACATCTCTCTCTCTCTCTCTCTCTCTCTCTCTCTCTCTCTCTCTCTCTCTCTCTCTCTCTCTCTCTCTCTCTCTCAGGACTAATAATAATAATAGGAAGAAGAAGAAGAGGCGCCTGACAGCGTCAACAAAGAACAGCTGACAGATAAATACGACTGATAGATCTTCTTATCTGCCGTAAGACAGCGATGTTGTTGTGTAATCGGTGCTCCCCTTAGTGCGTAATTTAAGCTTATTATAGGTGAGTCTTCCATTATTCGACAAGATTTTCGTATTTTTATAATTAACCAATAACTACGAAATATTAAGGAAAAGAATGTAGGTAGGTACTATGACTCGCTCTGAGCTTAGTCTGGGTGGACTACGATTACGGAGAATTGGGTCAGTTGGTGTCGAATATTTTGAAGGTTTAATGTATATTTATTATGAATTTAATTAATATTAAATCATTTAGACTTATGCTCTCATCATATTTCTCCCAGAACGCCTTGTTTTCCGACCGTCAGGGAGCCCCTAATCTTGGCCTATACCGTGGGCTAGTCGATGTCGAATATTTGAGTGGCTAAGGCCTCATTTAGACGATTTTTAAATAATTTAAATGATACTAAAGCATTTAGGCCTAAACTCTTATCATTTTCCACCTTAGAATTTAATTTTTTTTCCCTTTTTTGAAACCATTGACCGAGGCTTACCACAGGTCAGTCGATGTTGAATACTTGAGTGGCTTAGGGCTTATTTAGCCAATTTTTTAAAGTAATAATTTAAATAGTAATAAAAAGGCATTTAGAGCTAAAATCTTATCATATTCCACCTCAGAATTCTATTTTTCCCTTTTTTTTGTAACCATTAACCTAGGCTTAGCATAGGCCAGTCGATGTCAGATATTTTAGAGGCTTACGATTCATTTAGAGTAATGTTTTTATAATTTCAGAGAGAATAAAGCATTTAGGCTTACGATTATATATCGTATTTTCCCTCAGAATTAATTTTTTGCAACGATTAGCCTAACCTACGCCTACCGTAGGTTAGCTGTGAGGTATTTTGAATCGGTCTAAAGTCATAATTCAGGCTTAATGTCTGTAAGTCAAGCCTACAAGCAGTAGGTTATGATAAGAGTTCAGGTACAACTGAACAACGCAGCCGCAGCCTGGTTCTCACCAGTTGCCAACTAGAATAGGAATAATGCTGTTACAACATCTGTCGCTCATGTTTTGTGGTCAGTCCCTACATTTTTACTTCATGCTTATTTAACTGCTGTTTCTTTACATTGTTCATGTTGATATCTTTTGTTCACATTTATGATATTTATGTACTTTTTTTTGTTTTATATTGACCCCCATGGGGCTGGCACTAAACACAGACCCCATTTTGCTCTTAAAGTGGTAGTTACTGAAGAAGGGGGGTGCCTTAGGCTATATAGTCTTCAGTGTTACCGGTGTTGGTACCAAATAAGGTTTCTGGTCAACAGCTTTATTGCTTCTAAAGCCTATAAATGGTCTGTCTGATTGATGATAAAATAGAAATTCATTGCTTATAAAGCACATGGGGTGAGATGTATACTAAGCCCATTCAATGTTGCAAGGACCCGCAAAACTTTTAGGCCTATGCTGAATCACAATTGAATTGTATTGACACTGGCACAGTAGCTTGCGAAGTCAATTTTAGTATAATGTTATGCCTTCACATTCGCACCTTGATGTGATTTCAGTCAGCTAGGAAACATTGCAGTACATATATGAAAATGTTATGCATTATATATACCAACATGTCCTGGAAACGAGGGTAATGTACAATATTAGCTCTACTCTGCTTTCGTGAAAGACTACTCTAGACTATGCTTTTAACAACAATATTCTTGACTTAGTTTCTGATTTAAATACAGGGTGACTATTCTTGACTTGATTTATGATTTAAACACAGTAGCCCTTGCAACAAGTGTAGGGTAGCCTACACTTTAGCGCTGAATGACCTCATAGGTCCCAGCGCTTGGCTTTTGGCCTAAATTCTATATTCCTGTTCTTCAGACTGGGACAATCTGTACTGTGAATCATCTCTAATTTTAATTTATAATATAGGTATATTTTTCAGGTTGGACAATATGTCTGAAGAAAGTTGGTCAGATACTTTAGGATGGGCCTTTGGCCAAGCTTCAGCTTTGGCCATGATGTTTGGAGGAGTGGCGCCATATATTCCCCAGTACCTAGATATAAAGCGTTCTGAAAATACCGAAGGGTTCTCCCTTTATGTGTGCCTGGTCCTCTTAATTGCGAACACACTGCGAATCTTGTTTTGGTAAGCACTAACATATTTTTTTAAATATAAATACATGCCTGAGCAGTTAAGCTCTAATACATTTGTCCAGGATATGTTGTGGTGGTTGATTTGAGTTGTTCACTTTTTTGTATTCTGATTCATTGCTTTTATTTCAGGTTTGGTCATTGGTTTGAACTACCATTACTTTTCCAAAGCATCATTATGAATATAACAATGTTTATGCTTATAAAACTTTGTGTAGCGATCAAGAATAGAGGCCAAATTGTTCATAATAAAGAACATGTTTTTACAGGTGAGTGTGAATGAGAATATGCTGTGCTGTATCTTTCAGTGTCCTTATATTTTGCTGCTGTAGAGAATGTGCAATTTTATAAGACTGAAATAATATGCTTGGGTGTAATTTTTGCAATTCATATTTTTATGTAAAATTTAATAATCTAATTCCATTGTAAGACATTTCATTTAGACCATGGTGTGCAAGGGGTATATCCGCACCACTTAATTTAAGAGCTGGATTTCGAATTCTGTCCCTGCTTGGGGGTAACTGGGCACCTTTTTAACCCTGTATTTCAGGCTTCCAGAGATCTATATCATCACACTGTTTGTCAGCCATCCCATAGATATTCCCATCTGATGTATAACTGTTGCAAGATATATATCCTTTATATACCATTGTCGTCTTGAAATGTTTCCTTAACAGAAGATTAATGTTATATTACACACACCCTGGCTAATTCACAAACCCCAAAAATTGTTGCTGTATGTGACACAAAGCCCCACATGTTCCTACTCATTTGAACTCTAATGTAAAAATATTTTTTCTTACAGATTTTGACTATGACTATTTCTGGGAATGGACTGATGTTCAGTCCTATATAGAATTCATGCTGACATTCACTACTTTTGGATGTCTACTCATGTTCATTTTTATTGATACGTCCATATTTGTGGAGACTGTAGGATTCATATCAGTCTTGACAGAGGCCTTACTAGCTGTTCCGCAGTTTTATAAGAATTTTATATCGAAGTCAACATTTGGCATGAGGTAAGCAATTCATGGCTTTTGGTAATTGTTTAAAGACCATAGAGTATTATTAGTTCCTTTTAATATTTGCTTCTTTTATGTGGTAAAAACTCAGATGTTAATCTGGTATCTGTTTAATGTTTGTTTTTTTGACAAGTTAATTTTGTCTTTATTCCCTAAAAGAAATACCAAAGTAATTACGAGAAAAGCATATACGTAATAGAAAAGAGTGGGGGATGATTTTGCAGATAGCATTCGTAACTGAAGCCAGATCTATGAGAGCTTAGTTGTTACAGCAAGTGTTATAGTTAAACTTAAGAACATTCTGAGGCTGTAAAAATCCATCAAGGTTGAGTAGAAGCTCCCCTCTTGAAATTTATGCCTCTATCTCTCCCAAAATATTATTCATTATCAGTCACAAAGGTCACCATGTTGACAAAGTTTGGTAGAATTACACTCGTATCTTCTTGCATTATCCTGCTGGCCAACAGATAAGCCCAACCCAAAACATAACGACCTACCTAGTGACCGACTTGTCATTTTTTCCAGCCGCAAGATGGTGTTGATGTGGCTAATGGGTGACACCTTCAAGACAATCTATTTCTGGCAGCGTTCAGCTCCTCTCCAGTTCTTTGTGTGTGGTTGCCTTCAAATAGGTATAGATATTGCTGTGCTATTCCAGTGTTTGCTGTACAGAAAAAAAAAGTCGCATCTAATAAACTGAGGGACTGAATTTATTGTGTGGTTATTAGGAACAGTAATTTTATTAATTTATCTTCAAGAATTTTGTCATAATAATAGTGTAAGTCTTATCAAAGTTATAAGACAGTTTCTCCTATACATTTTCAACCGAAGAAGCATGTTCATGTGTGCTGTTGTAACAATCCTTGCCATTCATAATGACTTTTTGCACAATTATGGTAGATCTTGTTTTAGAGCAATGGGGCTAATTGTTTCTTATTTTTATATGATGCCATGTCTAGCACTTGGGGATTACAATGCTGCTAGATTTAAGATTTTCTGGGAGGCTGATTATTTTAGACGAGTGTTTTTAAAAGTTTTTGTAGCTCTACCATGATTCTTTTTTCTTCAGAGAAGTTAATTGTTACCTTCCCTTCTAAAAAGAAGTTCCTTTTCTTTGATAGTGCCATGGTCTTGACTGGTGCTGTACTGTTTCTGATGCTTCCTGGCCAGAATTATGTTGCAACTTGCAACCTTGGAAATTATTTGATAGGATTTTTTCAGATTTTTTTTATAAACATATTACACAGTATATTCCAAATATCACCTACGCACAAAAGATATTGTAGAATTGCAAGTTGAATTTTATCGTTATTTAAATATAACATTTTAAATAAGATGACCGTTGCATATACAGGTGTTTGGAGTGAATTGATAATTAGAATTTTGTTGGCAACTACATACCGGCTTCCAGGGTACTTCATGGTGTTTTGTGAATGTTCAATTTCACAAGTTGGTGCAATAAGTAACTACAGAGAGAACAGCTTACTAGGTTTGTTCCTTCTTTCCAAGAGATTTCTTATACCATGCAGTTTTCAGTGCTTTGTACTTGATCTCAATTTTACACTTGAACAACCATTCTTTTTCAATGTAAGCATTTTTGCACGGTGAAATAACTCATTATAAAGTTCTCCATGGCTGTATATTTCAAAACGTCTTTTAAAAATGCTGGTTTGCCCTCAGGAAGGCTGTTTAAAACCAAAGAAAAGCTCACAGGGTGTTAGGCAATATTTCTTCCCAAAATGTGATCCATAACAGGTCTCGTCAGATACATGCATAACTTATTTGCTTTAGGTAAGTAAAATATGTTATCATATAAAGCCACTTCATTTTGATCACTTGCAGGAATTATTTTAATAAAATGTTAAACATTCTGGAGAAGACTGTTTTCCAGGAAGGAAACAGTTCATGGTAAACTGTATATATAAATATATATAGTATTGGTTGCTTTCAGTAGATTATTTTATGTGAAGTAAATTTGATACTTTTTTAAGGTGCTGGTTTTTTTTTATAAAAAAGGATACAAATTATAGGTTGTTTTTGCATTAATATAATCAGTGAAGGTTGCAATGTTTTTATAGAAAGTTAATGATTGCAGTAGACCCTTGACATTTGTGAGGAATTCATTCACATCACAACAAAATTGCTCATGTTCCCTGTAATGCAATTAGTGGTTTTTTTTTCTGTATAGTTTTGAAAATTTATGGGCTATTTTGTGTGGTTTTCATACACACATATATCTTTTCTTTGTGTGTTCAATGAAAATTGTAAGAAATCATTAGTGGCACAGTATTTATTTGATATTTTTTTATACAAAATACAATGAAACTGAAATAGCCGATTTTGCTTTCATTAGCCGTCAGGTAAACAGAAGCTCATCTTGCAGACTTACTTACTGCTGAAATGGTGTAAAAGTTTTGCTTCATTATAAAACATTTTCAGTTCCTTCACTGGCAGGTCATTTCAGTTGACTTGGCTCTTTCATTGGGTGATTGTAAGTAAGGATTAAGTAATAACTTTAAAAGTTGGAAAGAATTGAAGTTGTTTGGTAAATTGTAGACTTTACAACTAGATATTCTTAACACATATCTATTTAATATTCTAAAGTGATACAAAACTGTAATATATACAATGGTGCTTTATATGTAATGCTACAAATTTTGATTGATTGTGTTTTGTATTTTCTCAAATAGTCTTTTAGAACATCAGGTACAATATACTGTAGTAGTTTATATCTCTTTTGAACAAATATATGTTATTTTTAAACATTAACCTGAATTTGCTTTGTATTTTACATTGAATTGCATACATTGTGAACATCATGTAGAAAAACCTTACACATGCATTCTCCAAGCACAGTAATCTCTCATTTACTTACAATGTGCCTCAGACTGTACCTATTTCAGTCTGAATGAGTGTATGTGCTTAGCCACACTACTGTAACTGCAAATATAAGCACACTTTGTGTGGACAGATGTGCAGAGACAAGCTCAAACTGTCTGGATGGGATCACACAAAGTATCTTTGTTCAGCCATTCAAATTAGCCAAACACATGCATTAAAAACAGAACCTGTAGAAAATGTAAATAACTGAGGAACTGCACTTACACTGTGCACTGCCATTCAGTTTTTCTGGTTGTAGTGGTCATTATGTCATTATTGTATTGTTGCTGGCACATACACAGCATTCATTATGCATATATATGTACATACACATTATACATATTACCTTCAAATTTCTTGCATTTGGTGACAAGTTCCTTGATTGTGAATATATACTTTGGGTTGGTAGGCTAATGTTACAAGGTCATGAGTGAGACATTTTGCTTGCAGAAGTGTTGTATTTCTTGGTTGTTTCCTATTAAATGTAAACCTATTATAGAATTATAAAAAGATAATGTTTTCAATTCTTATTTCTTGTGATTCTATGACATTTTTTCAGTCTGTGTAAGTATGCATGGGCTAGCTGTGGTTGCTATTCCTATGACTGTACTTTGGACATAATTGCACACCCTTTGGACCTAAATGTGTCGATAAATGAAGTGTTACTGCACTATTATCAAGGGAAAATTACATTGATCACTTTTATTGTAGATAGCTTACTGTGATTAATATCGTCTTTATTTTGGTTCTCCGAGAGGTAATTTCTTCTTTTTCTTGTAAGTAATATCTTGTGCTAAATTTTAGTGACATGACAAACATTGCTGGCATAGAATATTCAAATGAAGAAATCTTCAAAATGCCATGTGATTTTTTAAGTGTCAAAAGTTAGCAAGAAAGTACTACTTTACAATGTTGTTGATAAAACCCATACTGAAAAATATCTTTTGCTTTTTATATTAGTGTTTAGATTTTGACATTTCAAGACATGTTGGATATCACTGATGTCATATGCATTGACTTGAGAAAATGGTGATATATATTTGAATGATTAAGAACACCCTGCTTATTAACTTAATCTCTGTAAAATTATGAGTGAAAATAACCAAATACAATCAGTTCTTTTAGATTCTAATGAGAGTATAGTTGGCATCCATTTTTCAACTTCTGAGATTCCGCTGATGACTGTGGTTGTGATCGATAGATATTATGTCATTAATGATTCCGTCAAAAATTGGAAAAAGAGCGTCATAACAAAATTTGAGTGTGGCATGTAATGGAGACTGATATATATTACGATTTATGGCAAATTTTAAGAAAGAGTGACAAACCATTATTCTGCTAGCCAGTCAAGTATGTTTTACATTTTTTAATGCATTTTGTGGTATCATTTGGACTTTCATATCATTGAAAAGACAATTTATCATATTTTTACACTTGGCAAATGGAAATCGCATATCACTTCCCTCCAATTTATTGTGAAATTTTTATTAAACTAAGTTATCAGTGTACCTAAGTCATTGATTTTTGCTTTTTATTTTTTGGCATTTCTAAACATAGCACGATAAAGTTCAACTCTATCGATAGCTTTAAAATTATACCAAATTCATTAATGTAGCCTGGAATATAATGTTACTCAGTGATCGAAGAAAATTATTGCTAAGCATTTTTGCTTAGTCAGTGAAGGGTGGGTGAGTGTCCTGGCACAGATAGGTTTTGACCTACTCTAAATCCTCAAAGGATTAAGATGGAACAACCTAGTGTGCTTTTATGTATTTTCAGGATTATTTGCAGATAATTTGGATTTAATGAAAAAATATATATGTGAGTAGGATAATCCACTATGGCCTGGTAATTCTTTCTCCATTTATGAGTGAAGTTAGATATAGTATCAAAGCATTGTTAGTCAGCATCCATTAATGATTCCTTTTGTATCCCACTTGATTTGTACAATAATGAAAAATTACTGCCATATACCATGATGAAGCCCATGTCTGTGTTCAGTGTGCCTGAAGAGGCCGTAGAATGATCTACAAATCCTTACATGTCCACCTTCGGTGCTTTTTTTCTTCATGCTTCATGATGTAAAAACTATTCAACCACATTCAAGTAAAATTTCTACTGTTAAGTCTCATGAGTTAGATGATTATATGTCTTATTTAATGTGTATATCATCACCATTGTGTATAAAGGAGACTGAAGTCATTCAGCTCTCAAGTCCATGTGAGAAACTTCTATTGACTGCGTATGAACAAACTCCACAACCGACAGTGTGTGCGATGTTGCAACACTTTAGTATATTTTATAAAGTTGTAAGTGAAAATTTAGGGTTTGCCAAACTGGAGATATTTAAAAGTTATAATCACTATGTGATGTGAAGCCAGACCTATGTTGCCTCAGTGAAGTGTTGTCACTTTACATTATGCCGTAGCAATGCGTGGTCACTGCATTGCATATTTATTCAGTGGAGATAAGCAATCCAAAGAGCAACCTTTCGATTGCTCAGTTGTGGCTATTCCTTTCCCTCATTTTCAAGGTTTTGAATGCTTCCCCTTTTTACATTTTTCTTGATACCTCATATTTTTCCATTTTTTTATGAGGATGGATAGGATATCTGTGGTGTATATTTGTTAGCACTCATATTTTTTAAGAAAAATGTTTTGACAGCTACGCTGATTCCCAGGTTCCTTTAACCTTTCATCTGCAGATGATAGGTCTTTGTTTATATTACAGTGTCTATTCTCACCAGAATAAATTTCCTTTCCACCTTTTGATGACTTATTAATGCTAAGTTTGCTTTCTTTGAGGTTCATAAGAAGTTCTTTTCATGTACATATCAGGTGCTGATCATTTTTATCAGTAACCCCTTCATTATGGAATTAAATTATTATTGATTTTCATTTTTAATTTAGCTCTGAGACTATGGCATCTGGTCTTTCCCCTTGCATGGGTACTAGGGACATGGGAGGTCAGATGAGCTTAAACAAGTCATTGTGCTAACTGCCAACACCCATAGGTATCAAACAATTCTCTGGGGTGCTAGCCACAGTCCAGCAGATTCTCCCATTGCAGTGGTTTCTCATTTCAGTGATTGTATATAATGGGGGAACTTGTAGCATCTCACATTTTCCATGTTTGCGCAGGAACCAATAGTGGTAGTAAAAATAAAGTGGCTATGTTTGTCACCTGGCAGCCATAGATAAGCACCTTTGTTTATATGGGAATAATGGAGGAAAAGGCTCTATATTTCGTTGTCCCAACTGATAATACAAATTAAATCTACGCTGGAAGTATGATTGATCTTCAGTAGCATTTTTTTTTAATCATTTACATTAGGGTGGGCCTAGGGCACATAGGCAGCTGTCCTAAAGCCATATCCACAGAAATATGGCAAATTCCCATCAAATGTAACATGAAATGGTAAAATGATTTATGAAATGGGTAGTGAAAAGTGTAATTCTCTGTTAATTGCAGTAAGTGCTGTTCTTGAAGATAAAAGCATGTGGTAGAAAATTTCAGCTGATAGGCGCATTTGCTGGTGCCAAGACATCACAGGATTCTACAAGAAACCACCTGTGTGACATCATCAGACTTTCATTATGTGTAGTATTATCACAGACACACACACAAAACCCCTTAGATCTGTGACATGTGAGTGAGGAACTTATTGCCAGCTAAGGAGTGATATTCACACTGAAAAACCAGTTTGGTTAAGTTCAGGTGCCTGGAGTTTTTTAGTAATGTTATGGTGTAATACAGTATTAGTTTTATTTTTTATTTCCTATTGCTTGTAAAACTAACATAGCAGCAGTTGTACCAATGGATAGTTTCCTGCAAATGTCTTGCTTTAAAAACATAATTGCAAATTTGTTTTTTTTTTTATAATGTATTTCTCAAATATCATTTGTAAATTTACAAATGGGACAACTATTTATCTTGGTCAAGTTTTTCTGAACTCAGTACCTTTGATAATTCAGTGCAGGAATTTTAATAGTACTTGTGAAATTAAATTGAAAGTTTATGTACATCAAAAAATTTATGTACACTTAACAATAGAGAGCTTGTAATTTAGCTAGCTGAAAGGAATGTTCATCTCTCCAATATTGAAGGGAGAAGGTGGTTATAGTCAGGATTAGTGGCTTTGTGTCAAAAGTAAGATGACTGAACAAATTTGGGTCTTACATGAGTTTCTGAACAAATCCTTTTAAACATGGTTCTTGTTGCCTTAGTTCTTTTTATGTAGTGTAATTTGCTATGTGGGACTGAAGTAATCGTTTGTTATTTATGGATTTCATTTGTTAATGACATGTCATGATGTTCCTCTTTACCAAGCTTCCAGGTTAGTTCTTATTAGACAGGTTAGCTTTTAGTTCTGTAGTTTTAAATCTAGTCAAGTAACAAGTGCTTTGCTTACATACAAAAGGTCCTCGGATTTATCATGAACTGGTGTGCTCCTTTTTAACTGGGCTGTTGTAGTCGATTTATAACAAAGAATCGTTTAGTTATACACAACATTGTACTCTCACATCTTTGGTTTTATATACAATTGTGCTATTTGCTAAAATCAGTCCTCATCTTACCTTAAGTTGCAAGATCATATGCAAGAATCCTCTGCAGTTACCTTTCTGCATTACTTTTATAGTGAATTTCTGTCACTATAGTGCACTTTCTGGTTGTTAGATTTTTCGGGCATTTAATTTTGAATTTACATTGGCTTAAGGTGTGCAATAAGGAACACATTTTTAAGGTGTTCAATTTTAGTGCACTCATAAATGTACATATGGCAAGATTAAAAACCATTGCCTTGCAACAACTCAAAGCTTCAAGGCGTGTTATAAAGGCACATTGTGCCCTGTGGTCTTACTTTTGTGTTATTGCAGACAATTTTATTTATTCAGTTGGCCTTTATTTTCCCCATTGTGATCCAAAGACCCTGGTCATACTTTTTTTTTTTCACATTTTTTCCCTTTACAGGGTTACACAAATTTTTCATTTTCATTCAAAATCCCATCTATTCTGGATTTTTCCTACTGGTCTACTTCCTATAACATCCATCTCTGGTATTGAAACTGCATGTCAAATTCCACAAAAAGTAAGTACGACAGTCTTATTACCCAAGAGAGCACCTGAATGCCTTTAAATGAAGTCTCAGGCCATAATAAGGCAATGGTTTATCTATGATACATTACATTTTAAAACATTACTTTTAAAAGTTGTAATATTATTAGGAACTTAGTTCAAATCTCCTGACTTGACAAGGCATACTAGGTTAGCTCTATGCACAAATTAGCCTGTTGTCTCGGAAGGTGCTTGTCTCAGTAAATTATATGATGCCTGCAGGCCCCACATTCCCTTGTGTGCATCTTTTTGTTTTTTCTGTCACTTACTTGATCTCTGCCAGGTAAGATTTTATCATCTGGTGTCCAGTTTACAGAACAAACCTTCACCTCCCAACACAAATTAATCTTTACTAGTACAATGAAGGCTCTGTTAGGAATGTTATGATTTATCATGGCTTTGAAAACTTATGCTTTACTTGCCTCTTCACGCAGAGATGTAAAGTCTTGCCATAAGACAAACTGTCTATTAACAGGTAATGGTAACTAATTGTAAGTCAATAAAAAGAAGCTTCACTTACTTCTGAAAAACAATGGGATTATTTATTTGTAATATACTGATTTAGGAAGTACATTACTGTGTAACGAGTTGTGAAATTTTCTGCCTGTGTTGTTAATTTTAGCCATGAATATAATAATAGTGTGATACTGAAGTGCCTGTAAATAGTAAAGTGCCTGTATATTTTTATGAAATATGTCCCCTGTTATAGCATACAATCCTTTTCCAGTTAACGCTGCACCATATTAGCACTCCACCTTTACTGTTTGGTTTCCTTCTTTCATGTAACTTGGTTTTATAATAAAAAGACTGAATAACCTCTCGTTTATCCTTTACCACTGCATACCAGTGACAGAGGTCCTTATCACTGGTGTGGGAGTGTACGGAGTTGCATTCAGTGGGTGACAAAGCAACACTAACAGTGATTTTCAGTCATAATAATTATTGTATCCTTACACATCAAAATTCATATTTTACAATGGAGGCTTTGAGTGATGATGACAAAATGAAAATTTTGTCATCCATGTGACTATAAAATCTTTTAACTAAGCACATAACTAAGGCTATCTTACATCAATATTAAGCACTTAACTGATACTGACAGTACAAAGTGGCCTCCCATCAGACCAATTCAGTAATTACAGATATACACTTATCATTAAAAGTATATAAAAACAGGATCTTATCATACACAATTCTCAAGCTAGCCTACTGTAAGGTCTGGCCTAACAGATTTCTAACCTAATTTGTGATAAATGACATTTTATGGCAATTTTGTCTTGACAGATGGCCATTCTCTTTTCCTGAAGCCAATTCCCTTCAGGTAAACAATTATGTGGTGATGCAAGTGCAGTAGAGTAAGAACTGTAGTAACATTTTACAAACAAAGAAAAAGTAAAGAAAGCATATAAATAAGTACCCTCGACAACGTCACTAACAGGCAGCTTTATAACGTCCAACACTGCTAAACTTCATTTTTCTGGAATGGACTGATGATCATTTGAAGAGAGACTGAACAGGCACTCATTTGAAAATACTGTACTGCAAAGTACAAGTGTTCTGTCCTTGTGCCTGAGTCGCACTCCAGACTCTCAAGGTTTTCAATTGACAGTCGGCTAGTCTTAATTCCTACAAACACTGGAAACTGTTCCCAACTTAACACTTAACACTAAAGGGAGTTCTAAACATACTCAAAATATTCAAAGTACTGGAAATAAATTTAAAGCTCAGCTTGTGTCAAAATCCAACATGATGTTTTCAAGGTAAAAATAAGATAAAAATAATGTTACATGTGATTGTTTTCTTGGAATGAAGACAATTACTCCTCTCACCAGACTAGATGACACAACCACTCCAACACTCACAATATTATCATTCCAATACCACACGCTCCTTTGCAAAACACTTGGCTCGTAAGATATTTGACTCCATTTGGGTTAATGACGGAGTACTACTACTAAACTTGTAGGGGATCTGCATACTATCAGGCAAAATTATAAAACTGGAATATTTGTGCAAATTTACCATTCTCATCATCATCATATGATAAAATCTGTAAATATATAAAAATAACATGGCTCCAGTATGAAATATCTCACATCAGCTTCCATAATGAAGCTAACTACCTGGGGGGGGGTTGGGGGGTCCAGTTGACCAAGCACATGAGTTTTAACATAGTGCGTACCAGATTTTACGTTTTCCTGAATTTTGAAGGAAAATCACACCTGCTAATCAGTTTCCATCCAATATCTGTTTCTCATGAGGGCATTTCTTCCAAATGATGTAACACCCAGTTGGCATGCATTTCATTGATCAATCACAAACCTCAAGGCTTCATCAGAATTTTCTCTTGTCATACTAAATGCTTCAACAAAGCTGTAATGATTCAAACAAGCTACTGTCAAAAAAAGCCACTTGACATTTGTTTAATCTCTGTAACTGATGATTGAACTATACTTACTTGTTAAAATGATTCAGTGATAAAGATCAAAGGAATGATTATACAGTGAATCTAGATTTTCTTTGAAGGATTATCCACAATTGTATAACAAAACAAATACCCACAACTTTTTACACAAAGAGAGTGAAAAGGAAAACAAATTGCCATTAAGAGTTCGTAACCTAAACAGCATATCAGCCTAGTGATGTCGAGAGTCAACTGCCGTAACTTATGAGATACAGCAACACTTTGTAGGTTTGCTCTCGTCTTCAGCAGGACCATCTGACTGCTGCTTGCTGGCTGAAATCAAACGTGCCAGGTCGTAGAACGCCTGAAAATGTTTAAACAAGAATTAGTTGTCTCATCTGATATGTTAACATTACTTTTACCGACAAAACAATAATTCTAATAATGAATACCATTCCTTCAGCATGCAAGAGACTGCAATGCAGCACTATATACATTTTATTTTTTTCATGCTGTACCTACAAAGCTTTGGTTAATACTTAAAACATTCAATACTCTTTGACAATTACAATATTTTCCTAATTTACACAGGCGCACAATTTTTTAAACAGATTTCTGACATACTACCTCTACCTGCTAATTTTCCTACAAATTTCTTACATATTAATACCAAGCTAATTATTCTAGCATATTTTTATAGACTCCACAATATGAACAACCATTAATTAATTAATTGTTAATTGCCAATCATCTTTTATTTGGTGCTAGTACGTATTTTTTTAATAAAATACTAATGGAGAAGACTTAAATATTCCGATAACAAAAACTACTCCCTGTCACCATAATAGAGGCACTTTCTTGATGCAGTAGCTCTTATATAAAGATCCTGATTTAGTCGAAGAGTAACAATTTAAAAAGGCAAAAAGTTCTATACACTGCTTACCAAACAACCTTCAGTATTAAAGAAAGTAATGTCACATGAAATGTGAAATACAAATTAGACTGATTAGAATACTGTCTGCTTCCTAACATCAAATACCGAGATATCAGAACTAGTCTCAACTGGCTATCGCTGTGCTTAGGTGATTATTTCATTTATACCATCAAATAGAACTCAAGTGCCAAACATGGTATTTCATTTGCAGCCCAGCACAGATATCTGTTGTTCTCCTGTGCATTATAATACCATTCATGTATATTATCACAAGGTCATCTGAAGGGCAAAGGGAAACCCAAAAACCTGGCTGGCGTAATATAAAAACCACTGGCTGTTTAATATGACTAAGAACTTGCAAGATAAACTGGCTTGGTTTCTTGTGAAAACTTAAATTTAAACATGTTGATTTTATGCCTTTTAGAAATGTATTAATAAAACAATTCTATATGAAAATATGTAACGGATCTGAACATTATTCGTTACAAGAATCCTGCATCCCACCAAAAAGTGCCACTATAAAAGAAATATCCAAAAGTATTTAACAATCATTTTTAAGTGTTGAGAACAGTCACTACACTGTATGGTGTACTGATAAGGGTTAAGTGAAATCTTGTCTTAACCAAAATGAAGTTTTCATAGAACAGCACATGTAGTGGTAATGTACATTTAATATCTAATGAATCCATGAGTGTTTTCTGATCATTTCTGGGTTAGAGTGGTTGAAAAATCACATCATACACAGTGTACAAGAAATGAACAGAAGTTCTGTGTTTGAAACCTGACTAATAACTAGCTCAATTTGAAATCATTGGTAACACAATGTTTAAAAAGGATAAGAACACTTTTGCACAAGCTGCATAACTTATATAACTTCTTCTAACACCTCTTCATAACTGGCAAGACAATGGAAAGTGTTACCACAAGTGTTTTGGTGAATCCAATGAATGACTATGTAAGGGAAAGTCACCATAATTACACAGAAGGAAAGCCTTATAGTGGAATATTAGAGCCCCCATTTTACCTTCCAAGTTAAACACTAAAATAAAATTCAGGAAATGAATGGTTAATCAATAAGCAACAAGTTTCAACAGTAATAAAATCCCCTAGACTTTACAACTTTTCAGGCTGCAATTTAAGAAGCATCTTTCAATTTCCTGAGAATAACATTATGCAGGCAAAAATTTTCCTAGGCAAGAATTAAAGATTGTGTGTGTGTATGTCACCTAGATGAAAACAAGTTATATGGGAAACAGAGATATGCAGAACACTTTTAACACCTTCCACACATTCAGCTAGAGTACAGTTTCTTCCAAGATCAATTAAGTCTATTTTCTGCAATTCTACATAATATTCTAAAAATGTCAAAACCACATTCATCTTAACTTGGCCTAACTTTTTGTCCAAATCATGTCACTCATAGTCTGTTAGAAGCATTTTGAAAGAAAGGACTTGAAACTATGAAACTCCAAAAACATCTGATAAAGAATGAAAAATTATCAATGTGACAGAATACCACATAAATCATGTTTAAAGTATACTAACAAAGATTACAAATAAATATTTCATAAGTACTCTTATGATATATACCTGGATAGCAACAAGAAAAAATAATAATAATAATAGTAAATAAATAAAAAAAAAAGAAATTAATATAAAAACTTATAACACCATGCAAAACCAAAAAGCAAAGACTGAAAAAAAATCATGCGCAATACTCGAGGCCATGCAAGATAACTTGACAAAAATGAACATTAAATATCAATACGTAAAAACTCAGAGAACAAAACATTTTCTCTGCAGCTTTTGGAAGCTTAAATAAAGAACTAAAATCTAAAGCAAATCTCTCTCTCTCCCTAACAGGAAAATTAAGCCAACAGGATATAACTACACTACCTCAGCAGGTCTCCACTGTTTGCATCTACCCGATCATTTCACGTACACCAAGCTGGTATAACTAGGCTCTAAAAATAGCAAGTGACACCTACTGAATTCTTTAGGCTACGCTAACCTCCAATTCAAAAGTCACATAAGACCAAAAAGCATAACATTTATGCTTTATTTTATGACTATTGTCATAGAAGTAAAACTCTTAACTTAGGTGAAATTATCTCTTAGGAAAACTGGGCACTGCTATTTATGTTCTCAACTGGCGTACTTAAACCAGGGACTTTGGTATCATTGGGCTTTGGCATAATTCAAGACTCCAAAATCATATACAATGCAAATGCTAATTACTGCAAGCGAAGATACCTACTCAGGTGAAAATCAAATGTGCATCATGCCCTACAAAGTGCAATGATCAAAATTCAGAAAAACAGTGTCACATACTAATTGATTTCAGCAACAGGAATGACTGAAAATTAATATACTCTATATACTTTACTGCAATTTAATTTTTCTCACTCCTTCCATACACAAAACTTGCGTAATCTGACCTGAGAGGAAATTTGCAAGAAATAAGGACAATTATCAAGTTTTCTGACAAAAAATTACATTCAATCTAATCCAGTATTTCCACACTCAATCCACATTTTTGCCTTCCTGAGATATAAACAACAGCTCAACAAATAAACTTTTCATAAATACTGAGGAGGAAGTTAGAAAATTCTCAGGAAGAAAAATGAGTGTGCTACAATCAACTGCTTTTGCAGCTAATCAACGGACAGCTTTAAACAACAACATATGAACACTAGGGTGTTGTGAGTGATCACACAAAAAAGCAGCTTGTCAGACAACAATGAAAAACACATTTGGCACCTTTAAAAAAACACAGATATGAATATCCAAAAAGAATTAAAAGAATAAAAGCAAGGAAGACTTGTGAACACTGTCTAAATCACAGTAAAACCTAAGCATATTCACCAAATACAAATACAGCCCACCTAGCACTAGCAAGAGTCCTGTAAGACAGATAGCTGTACAGCAACAATAAAGATGTCTGGACCTGACATAAAATGCTTTAAAATACAGAAGTACAAAACTGATATCCTGTAATAATGTGACTAAGAAACTCACGAAAACCATATTTATCAACCCAACATTTGAGGAAACCTTATATCCTCTAAATAAGAATGAATACATCAACACTTAACATATCTACGGGGTTAGATGTAAAATGGGTTCCCTCTTCAACCTTTATGTCATTAGTACTATTTAACTACACTACAACAAAGTCTAATAACTAAAAAATGCTACTCTTTCACGTTACCAAAGATGGTCACTAAAATAATCTAACAAATGTAGTTCCTTACCAGGTAAACTGGCATTTCACTTAAAATGACAAATGCTAATAAAATAATCCAATTTTACTACAAATTTACAAAACATATGATACTAACTAATGATAATAACTATAGTATCATATTCTGACTCCATGCAAAATACTATATTATTTTTCCTTCCAAATTACAAGGAAATAATTTCATGAGATGGGTTTCATGGCTACATTAATTTGTACTTTATGCTGCAATATGATGCTAGTCATTATTTTAATCTAAATGGTTTAAACTTGACAACACAATCTAGGGATTAATGGCTAGACTATTTACAGTCTATGAAATCCACAATGGTATAAAAACGATCTTATTCACATATACATGGCAAGATACAGTAAGCAGTGCTTGATCTTTTGATGGACAATGACAAGGGATGAAAAAAGGATTGACCAAGAGTGAAAGTGGTGTCACATGAGCACATTTTCTGGTATCTTTTGGCATCGTGCTGCCAAACTTTGCACCAGGAAGCCAATGTTGGTGGACAACTCAGGTCGCCGGATTACTCTTGTGCAGCACCACCTTATATCAAACATGCGCAACTTTACGGTACTCATAAAGGCTAAACATGATGCATTTTAGCAGGAGGATCCCAGAAGATGCCAGACAATGAGCATGTGTGGCACTGCCTTAACACAGTTTATGCAGGCAACACATATCAAGCCAAAACATCACTGCAGGTTCTATTAAGGCAAAAGTCATTATGCAAGCTCTGCTCAACTGGATAGAAATCTTGAATGTTTTCTAGGGACTGTATGAATTTGTCTATACAGCACAATTCAGAGTAGGTTGATTAAAGCTGGTAAGCTTCATAACTAATAGCAACATTGTACAAGAAAAGACACAGGGCAGACACATTCGTCTATCCAGTAAGCAAGGTTCAGAAACTCTTCATCAAGCAAGAGCTGCGGGAAGGGAAATACAGGACTTGAGGCGTATAATGATTTGAAGTAATGAATATTAAAGTAGGAAATGAAAGTCATGGAATAAATGTACAAAACATATCAATGACTAGATAAAAGACATGGCTCTAAACACTAGTATAGTACACTGAACTAGCAGCATTACAAATCAAAATCTAGGTAACTTGAGAAAGCTTGTAAAATTCAATTTAAAAACAAAAAGGATCAATTACTATAACTGATATTTATACTTGACAACATAAGTAGTAGTAGGGAACTAATACTAAATCTAAATAAAGAAGGTTCCTGGACAAAACCAGACACAACTGAAATAGTACTTAAAAGTTAAACTGAATAAACAATCATACTAATGGTCATAAAACAGGATACCAAATCTAGCAAATCATCTTTGATATAAACTAAGCTAAAGAGGCACCTAATAACAAAGCAAGAGGGAGAGGTCGGGTGGCAAAATGACGATCATGAGAAGGAGTCGAGAAGTAGTTCCATGACAATCGGACATGAGCAGCAAACTGTTAGGAGGAGGAGGAGAGGAGAAGGAGGGAGTACTAAAGGTGAGGGAGAGGGCAAGTTTGTGGCAATGTGAACGGCCTGACAGGAGGCTGTGTTCGAGAGGAGACGTCTGACCTAAAGGATGCAGCACTTGGGCTTTTTCCTCTTGCCGGGATCTTTGCCTTTGCCATTGGCGTTCTTCTTATTGTCTTCCAATTTACGAGAACGAATTTCTCGCATCAAATCATAGAATACCTGTTGAATGCGGGGAGATGGAAAGTTAGCCACAGTAATCCCCATTAGTCTACATAGAACTTTGAAACAAAAATTAAAAAATGCCCTATACATTGTTAAAGATGGCAATTGTTCAAAAACGTCAAGTGACAAAATCTTTTAATTGACTAAAAAAGTACAGCTTACATCTAAAAGCATTTATTTCTATGTACAGTATGAAAATTAGTCTTTTTTGTTTTACAGTACTATCCAACAAATTCCCCACAATGATCAAATGAGTAACCACTCTATAACCCAGTGATAATTTCTGAAATACTTTGAATCTTCTGTCTGCCACAAAGGGGCACACATTTTGCATAGTACTACAGTGATCAGAATTTGGAAAACAAAATACAAGAAACTAAAACTGCAACAAACTGTAAAAAGAAGCAACTTGTATTATTTACAGGAAAACATAAATATCCACAAAATATAATACACACTGATAAACAGATAGATTTAATATTGCTGAAAGAGTGACCAACAGTGAATGTAAATTAAAAGTGTATCAATAAAATTAAGCAACAAACAGGTGTGACAACCAATGAATAGTGGTATGGTGACTGTATTACCATTATCAAGATAACCACGAAAGGACGCACGCAAGTAATCATACACAAAAGTACAGGCTGTGCACTGTCCAATGTACAGTGCAACACACAAAACTGTGCTCAGTAAAGTCCAAAGGAGAAATTAAAGGGTGATAATGAAGCATCTGTATGGTGCTGAGTGCTTCAATACATTGAACAATAAGTATATTACAAGTAAACTCTCTCCTTATATAAAAGTCCTGTTAGATGTTATCATTTTTCCAGCCCTTCAAATTCGTCGTACGTGAAAAAATTGCTTCAAGGTTACACTTAGAATAAAATTAAATCTAAATTCATATGCGAAACTCAAGAGAACATTCTCAGTAAAGATAAGCTTGAATGCAGCTTTTCTCATTGCGGATGGGTTTAGAAAAAATATGTAAATGTGACATTGTACAGTACTTAAGAGATGGGTATCAGATCCAAGGAAATATGAGTGGGTGAAAAATAACCCAAAAATGTATTAGTACACATCTAAAAACATCATCCTTTTCCAAAAAGGCATCAAACCTTAAACCTGCTGTCAGCTGATGCAGTTATTCTTACCAAGAGGAACCAAAGGCTGCATTCAAAATAAAAGTGAACTTTTGTATATGTAGACATCATCTTGCAGCACGAAATTCTTCTAAACCAATTTATCTCTTCTACTAACTCAAACCTTAAGCCATTGTATTTATTTCGTTTCACAAACTCGTAATAAATTAACAATCCCAGTGGCTTTCACCCTGTTACAGAGCAGAGTCTTGGTTATACTAACTAAAATGAACCAAAATCAAATTTACATATGTACTTACATTTTTTCCCCAATTCCTTACACAATTTCTAAGAGCATTTCCAACTTCTAATAAAACAATTCACCATGGGACTGATTTCTTGACTTGAAAACTTTAAAAAAATAATTTTTCTTACAAGAATATGTTTTTCTATACTTCTCTCAAGCAATACTTACTTAGGCAGAAACTGAGGGCTATAGCAATGAGTAAGAGTAATAAAAACTTTTTATTCTAAACCTTGACTGCACCACAACAATACTACTGGTCCAGCAATTGTTTACAGCTCTCTTACCTTGCTTTCATTAATTACTATTTGCAAAGTTCAAAAACTGTTGGAGAATCATTAAAGGCATTGGGGAGTCTTAACAGAATCTTCCTTTCTTCTGCCATGCTAGTTTGCCACTCTGCTTTGCTACCTAATACTACTTCAGTTATTTGCGTTTTGTGTTGCACTGCAAAGTACAACATACAAACAACTGTGTTTTTTCTACACACCAAGCCCTTGATTAACATATTTTTTTTCATTTCAAATTGGACATCTTTGTTTTTTTCACTTCAGCATATGCAGAGATCTTGTCAAATACCAAGAAAATTACTCTGCATCTCACCTCTACAAAAGTAGCTAATACCTCTCTCATCCTCAATGCTGTGGTACATCAGTATGCATCATAAAGTAACCTAACAGACGTAAAAGTGATTCTACATCCACCAGTACATTTCTCCAACCTTAAAAAAACAGCCAACCAACTTCATCTGAAGTATGTGCAAGACAGTAACACTAAATTTTAGTTATTTTGAAGTCTAACTTCAATAATGTGATTAAGAGATATACTGTACTATAGTTAATTTATCTTCCTAAAAAAAAAGGCTGGACATAAAAAAGCAAACAATTATTGGCATTCAGCCTTCCTTTATAATGAGCACATTCACTTTTGTCTTTGCATGCAACCATTCTCAGGTCATCATCACACATTATTCTGATGCCTTTAAACATGCAACATCAATTTATGCATGTTTCATGGGGACAGCAATGCAATACTATTATCATTATTTAATAAATAATCAGTTTACCCTAACCACTGAGTTGCAATTCTTAGCTCAGTCTTGCGATTCCGAACTCTGAAGGGTTGGTTCTTAATAAACACATTATATATGCTATACCCTACTTAATAAACAGCAAATTCTTAGGAAATACAATGGTTCATCAAACTGAAAATGTTGGGACTTATCTCCATAAACTTTATACCACCTCTGGTTGAAAACTCAACGCCACAGCTTCTTTTACAAATAATGTACGTATATAATTTTATGAAGTTAGAGCAGTTCACTTACAGTGCATCAGTTCAACCGATGGATTGCATGGTAAATTTACAAGAGACATATTGAAATAGTCACTTCCAATATAGCAAGTTCTCTGCAATGATGACCCCACATTGTACTTTCATTTTTCTCATTTCTGGTTATTCTGCAACTTTCAATTCCAAAACCCCTAACTTTCCAATGGCAATGCTTCTGTGCTCTGTTTTTTATCCCTCGTTTAGGAAAAATATGTTCAGGCTTGAACTAGAACTCCAAAAAATGAACCCGTGGTGTAGTGAAATTACTTTTTAATAATCCTCCTTCGGCTTCAAAAGAGTTAAATCTTTTTAAGCTCCTGACAAATAATTTTATAACTGCTATGAATATTATCAATATTCTAGAAAGACCATCCTAAGCTGTTAACTTCATACCCACAGAAAAACTTACTGTCTGTGTGACTATTTAATGATGAGAGGCATTCTAAAAAATTCTCAGATCAAACCACTTTAACCTACATAAAAATGCAGGCTATGAAATAAAAGCTGCAAAAATTGAAAAAACTTTGCTTTTGTACATTATGTAGACATACCAAGTACAAAAAAGCATTAGGAAATGCTTTAGTCATCACCATAATATATGTACTATATATTAATAAAGTTTCAGGGAGACATCTGCTTCAAATACAGTATAGCCAAGCAGACATTTCCTTCAAATATGGAGTATAAGTATCTGGCAACACAAAAGGAAACAGTTACTAACAAACAATGAGAGGAGGTAACAAGTAAAAAAAAAAAAATCAAAAGGAAATAAGATACACTACATAACCTATACTGTATTAGTGTACAAGACCAGAGAAGATAAGAAAGGTCTGAAAGGGCCGGAGTTATCTGAATCACCATAATATATGCTTAAGAAAAAGGCAAAGGAAGGCAGAAAACAGGCTGCTTTATGTTTTGCTAATGTACTTGCGGAAGGACATACAAAGCACAGCCAACAGTAAAATGCCTTTATAATAATATGTAAAAGGTGCAAAACTATAGCAATACAGAGATAAAGCTTTTACTTCAACTTTGTGCTGTAATGGTGGCATATCAGCAATAACATTTGCTAGATTACTTAGAAATTCAGTCTCGTGAAAAAAAAAGTTTGTGTAATAAAAATCCACAATTATCTAGTAAACTGGATTACTATGTAAAAGACAAAAAGACTTTTTGAACACCTGAACAAGGTTGCTCATCAGCGTTCATGGTGACAAAAAAAAAAAAAAAAAAAATTGATGAGGCATCTTTACTTTTGCCTTTTACATAGTAATACAGTTTACTATATAATTGTCGATTTTTATCATACATAGCAAGATTGTTTTGAATGTTTATGAGAACCATCATTGAAAGCATAGAGTCTATTAGACTCTGAAAAAATACCAGTGTGTGTATTTTACCAGCCATACAAGAAGAAAGAGGGAGACCAAGAAAGAGATGGAAGGACTGTGTGAGAGGAGATTTACATGAGAAAGGGTGGAATTGATGAGGCAGAAGCGCAACGATAGAAATAGATGGAAACGGCTCATCCGAAACGGCGACCCCATATAAAAATGGGAAAAAGCTGGGAAGAAGAAGAAGAAGAAGAAGACATAAACATGATTGAATAATATAGACAAGTCTTCTGAATCAAGGTTAGCCCAGAAAATATTTATAAATGAAACTGGCTGCTTTGTGAAGCACACAGAAGGACTAACCTTTATGAAATGCAAGCTCTTCTGTACCATCTTCAATATACCAACAATTTTGAAAATTTACTCAAGAAAAATTTCAAGATTTAAAGACACTGATATTAAACATGCACAATGCTCATGGTTTTACATCAGAAAGCTTATTATGCAACACTATCCCTTCATTAAGCAAGGCACATTATCTTATGCAATCGGTGATTTTGGCACTCTGCAAGCACATTCGCAACATTGGCCCCATTTTTTTTTTCTTGTAAATCTATGCTTTCTAAAACCTATGTCAAGCAAAAGTTTCTAAATAAAAAATTGACAATGGATCTGGGGGACCTACAGGTGTTTTCAAAATCCCCACAATTATCATCACACTACAGTTGCTCTCTTAAATCAAAGTTTAGCTAATGGAAGCTCATGAGAATTTAAAATAAGAAACATATCGCAGACTAAAATAAGAAACATCGCAGACTAAGAGAAACAATGTCCAACTTGCTCCTTCTGGTGATATGCATTCAGTCTTGCCAAGGCAACTTCTAGCTTAACCTCGAAGTCATATCTTCCGTATACAAAGCTAGCATCTGCATGATTCATAAATCTTAAGATTCAATTCTCAACAAAATATTAAAATTTGCTAGAAAATAAAGGTTTCAAGCTTTAAATCTGGAGATGAAATCAGCCAAATTCTTACATTTTATCCTGCAATTATGGAGGTCACCCCTACCTAGTCTTGTAAGCTTCTACGTAGCAAAGACTTTTCAAATATCAACTAATCCGACAAGCTTTATATTTTACGACTCATTGAAGTCATTGAAGCTTTGTACCTCACTACAACATGGAACTAAACTCTACCTCGTTCTTAAAGCTCTGTATTCAACTATTAGCTCATCTGAATTTTTGAGCATATATATACCTATAAAACAAAAGTAATCAAATGATGAATCAATGAGGAACATAAATGTCATCATTTCTTTTTAACACTTGAAAACAAAAGAATACCATCATGAAAATTATACCTTATCAAGACAACAGATCAGGTACACGAACTTAAAAGGAAAACAATGGTATGCTGTCCTGCAAAAAAAAAAAAAAAAAAATTATAAAACAAAGGATTTCCTCCTATAGGTCTTTGTCCCTGAGTCTCTCGTCAGACAACAATCGTCTAGGCACCTTAAAGTAGCCAAAGGAACAAAGTAACTGAGATGATTCACAACATTTGGTGAGTTTAGATCAACTCCCAACCATTCAGTTGACCAAAGGAGATGTTTTCGACACTAATAACATGCAAACCAAAATGACAACAGGTAATCCAAAACAATAGGTAATCAATGCCCACAGCAGGATGTGACTGATAGATTGACCAAATATCTACCAACATTTCGATGGTACAGCAACCATTTCCCATGCAAGGTAAAGCTCAGAAGGCCAATAGAAGTTGAATACTATTCATCCACCTTACCTAAACATAATGTAGGTGGAATACTTGACTGTGCATACTTCAAAAGATATACATGTCATGACTCTGCAAGCATACAACCTATCTAACCTCATACACAGCACCATTCATTTTGGTTATATCTGAGTAATGTCCCAAGGATTTTGGAGAAAAAAATGAACATGTCATACAACTAATAATTTTTTTAAAAATATTCCTTAAATCCTACACAACATAGGATTCTAGCCTTTCCCTGTAACCATAATCCTGAAAGTGGTGTAGATTATAAAGAAAAGTATCAGAGATATCAAGGAGCAATGAAGATTAGAATAGAATATAGAATTTAATCCAAAGGCCAAGTGCTGGGACCTATGATGAGACCATTCAATACTGAAACGGAAATTGACAGTGAAAAGGTTTGAAAGGCGTAACAGGAGGAAGACCTCACAGTTACACTATGAATAAATTGTTGGCAGAGGGTTAAGGAAAGTAAGATGGAAGAAAGAGTATATATGAATGGAGATACAGCAGAAAGGAATGGAAGGTGCTTCAAAGAAACTTTAGTAATGCCAACAGGGCACCGTATGAGGTGCAGTGAAGGCACTAAGCCCCTTGTGAGGATGGAGCAATTCAAGAGACCTGAAAGCAAAACGCAGAACCGGCCATGCCTCTCTCTCTCTCACCTTATCAACATTCGCTCGAGTCTTTGCAGAGGTCTCTACGTAAGGCACACCCCACTGCGCAGCTCTGTTCTTGCCTTCTTCTTCGCTCACCTTCCTCCTGTCTGTAAGATCTGCCTTGTTTCCAACCAGTAGGAATGGAATGTGTTCGTCGTTCTTCACACGTAGTATTTGTTCCCTGGAAGACGATGAGGCTCATAACAAAGGTTTTGGGGTACTGGACTTCTACTCAAACCTAATAGATATAATCAAGGCATTTCCAGAACAGCCTGTTATTCATGATAATGTTGTTTTCATGATGAGGGCTGGAAGGGTTCATGAATTATTCATATGGTACACAATGGCCAGTATATTCCAGTATCATGCAGACCACATACTTAAAAACACAATAACACTGTTTGTGTCTTAATCATACGCAAAAAAGTGTGCATGTTTCAGATAGTACAAGCATTATTACAGCAGAAAAGCAAGAAACTAGAGAGAGAGAGAGAGAGAGAGAGAGAGAGAGAGAGAGAGAGAGAGAGAGAGAGAGAGAGAGAGAAATTACCTGAATTCTTGTGTTGCTTGGAATGAGTCGTCTTCTGTGATTGAGAACACACACAAGAAACCTTCTCCAGACCTGAAATAAAAACACAATATTAATACTCATTGATAAATGTAAGCTACAAATATTGTTGGATAATGAACTGGAATACAACACCATTTCCATTTGCTAATAATATAATAATAATAATAATAATAATAATAATAATAATAATAATAATAAATATAATAATAATAATAATAATAATGAACCAAACAAAAAATTCTTTCAGTTTTCTTCTAAAGATGGAAAAAGAAACCCACAAGATTACCGAGTATAACTTGTTTACTTGTAATTATTTACATAGTACAGTGGTACCTCGAGATACGAAATTAATCCGTTCCGAGGCGGCCTTCGTATTATGAGTTTTTCGTATCTTGGAACACATTTTACATGTAAAATGGCTAATCCGTTCCAAGCCCTCCAAAAACACCCCAGTAAATTATATTTCCAGGCCTAAAACACATGTTCTAGGGTTACAACGCCGATCCAACGGAAGAAATATGACTCCAAAAAGGCAATACTGTACATACTTGAGTAATATTCAACTGCATGTAATGTTCAACCCCATTTTATTACGACTTTAGCATACTATGTCCCTTAGCAATAATCCTGTGTAGCCTAGTCTATGATTCTGACATCTAAACCTAAGAGCTAAAAGCTTAGAATATGCCAATAAAATGTATAAATAATCAGTATGTACTCATTTCAAATAATTATTAATTAATCATTAACTATAATACACAAACAAACAAACAAAAAACAAACCTTCCAATCGATTGTTTACATTCAGCTCTTACCCGTCTTACGAGTATCGAACGAGCGCCAAGCAATCATTTTTCCTAGCACATAGTAAGCCATAAATTGTCATTACGTAGTATCTCTCTTCAACTAATGAAACTACCAAACAGTATAATAACCATTCATTTCTATTCTTTATTCTATCTTTACCTAATGGAGGTACCGAGTTACTGACAGCTATAATGAAACATATGTATACGTAACGTAATAATAAAGCAGAAGAAGAATTCTAAAAAATACGTATTTGTTGGCAGTCTGATTTATTTTATATTTTATGATATCTAATTCACAATTTTTTTTATTAAATGTATTGCATGTACTCATTTCAAATAATTATTAAGTAACCATTAATTATAATAAACAAACAAAAAAAAGCTTCCAAACGTCTGTTTACATCCAGCACTTACGAGTATCGAACGATCGACAAGCAATCACTTTACACAGTAAGCCATAAATTTTCATTATCTCTTTTCAACTACTGAAACTACCAAACAGTATAATAACCATTCATTTCTATTCTTTATTCTATCTTTACCTAATGTTTTTTTTTTTATTAAATGTATTGTATGAATAAGTTTTTCAATTTACAGCATCCTTTTACCAATAGAATACTTAAAGCACAAGGGGTAGATGATGACCAATAGGAGAGCAGGACCTTATGGGGTGACTAGCATCAGGAACCAATGGGAGAGCGGGAGGATGGTGACGAGTTTACTCAGTTGGCGGCGCGGGAGTTTTAAAATTGTTCTCGGTGGTCCGGGCGAATCTCGGGACTTTACAGCAACAACCTTTCGTATCTTGAAAACTTTTCGTATGTAGAGCAGTAAAATTTTTCGCATTGGCTTTCGTATCTCGAGTTTTTCGTAAGTAGAGCCTTTCGTATCTCAAGGTACTACTGTATTGCCAATCAAGTACTTTCAGGCCCTAGTCGTGGCCCTTTCTCAAGAGATGTGTAGGTGGTCAGACTGGGTTAGGCCCAGCAATATTCTGGAACTTGTTGGCAGCTCAGTAAGAAGTAGTTCCAGAAGACTGCTGGGCCTTAACCCAGACTGACCAACTATATATCTCTTGAGAAAGGGCCACAACTAGGGCCTGAAAGTACTTGAGTGTTAATACTATGTAAACACTCACAAGTAAACGAGTTATACTTGGTTATATTGTGGGTTTCTTTTTTCCAATAACAATAATACTAATAATACCAAGTCGCTAAGTCATAACCTACAACAAACCAAGAAACGAATACAGTATTTAGGCCAAAGGCCAAGCACTGGGATCTATGAGGTCCTTCAGCGCTGAAATGGAAACCGACAGTGAAAGGTTTGAAAGGTGTAACAAGAGGAAAACCTCTAAGCAGTTGCACTATGCATCAAGTGTTAGGGGAGGGTGGAAAGTAAGACGAAGAAAGAGAACATGAAATGAGGTACGGTAAAAGTAACGAAAGTGGTTGCCGCTGGGGGCTGAAAGCATGCTGCAAGGAACCTTTAAGTAATGCCTACAGTGCACCACATGAGGTCCACTGATGGCACTACCCCGCCGCCCCCGCCCAGGGATAAACAAATCAAAAAATTAAATTAAAATATCCATCACCCTCACCCACCATCCCTCCCTCTCCTAGGCCTATAAAAGGAATAG
>NC_087217.1:29094578-29097078 GCF_015104395.2 Macrobrachium nipponense | reverse complement strand
TTTAGCTTGTGCTACAGAATTTAGAATACAAGGAGTTACAAGGATTAGGATGTCTCAAAGACTTATTAGTCCATCCGGGGAGACATCGTGCGCTCACTTATCTCTAGGAGCAGGTTCAGAGTTTAGGTCAAAGGCCAAGCGCTAGGACCCAGGTGGTCATTCAGCGCTGAAACGGATATTGACAGTCGAAAGGTTTGAAAGGTGTAACAGGCGGAAAACCTCGCAATTGTTAAGGGAGGGTAGAAAGTAAGATGGAAGACAGAAAATATAAACGGAGCTACATTAAAAATGAAAGTGGGTTGCTTGTGCTATACAATTTCCAGCTGTACTGTCTATCCTACGCTGTTACTAGTATTACATATATTAATTAAAGCCTGGACAATACTGTTTGTTTGTATGGCGTTTTTACGTTGCATGGAACCAGTGATTATTCAGCAACGGGAACAACGGCTTTACGTGACATCCGAACCACGTCTATCACCAGATATATACACATCTCTCTGACCCCTCAAAATGGCATGCCCGAGAATTGAACTCGCGCCAGCGAGGTGGCAGGCCAAGACAAAAGCGATCACGCCACTGAGGCGCTCTGGACAATATTCTAAGGTTGGTTCTGCTGAGTGGTATCTCCAATATTCCCCGGTTTCGTCATCCCAAGTTCAAGGACTTTAAGTCAGTGCTTGACAAATTCAAACTGGTAACTCGACCTTCTGTTATCTGTTCGCCCTCCAAACTGGGGATAAGACTTACATAAAATCGTGGAAATAAGTGAATCTAGCGTAACTATTTGTAATATATATACATAAATGTTGTGCTAATTTTATCATTATTGGATTACTATGTCAGCTAGAATTGATGGAAGCAGTTTGTAAAGGCATCGGTAAATGTGTCAAGCTTCACTGAATTGGCAACGATGGGTACTACAGTCAAACCAAAATGTCTACGAACACGACTGCCATAAGCTAACGTTGCCAAACTTCTTCCTGAATCATTATAATTTGTCTGAAGTTAACTACTCATTGAGTTGAATTAGAATTTAGGCCAAAAGCCAAGCACTGGGACCTATGAGGTCATTCAGCGCTGAAATGGAAACTGACAGTAAAAGGTTTGAAAGGTGTAAAAGGAGGAAAACCTCAAAGCAGTTGCACTACGAATCAACTGTTAGAACAGGATGGAAAGTAAGATGAAGAGAGGGAATATGAAAGGGGGTATAGTAAAAGGAACGGCAGTGGTTGCAGCTAAGGGCCTAAGGAAGGCACGCTGCAAAGAACCTTAAGTAATGTCACAGTGCCTTACAGTACACCGTATGAGGTCCACTGACGGCACTAACCCCCCACCCCCCAAAAAAAAACTACGGGGTAACTACTTATACCCCCTGTCTCTAAAACGTTTTAGAACAGCGTAGTGAGCTGACCGTTGCAACTGTGAAATCATTCAGACAATTTTTCTACCTTGAGTATAGACATCACTCTGCAATACCAATGCTTTGCTAAGCATCATCTTAGCGTCTACATCTCTAACCTGTTCCTTGCGAGATGGAAGATGATGAGGTCCTTTGCAGGACGCTCACACGACGCCCTGTAGTAGTAGGTCCTCCCTTGAAGGGAAGGGCACGCGGGCACTCAAGGAATTTATTTTCATACTGATAAGGTCCAAGAAGGAGTCTGATTATATTGTAGCACCCATACCCCCGGATCTTGGCAAAATTAAGTCTTAGGGTACAGGGGCCTCTTTGTGATATTGGAAAGTAGGTTTAAGGGGGAGAGAGAGAGAGAGAGAGAGAGAGAGAGAGAGAGAGAGAGAGAGAGAGAGATGGCAGCCACTTGTGTCCTCAGCCGTCTAACCTGCTCTGGGGGTTTCTTTCACAAGATTGCAACCTATTTAGAAGGAGTCTCAGTCTGACTGAGAGAGAGAGAGAGAGAGAGAGAGAGAGAGAGAGAGAGAGAGAGAGAGAGAGAGAACAGAAGATACTCTAATGTTTGCTGAAGGCGGATTCCTGCTCCCTGGTGTATGAGGGAGAGATTGAAAAAGGTAAGGGCTTGAATGATCAAAACCTCTGGTGAATAGGTCAGTCAGCACGCGAGAGAGAGAGAGAAAGAGAGAGAGAAAGAGAGAGAGAGAGAGAGAGACCAAAGATAAACACCAAAGAGAGTAAAGGAATGAAAGGATGAGTCAGTTGCCAGACTGATTATATGCAACGTGACACAAAGATGAATTTCGAGATTAAACCTCATTATCATTATTATTGTTGTTGTTGTTGTTGTTGTTCTTGAAGAGAATGGCATAATCAACAAAGTTGATTTTTATAATAATAATAATAATAATAATAATAATAATAATAATAATAATAATAATAAAAATAATAATAATAAAAAATAATATTAATAATAATAATAAAAATAAATAATAATAATAATATAAATATAAAAATAATAAATCATAATAATAACAATAAATAAAAAAAAAAAAACCCCCACAGACCATAAAAACAATCCTAATA
>NC_087217.1:29074578-29089578 GCF_015104395.2 Macrobrachium nipponense | reverse complement strand
AGATATCTCAATTATCGAAAAGAAAAATTAAACTAATAAATAGATAAAAAAAAAAGGTATAAAAATGCAAAAATATTATTAGGGTAGCAAAGCATTGCATCTTCTCTTGAACTTTCGAAGCTCCAATTGGACGACATAGGTATTTAAACATCCAAGTGGTGGATTAACATGTATATCTCACCACTGATCGATCTGGACAGCTTGGTAGATATTATACCGTCAACTTAGATAGATCTTTTACTATCAACAGATGGCTAGATAGATAGATAGACAGATAGAAAGCCAGAAAGACATAGATGGACGGGAAGATAGATAAAGATTTTATTCTGAGTCAGAGGATCTTACACCATTTCTGCAGAGTAGTTTTCTCCATTTGTCAAGATTAATCCATTTCCTTTGTATGAACTTTTTTCCTCATTTATTATTTCATCACTTCAATGACAAAATTACGATTCCTATATTTTTCCTTTACTCTGCTAAAACATATAAATACAAACCAAAATTCATTTCCTAGCCACTTTTTGTGTATATATATATATATATATATATATATATATATATATATATATTATATATATATATATATATATACTTAAATCCATGGTAGGAAGGTGAGTGAAACTGGGGAATTGGACATTATTACAATTATTATTATTATTATTATTATTATTAATAATTACTTATTATTATTATTATTATTCAGAAGATGAACGTTATTCATATGGAACAAGACCACCCGCGGGGCCAAAAAATATTATAGTGTTCATTAGAAAGAAGTACAGAAGGTAAAGGGAAATACAGAAAGAAGAGATCACACTCATTATAAAAAAAATAAAATAAATTAAGAAATCAATAAAATGATGAAAATGTATTAGGGTAGTAATGCATTGTATCTTGGCTTGAAATTCTGAAGAAGCTGAAGAATGTTCCAATTGACGACATCCCCTGCAAGGGAGAGACTGTTCCACAGCGACGAATCCTTAGAGCAGCTGCTGCTCCTGATACCCTGGGCATGAAACTTGCCCGGGGGGGGGGGGAGTTCTGTGTGTATCGTGTTATGTGCGGAATGTCGTTTCACTGCAGTTCTTAATGTCAGCGAGAAGGAAAGGTTACACACCATCCGATTGTGGCTTGCTCTCTCTCTCTCTCTCTCTCTCTCTCTCTCTCTCCTCCTCTCTCTCTCTCCTTCCTCTCTCTCTTTGCGAATTGGCTTTGTGATCCAGATGACGTCATAGAGATATATTGTATTATGACACTGTTTTTGCTATGAATTACGGGGTACGGTTTTATATATGTATATATATTATATATATATAATATATATATAAACAATATATATATACTATAATTATATATATTATACATACACATCTATATATACTATATATCCTACATATATATTATGTATATGAATATATATGTATATAAAATTTTATATACATAATATACGTACATAAATACAGAGAGAGAGAGAGAGAGAGAGAGAGAGCGAATCAATATCAGCACATGGTAACACATGAGAAACTTATTGAGAGAGGAGAGAGAGAGAGAGAGAGAGAGAGAGAGAGACTTTTACGACCCATCCAACGCCCTCCGTAATACATTTAAGCCGATCCATACCCTGCTTCTACCCCCAGGGGAGGTGTCACTCCCAGACCGACCCCCCTTCCCCAAATGCCCCAAAAATAACCAACCACCCTCCCCTTTTAGGCCTATGGGGCCAATTCGAACTGCTTATCCCCTCGCTTCTCTCTCTCTCTCTCTCTCTCTCTCTCTCTCTCTCTCTCTCTCTCTCTCAAGAAATTTAGTTTTTCTTCGTTTATTTATGTACTAATGTTGATCTCTCTTTCTCTCTCAAATATATATACATAAAATATACATATATACATATATATATATATGTGTGTGTGTGTGTATGTATAAGCATGTGTATGTATATATATATATATATATATATAGATATATATATACATATACATATATATATATATATAATATATATATATATATAATGCAGAAAATATATATACGTACGACATATATAATTATTTATTTATTCATACATAGTTACAATGAAATGCCACCCAACGCAGGGACATGCAGTCCATCCCAGGCGCCCTGATAAACCACAATCTCGCTAGGAGCAAACATGATATATATACCTGCGCGCTTATCTCTACAAACAATAGAAACAATAACTGTAGCTATCACCACAACACAGCTATCAATCAATTACAGCTACCAATCTCTCAAATCTAATCTACGCGGTTTCAGATGTCAACACAGACTTGTCATAATCATTTTCTATCTGATCATAATCATCTACAAGACATGCCAATATGCAGTCTAAATGCGATTCGCTGTCCAACTTCTCCATATTTCCAGAGTGTTCATTCATCTTCTGAATAATAAGAATAATAATCATAATAATAATAATAATAATAATAATAATAATAATAATAATAATAATAATAATAATAATAATAATAATAATAATAATAACAACCAACCGGAAGTACAAAAACGACATGTAAGGCAGAACGCATGGACGAACATACAAACAAACACATACACACACACACAGCTCGACAGAGTGAGTTATAATCCTCCGCTCAAAAAGGTAATCATCAGGAAAACTCTTGACATGATGAAGCAGCAACGAGAGAGAGAGAGAGAGAGAGAGAGAGAGAGAGAGAGAGAGAGAGAGAGAGAGAGAGACTTCTAACAATATAATGTGTCACCTTAGGCTTGAATTCCTTTACTTTTTAATCTCGCTGACACACACACACACACACACACACACACACACACAGAATGACATAATGCCAAAACACTTCGATCCAAGATTGTAATGGAAAATACTTGTACCCAACAAAATCATAAAATCCACGACTATAACAAACGCCACCTTTTCCTGCCTCTACAGAACCACCTACAGTGTCTCTCTAAATGTGCACACGCACGCACGCACGGTCACATACACACACACACACACACACACACACACACACACACATACAGCTTTACCCAAGAACGACGAGACACTTTTGTAAGGTTTCTAGTCTAAACAAATTAGATCAAACAAGTCTGTAAGGACAGTAGTAATGTACGTATGTATGTATGTATGTATGTATGTATGTATGCAGGTATGCATGTATGTATATATATATACGTATATAATTATATTTGAGAGAGAGAGAGAGAGAGAGAGAGAGAGAGAGAGAGAGAGAGAGAGAGAGAGAGAGAGAGAGATTCTGTATAGCACAGGTTAATGGGGAATCAAAAATTATGCACAAACACGCACAAACACATACATACATACACAACCGTTGCCCTTACTCACATAGGACACACACACACACACACATATATATATATATATATTATATAATATATAGTATATATATATATATATTATATATATTACGACTTATACTTATTCACAAACAAGACACACACATGCACGCACAAACATATGTATACAACCAGATATCCACAATTTAAAGATGAAAATATAAGTACACAAACCCATCCCATATATTATTGTTATTGTTATTATGTTATTTTCATTATTATTCAGAAGTACGAACCCCTATTCATATTGAACAGGACCACCAAAAGGGGCCAGACTTGGATGAAAATTCTAGCTTCCAAAGGAATATTACTTTCCATTATTATCATTTGTAAGGAGACCCTCTTTCAAACAGTCTTTATTGTAAGATATTGCTGCATCAGCTGCATTCAACTTGTAAATAGTCTTCTCTGTTTTTCTAATAATAGCTTTCTCTCTGCTACTACAACTGGCGAGTAGTGCGCCGATATTACTCATCAGGAGGAGTCAATTTCGGGGATATTGCTTAAAATTTATTTATTTGTCACAGTAAAAGAACAAATAGATCAAAATATAAGTCGATCTAGTGGCCAACGTTTCTCTCGGATTCATCCGAGCATGATCATGGCAGTGGGTCGGAGCAGACTGTAGATGCTGTCAGGATCTACTCAATATATAATGGTAAGTCAGCAATATCCCCGAAACTGCCTCCTCCTGATGAGTAATATCGGCGCAATACTCGCCAGTTGTAGTAGCAAGAGAGAAAGCTATTATTAGAAAAATAATACGGAGAAGGACTATTTACCAAGTTGAATGCAGCTGATGCAGCAATATCTTTCAATAAACTCATTATTATTATTATTATTATTATTATTATTATTATTATTATTATTATTATTATATTCAGAAGACGAACCCTATTCAAATAGAACAAGACCACGAAAGGAGCCACTGACTTGGAATTCAAACTTCCAAATAATATTATAGTGTTCATTACAAAGACGTAACAGAAAGTAATGGGAAATACAGAAAGAGGAGGTCACACTCATTATAAAAAGACAAAAGTCTATTAAGAAATCAATAAAAAACAATGTATTAAAATACAAATAGAATGGTATTAGGGTAGCAATGCATTGTATCTTCGCCTGAACTTCTTCAGAAGTTCCAATTGCACGACATCCATAGTAAGCAGCTGCTCCTGATACCCTGGGGCATGGAACTTGCTCTGGGCTGGGGGTAGGGGAGGGGGTGTTAAGGGCTTCGTCTTCTGAATAATAATAAGGGGGTAGGGGGGGATGTCGTTTATGGGCTTTGTCTTCTGAATAATAATAATAATAATAATAATAATAATAATAATAATAATAATAATAATAATAATAATGAAGTGTAGAGGCACAAAAGACCAGCTCCTGATGGACAAAATGGTAATGAAGAACAGTAGGAGAAGGAAAACCAACCTAAGCATGGCATGGATAGACTATAAGAAAGCTTTCGACATGATACCACACACATGGCTAATAGAATGCCTGAAAATATATGGGGCAGAGGAAAACACCATCAGCTTCCTCAAAAATACAAGGCGCAACTGGAATACAATACTTACAAGCTCTGGAATAAGACTAGCAGAGGTTAATATCAGGAGAGAGATCTTCCAGGGCGACTCACTGTCCCACTACTCTTCGTAGTAGCCATGATTCCCATGACAAAAGTACTACAGAAGATGGATGCTGGGTACCAACTCAAGAAAAGAGGCAAGAGAATCAACATCTGATGTTCATGGACGACATCAAGCTGTATGGTAAGAGCATCAAGGAAATAGATACCCTAATCCAGACTGTAAGGATTGTATCTGGGGACATCAGAAAAATGCGCCTTAGTCAACATACAAAAAGGCAAAGTAACGAGAACTGAAGGGATAAAGCTACCAGATGGGAGCAACATCAAACACATCGATGAGACTGGATACAAATACCTGGGAGTAATGGAAGGAGGGGATAAAAAACACCAAGAGATGAAGGACACGATCAGTAATATATGCAGACTCAGGAATACTCAAGTAAAAAACTCACACCGGAAATATGATATAAGCCATAAACACATGGCCAGTGCCAAGTAATCAGATACAGCGCCCAGGAATAGTGGAATGGACGAAGGCAGAACTCCGCAGCACAGATCAGAAAACCAGGAAACATATGACAATACACAAAGCACTATACCCAAGAGCAAATACGGACAAACTATACATAACACGAGAGGTAGGAGGGAGAGGACTACTAAGTATAGAGGACTGCGTCAACATCGAGAACAGAGCACTGGGGCAACATCTGAAAACCAGTGAAGACGAGTGGCTAAAGAGTGTAGGGGAAGAAGGACTAATAAAATTAGACGAAGATCCAGAAATAAACACAGACAGGAGAATGACAAACAGAACAGAGGACTGGCACAACAAACCAATGCACGGACAATACATGAGACAGACTAAAGAACTAGCCAGCGATGACACGTGGCAATGGCTACAGAAGGGAGAGCTAAAGAAGGAAACTGAAGGAATGATAACAGCGGCACAAGATCAGGCCCTAAGAACCAGATATGTTCAAAGAACGATAGACGGAAATAACATCTCTCCCATATGTAGGAAGTGCAATACGAAAAATGAAACCATAAACCACATAGCAAGCGAAAGTGCCCGGCACTTGCACAGAACCAGTACAAAAAGAGGCATGATTCAGTGGCAAAAGCCCTCCACTGGAGCCTGTGCAAGAAACATCAGCTACCTTGCAGTAATAAGTGGTACGAGCACCAACCTGAGGGAGTAATAGAAAACAATCAGGCAAAGATCCTCTGAGACTATGGTATCAGAACAGATAGGGTGATACGTGCAAATAGACCAGACGTGACGTTGATTGACAAAGTCAAGAAGAAAATATCACTCATTGATGTCGCAATACCATGGGACACCAGAGTTGAAGAGACAGAGAGGAAAAAAATGGATAAGAATCAAGATCTGAAAATAGAAATAAGAAGGATATGGGATATGCCAATGGAAATTGTACCCATAATCATAGGAACACCAGGCACGATCCCAAGATCCTGAAAACGAATCTAGAAAAACTAGAGGCTGAAGTAGCTACAGGACTCAAGCAGTGAGTGCGATCCTAGAAACGGCACACATAGTAAGAAAAGTGATGGACTCCTAAGGAGGCAGGATGCAACCCGGAACCCCACACCATAAATACCACCTAGTCGAATTGGAGGACTGTGATAGAGCAAAAAAAAAAAAAATAATAATAATAATAATAATATGAAGGTAGGAGACCCCCTCTCTCAACATGTTTTGTTAAAGAGAATGGCAGCATCAGTGGAACTGATTTCATATATGGTTTTTACAGTTCTTATTATTTTCTTCTCATCAGAGCTGATATTTGCTTAATAGCTGGCCAATGTTTATAATCTGGTTAAGGAAATGTCTTCTAAAAAATATTAATTCATTCATATGATACGCCACTTGATGAGAAGAAAATAATAGGAAAAATTGAAAAGACCATATACAAAATCAATTCCACTGATGCTGCCATCCTCTTCAATAATAATAATAATAATAAGTAATAATAATAATAATAATAATAATAATAATAATAATAATAATCTAATCTGAACCAGTGTCTCTGGGTAATTATCACAGGTGACCAAAACTCGAATATAAAAACTCCTATGAATTCCTTCCTTCCTTCCTTCCCTTCTTCCTTCATCTTAAGAACTCCTTACTTCCTTCAGTTGCTCGAGGGATATCCACACCGAACGGCGTCCCCACGCCCCCACCCCCCAACCCCGTCGCTTGAGTTCCCGGGAGGGTTCCGTTAAAATTACCAAGGACATGAGTCATAATGTCTCTGGTCGACCGTAGTAGAAACATTACGTATACTCTCCCTCTCTCTCTCTCTAGACTTCGTTGCATTGCAAGACTGCGTTGCAGGACGCAGTGTGTTATGTTATGTTATTGCGGGACAATTCAAGTAGTTATTGAGATGAGGTGAAGTGTGTGTGTGTGTGTGTGTGTGTGTGTGTTGTCGCGTACTAATACTATCCAGCATCCCAGAGGCAGACGACGCAGTGTGTATGGCAAGGTTCAACGTATTGCTGATGAACCTTCCATACAGGGAATTATTACGAAAATTACAACACAAGAGACAACAAAACAAAACATCAAAATGGTCTACCAGTTCCGTAATTCGAAGAACAACGAATGAAACGGAAGCGTCTTGAAACAACGAAATTTATAGATTCCACTCCTACCCATCACTCGATCGATCGATCGATCGAGAGAGAGAGAGAGAGAGAGAGATGCCAAGATATATATATATTATATATATATATATATATATATATTATATATCGATATATATATATATATATATAGTATAGATATATATATATATATATATAGATATATATAGATATATATATATATAGTATATATATAATATATATATATATATATATATATATATATATATATATATAGATATAGATATATATATATATATGAGTATATATATATATATATATATATATATATAATATATATATATATATAATATCTATATATATATATATATATATATATATTAATATATATATATATATATATATATATATATATCAATATATATCTATATATCCTATATTCATATACTAGAATATATAGGTCTATAAATATATACCGATACTATATATATCCTTTGGCAGTTAGCTGCTATCTATCTTATACGTGGGGAGGGGACCCCCCGAGAGAGAGCGAGAGAGAGAGAGAGAGAGAGTAGAAGAGAGAGCAGAAGAGTCCAGAGAGAGAGAGAGAGGGGAGGAGAGAGAGAGGAGGATGAGAAGAGAGAGATTCCAACACGCTCCATATTCATTACCGACATAGAATTATAAATGTAGGTTCGTGGTTTGTCCATGAGAGAGAGAGAGAGAGAGAGAGAGAGAGAGAGAGAGAGAGAGAGAGAGAGAGAGAGAGAGAGAGATATATTAAATACGAATTCCGTGATCGTTGGCTATACTAAGGAAGGAAGAATCTTCCTTTTGATATAATTGGGGAGAGAGAGAGAGAGAGAGAGAGAGAGAGAGAGAGAGAGAGAGAGAGAGAGAGAGAGATCCGCCTCTTCAATGAAACACAATGACTCGAGTCTTCGATATGAGGACTCGATATCTATTTCTCGTTTTTTTCCAAGTCTTTTTTTTTTTCTTAACAAGACTCTATAATTGGAATTCAACGGCGATAGCAACATGTCTTTCCAAGAGAGGCAGGTTAAAAAGAATTATGGAAACACAGAGGAGGACAGAGAAGGCAGCTGTCAATGGAAAAATATTAAACAAAGGCAAGAAGAATATTTAAAATAACTGATTAATCAAGATATCGAAATCAAAATATTCTAGTATTCAAATATATTTTATTAAACAGATATTGTATAAAAATACTATATATAAAGGATAGATTAAAATGTCAAATACTAAAATATAGTTTAATATTAAAATATAGTTTAATATTAAAAGTTACTAATTATATTAAAATATTACTAATTAGTATATCAAAATATTACAATAAAAAATATACTTTAAAAAGATACTAATCACATAAAAAAAAGTATCATTTTTAAATAAATATATGGTATTAGTAAAAAGATATTTAAATATTACATATTAAAAAGATATCGAAATACATACAACAAAAGATCCGGCCTCCAGCTTACTTGGAACGTGTGCTAAAATCTATGGACAAATAGCACCTTGTTTCACCAACGAAAATTAAAATAAATACGAAATAATTTATTAGAAACATAATTGTTCTGTACAGTTTAACATGCACATTATTTACTTCTGACATTTTACCTCAAATAAATAACTCATAAACATCCTATCCTAAAATTCCTACGTCTTCAACTCAACGCGAAATATATATTTCAGACCTTTGGAAGGTTTTTCCATAGACCTTTCCAACCCCCAACAACAACAACAACAACAACAACAAAGTAGTTTGTAAGGCTTACTCCCCGAATAAGCAAAAACATTAATCCCAATAAAAAGAATAAGCTCTCCACTATCGAAACGGACTGGTATCAGTCACGAGGGTACCTGGCACTTAAGAGTTTATCAACCTGTCAGTCAATTGGAATGCTCGATAATGTGTCAAACAGAATCTGTGTGAGTTAGATTTGTTTATATATTTATCCCTCTGACGTGGAAAGAATTTCAAATATGTATAGATTTCATGCTTCGTGTCTTGTGATAAGGATGGCATGGAAGTGGTTTATCTTAGGTACACGGATGGTATTTCTGGAGGTTTTAGTGCAAAGTATAAAATAATCATACTATAATGGGCTTAATGTCTGTCTGTCTGTCATTCAATCACGGCCAAATGGCTGGTCAGATGGGCATGAAACTTGGCAGGGTTATGGTGGGGACCCCTAAGATGGTTTGTAATGGGGTTTCATCCAACCTACCCCCCTCCTCTGTAGGGGGTGGGGGTGAGAAGGGATTCCCTGAAACGGAGCTGTTTCTGGCCGTGAAACGAGGCTAGTTATTCCCGTAGACTTAGTTATTTTACGATTTTTCATACATAATTTCTGTACAACTTCCCCAGAGAAAGTCGCGAATATTTCAGCTCGGACACAATAGAAGATGAAAATTATCGTCAATATCCTTAAGATTTTTTGAATAACTTAAATCCATCGGGACTGCCAGTGCACAAAATAACGTTGAAGAAGTACTGCCCGGTAATGTTGCTTCAGAATTTCGATCCTGCCAATGGACATTGCAACGGAACGAGGTACACCATTATGTAGCTAAACTCCCACGTCATCGAAGCAGTGATAGCAACGGGCCCTCACACCGGCAAACGTCTGTTCATCCCCTGGATTCCTCTGATGCCTTCGGACAACCAGTTTCCATTCCAGTTACGGCACAGGCAGTTTCCCATCAACCTGGCCTTCTCATACACTGCAAACAAGTCGCAGGGCCAGACTTTGGATCGTGTTGGTGTGTTTCTGCCATCACCCATGTTCACACACAGCCAACTGTATGTGGCGATGAGCAGAGCAACTGACTCTGTCAACTTGAAATAAGTTGTGGACAAACTGATAATATTGTGTACAAAGAGGTTCTGTAGTAGGTATGTATAAAAATCGCCCTTATATTAGTATTGCTGAACAAATAGTACATAAAAATTTTTCCCTTCTGCGCCCGTATTTTATCACCCATCGTAGATAGGGTAATTTTTTGCCTTTTTAATTATTTAAAATAATAATAATAATAAGTAATAAATAATAATAAAATAATAATTAAAATAATAATAATAATAAAATAATAATCATACTATAATGGGCCCATGTTTGTCCTAGTCTGTCTGAAACATTCAATCACGGCCAACGGCTGGTCAGATGGGCATGAAACTTGGCAGGGTTATGGTGGGGACCCCTAAGATGGTTTGTAATGGGGTTTCATCCAACCTACCCCCTCTTTTGTAGGTGGTGGGGGTGAGAAGGGATTCCCTGAAACGGAGCCGTTTCTGGCCATGAAACGAGGCTGGTTATTCCCGTAGACTAGTTTACTTACGATTTTTCATACATAATTTCTGTACACTTCCCGGAGAAAGTCGCCAATATTTCAGACGGACAATAGAAGAGGAAAATTATCATCAATAGTACCCGCAGATTTTTTGAAGAATAACTTAATCCATCGGAACTCCCAGTGCCACAAAAAAACATTGAAGAAGTACTGCCCGGTAATGTTGCTTCAGAATTTCGATCCTGCCAATGGACATAGCAAAAAGGAAACCGACAAGTTCCTACTTTCTACTCTTTTTTGGAAGAGACAGGATCATAAGAGCACTTATCAGTAGCCATAACGCACTTGACATACAAGTTGCGTCTTTGCAGTAACATAATGAAAAGAAAGATTTTTATTATTTGTATCACCGTGCAAAGTAATTGACAAAGAAACAAACCAATCAAGATCCCTGTTCCGTTAAATGAAAGTCACCGTACAAGAGAGAGAGAGAGAGAGAGAGGAGAGAGAGAGAGAGAGAGAGAGAGAGAGAGCCATTTAACGACATTAATGCACTACAATTTTATAATTTTATCTTGCTATCGAAAAATGAGAGTGAAAGAGAGAGGAGAGAATTTGTGATTTGAGAGCCAAGTAATCCGATAATCCCATCACCGTCTTTGTTACTTGACTTACAGAGAGAGAGAGAGAGAGAGAGAGAGAGAGAGAGAGAGAGAGAGAGAATCATTAAAAGAGGGTAACCAATAATGAATACGAACTTCTTTACGTTCATTGATCGTCCCTTCACTTACTTTAAGAGAGATGAGAGAGAGAGAGAGAGAAGAGAGATAGAGAGAGAGAGAGAGAGAGAGAGAATATCATTAAAAGAGGGGAAACAACATGTTTATAAGAATTTCTCTGTGTTCAGTGATCGTCCCTTGATTACATTACGAGAGAGAGAGAGAGAGAGAGAGACTATTCGTGTAATCGCCCTTATTTTAATATTGCTGAACAAATAGTACATATAAATTTTTCACTTCTGCACCTGTATTTTATCACCCACCGTAGATGGGTAAGTTTGCTAGTAATAATAATAATAATAATAATAATAATAATAATAATAATAATAAGAAGAAGAAGAAGAAGAAGAAGAAGAAATAATTCACAGTCTTGCGAAGAAAATTTTTTTAAAAGTCCACAAATATTTTTTGTTTTTTACATATTATATATAATATTTATATAGTTTTCAAAATTTTTTTTACAACAAAACAACACAACAAACAAAACAACAACAACAACAATAATAATAATAATAATAATAATAATAATAATAATAATAATACTAACATACTATAAATAAATACAAATATTATGCAACAAAGCAACACGAACATGTACGTATCTATATATATGTATACATACGTAACACATACATATACATACACAATCCATCCGAAAGCAAACCATGAAACACCGACATGACAGACAAGACAAAGATTACGAAAAACGACACGTGTCGACCAAATCCCTGATAAAAAAAATCAAAAAAAAATTAAAAAAAAACTCAATACACAATAGAAAACACTCCTTTCGTGCGCGCAAAAAAAAAAAAAAAAAAAAAACAAAAAAAAAAAAAAAAAAAAAAGGTGTTTAAAACCACTAAAGAAAACATCCTTTCGCTGGAGTGGCGCGAGTCGACCAAAATCCGCTAACAGAACTCGACGGCACGCAGGAGGAGGAGGAGGAGGAAGCATAGTACTACCAATGAAACACCATCACATGACTCGGGATTAAGAACAAAGCGTCCTGAATAGAATGACGTCACTTGGTTATCATTGTTGTTATTCTTCTTCTTCTTCTTCTTGTTTCTTATTCGTCTACCATATTTTTCCTTATTATCGTCCCTCATCTTCCTTCTCTTAAACCGAGAGTAGAAAGGTTTGAAAGGAGTAACACGAGGAAAACTTTTTGCAGTCGTTAGAAGAGGGTGGCAAGTAAGATGGAAGAGAGAGAATAAGAATGGCAAGACAGTAAAAGAAACGAAAGGGGTAGCAGCTACGAACCTAAGGGAACGCCGCACTGAAAGCAATCAGTGCCTACAGTGCCCCGCGGGTAGTAGGAGCACTGCCGGAACTACCCTTACGAGAACTGAGACATCCTTTTCCAAGAACCAGCGCCTGGAATTCCTGGAATCTGAGACATCCTTTACCAGGAAGCAGCGCCTGGAATGACAGGCAAGAGGGATGTCCGTGAGGTGACTGCGTCGCTTCTCAAGGACCTCATCCAGAGTTTGTTGCTTTTGTTATTGTTGTTGTTCATTGCTGTTTCTAATCAAGTTCGCCTTATGCCAGCACGGGCTCTTGCTCATAAAGCAGCCTGCCATTCATTTTATGAGGTGAAGGTGAATGGTAGGGATATGGAAATGAAAACATTATGAGTCACTAATGGTCTTTCCAGTGACTTCCTGAAGGCCTACTCCATACGCATGACTAGCACGTCACGGCCCCTACCCCTCCCCTCCCCCTTACTTCCTCCCTCTCCCTCTGCCCTTCTGAAGACCTGGCATCGAGAGGCTTCCCTTTCCTCTCCCCCTTCCTCCCTCTCCCTCATCCCTCCCTTGCAAAAGGACAGTCTGACAAATCATGACGTCAACGCCAGGGTGATTCATAGCAGAATTTATTCGAAACAACAACTGGTCTTTAGCTGATTTGAAACAACAACTGGCCTCTTTCGGAGAATGGCGTCAACAGGCAAAAAGATAAATAAATAAATAAATAAATTAATAAACCCCTTCCGTCATATCATAGGCATTTCCTTTTTTCACAGAACTACGTGACGAGAGATCTTCCTTCGCTGAGACTAAGCGCAGACATTCTACCAATCCTATTATTATCATTATTATTAATATTTTTTTTTTCTATCACAGTCCTCCAATTCGACTGGGTGGTATTTACATTGTGGGGTTCCGGGTTGCATCCTGCCTCCTTAGGAGTCCACCACTCTTCTTACTATGTGCGCCGTTTCTAGGATCACACTCTTCTGCATGAGTCCTGGAGCTACTTCAGCCTCTAGTTTTTCTAGATTCCTTTTCAGGGATCTTTTCAGGGATCTTGGGATCGTGCCTAGTGCTCCTATGGTTATGGGTACAATTTCCACTGGCATATCCCATATCCTTCTTATTTCTATTTTCAGGTCTTGATACTTATCCATTTCTTCTTCTTCATCATCTTAAATAAGAAGCCCCACAAAGGGGCCATTATAGACTTGTAATTCAAGATACCAAAGAATATTATTATTATTTTATTATTATTATTATTATTATTATTATTATTATCCACAGTTCTCCACCTTTATCAGTGTTATAACTATCTAATTTTTCCAACCAATTCTCACAGCTCGTTCTTCGGCCTAACAATGCCGGTGGTGGTATTTGCATTTCAGATTTAGAACGTAGGCCTACGCGCCTTGCAGAGTGGTTTAGTTAGGCCTATATGTTTTAGAGCTAGCTCTACTACTAGGCCTACTGGCTTCATATAGGTGGTGGTATGCAATTGGAATTCGGACCGGAAATACTTGAAAACCAAGAAGTTTCTTAGTTTTCAAATTTATATTTATAATATATTTTGGGTGATTTCTACATTCGTTTTTCTTTATGGGTTGCGTTGGGTTTAATTCCTTATATATATCTATATATATATATATATATATATATATATATATATATATATATTAATATATATATATTTATAATATATATATATATATATATATATATATAGTATATATATCTATATATATATATATATATATCTATATATATATATATAGGACTGGTAAAAATGTTCTGTTTACAACAGAATTCCGTCTAATAACAGGAGCCCATAAAAACGAAAAAATTATAGAAAAGTAACTATTATATTTCAGAGCAGTCTCTGAAGTTATCCTAATGGGATCTTTTTATTAGTACTATACAGATTATTATATAAATATATACCTTTATAAGTATTATATATATATATATATATAGTATATATAATATTAAGATTAAAAGATATAGAAAGTAACTCCGTATATTTTCAGAGCAGTCCTCTGAAGTTAACTCTATTGGGCAATCGTTTTTTATTAGGATA
>NC_087217.1:29064578-29072078 GCF_015104395.2 Macrobrachium nipponense | reverse complement strand
AACAAATTCAATTATATTCACAGCACTCTTACCACCCGACGTTTTGGTGTTCAAAATAATTTCAATGAAACGGAAACGTTTAAATTTAACAACCAAAACTAAAAAAATTTCAAAATAGAGACGTTTTGATGTTTAAACCATTCCATTGAACACTCAAACGTTTAAATTTAACCACAAACAAGCTCAAAAACGTTTTGATTTTAAACTCACTTCATTGTAAACTGAAACGTTTAAATTAACATAACTCAAAAAGGTAAAAGTAAACACTCTTACCATTTGCATAAAACTGACGTTTAAATCTAACAAGAAACACAAACAAAAATCACTTCATTGTAAACTGAAACTTTTAAGTTAACCAACATATAAACAGAAACGTTTAAATTAAACAACATAACCCAAAAACGTAAAAAAAAATCATACCACGTACAAAAAACTGAAACGTTTAAATTTAACAAGAAACGCATAAGCAAAAAAAAAAAAACTTCAGAGCACTCTTACCACTAGATGGCAGTCCTAGAATCCAAGTGTGCTGAATGGAATGCAACCCGGAGCAGTTGCCGAAGAGAGAACGCACCTCTTACCCTCCAGAACAACAAATCACAACTGAACGGGAAAGTGGATAATACACATTCACAAGACACGGGGCGCCCCCGGAGAGAGAAATCCCCAAATCCTCGTATTCATGAATAAACGGACGTACACACAAAAGAATAGTCTGTGTGAGAGAGGGAGAGCTTCCACACAAGAACATGAATACAGTCTCTCTCTCTCTCTCTCTCTCCTCTCTCTCTCTCTCTCTCAGACGCGCTATCAGCTGACTGACTAATACATCCGTTATGACGTCACCGATTCACGTGGTGGTCCGTCTCTTCCCTTCTGGAAAGCACGGCTGCCACCAGACCGAAGGAAAAGGAGAGAGAGAGAGAGAGAGAGAAGAATCTCGTCTTTAAAACTACTCCACTACGGAGCCGGTCGATGACGCAATACATACAGGTGCCTCGTATTCCTTACTCTTTTCAAGATGACAATATTTTTGATTGATCGATTTATTTGTTTCTGTGGACTGGCGTCCCTTTCTAATTCTATTCCTATCGAAGTTTCTCCCATAGTTATAATTAATATTAATAACAATTATGCAGGGTGTCCATAAAGTCCCAGAAACATTACAGAATTCATTGCTCAGAATGGTACTGGGACTTTATGGACACCCTGTATTAAGTAATGTATCAAGGGATCTTCTGAGCTATGTTGATGGCATGTATCTTCAGAAAAAAAACCACTAGACTAGGGGGGGGGGGGTTTCCAAGGGGGTTTCTCAGTTTTCTAGTTACATTAGAGGGAGGTTCACTCGAGCCTGGGCAAGAAGCAGATACTAGGATTCTCCTCTCAAGCTCCTCTGTAACAATTCGATATCCCATAAGTATGATAACTTATTTTAGTATATGTATGTCATATCAAGCATCATAATGATTTTATCCAAATAAAAAAAAACGAAAAACACTATACAAACAAAATAAAAACAAGTATATAATTACGTTTTAGAAAACAACAAAAATGGATAAATATAAAACACAAAAGCGAATTAAGGTTTTTGAAAAAAACGAACAATAAAAACATAAAAACGTAATAAGGATTTTGAAAACTCTAAAACGAAAAAGACTAAAGTTTTGAAAAACAAAACAAAAAAAACATGAGGAAAAACCAACAAAAAACGTAATAAGATTTGTGAAAGCACCAAAAAAAAATAAGGTGGTTTTGAAAACATAAACTAATAAAGTTTTCGAAAACGCCTAAAAAACACACACAAACACACACACACAAGACTTGTGACAACATCAAAACGGAAAAAAAAAAATGAATAAAAAAACACGAGAAAAGTAGTTTTTTTCTCTCTCGGAACAAATAAGACCATTTTGTCCACAAGTGATACACCGGAGTATTTTTTGGAACTTTTCGGAAATTCTCGACTCGAGAGTCTCTCTCTCTCTCTCTCTCTCTCGTCTCTCTCTCTCTCTTCTCTCTCTCTCTCGTTTAACCTCAAGGTACAAGCGTGATATTTCTAGCAGATGTTTACACAGTGTTAATATTCACTTGGTTTGAGTGGCACAAATTGTGGTCCCTTGTTGCGAAGGGTAAAGAGGTATTATTATTATTATTATTATTTATTAATTTATTTTATTATTATTATTATTATTATTATTATTATATTATTATTATAAAAAGTAGTAGTATTGTTAGTTTTAGTAAAGAGTTTTTACATCACGGATATATAATAGCCTAAAATGCAGGCCCTGTTATTTAGCCTGGCAGACTGCTGCTAATGTTAGCTTACGCCCAAACAGTGGGTGTTGAGAGAGAGAGAGAGAGAGAGAGAGAGAGAGAGAGAGAGCGAGAGGAGAGAAGGAGAGAGGAGAGGAGGATTGTGTGTAAGTATATATGTATACACACATACATAAATGTATATATATACATACAGAGAGAGAGAGAGAGAGAGAGAGAGAAATATTCTCCGTATCGAGGAAGTAATATTACCCTTATCGAAAGAGACAGGGAGGGAAATTTTATCCCTATCGAGAAAGCACTATTACCCTTATCGAGAGAGAGAGAGAGAGAGAGAGAGAGAGAGAGAGAGAGAGAGAGAGAGAGAGAGAGGGCAGTATCACCCGTATCGAATAATGACTGTTTCGGGGAGGGAGGAGGGGGAGGGGGATGCAGTATCCAATATCAATGCAAATGAAGTCTTTTCAGAGAACAAAATACCTTTTCACGATCCTGTTAGGGGAAAGATAAAAAATAAATAAAAATACGCGAGCATTCACCTCATATAGAAAGCATTTGCTTATTTCCTTGTGCATTTGGGACCTAGTTATTCATTCCGGGTTTACGTTTGTTCGTTAATATGTAAATTTAGATGTTAATGAAGGCATAATTCATTTAGTAAATTATATACAAATAAACATGTGAATATAATGCATATATATATATAAATATATTTATATCTATATATGTGTTGAGACAGGGAGAAAGAGAAACCTACAAACCGTACGAAAAAACACTACAATCTACAACAACAACAAGATATTTCCCACAAACTTAGAGGAGCCAATAACAAAAGGCAAAAAAAAATTAAATAAAAAAAATATTCCTACTACAGGCTTTGCGAATACCCCACTGAAACAACCACTTACACACCCACACCCACACACGAGAGAGAGAGAGAGAGAGAGAGAGAGAGAGAGAGAGAGAGAGTCAGTCACCGGGTCAATATATTTCGCACAGGGAGGAGGAAAAGGCTACCACTGAGAAGATCAATAACTTGGAACGAGAACTTACCATCACACAACCTACGGTACGATCCGTCCGTCTGGGAATATATATATAAAAGTTCAAGTCCCAGACACGTCCGCCCGTCACACGGGCTCAGCATTATTTGCATGGGATGAAGAAAAAAAATAGTGTACGTAAGTACGTGAAGAGGTTAATTGTGGCTATTTTTCGTAGAGTAATTTAAGTGGGTTAACGGAGGAGACTGTATTTATGAATAATAATAATAATAATAATAATAATAATAATAATAATAATAATAAAGGTAGCTCATAAAACACTTAAGATGCAGCTTTGAAAGGAGAAAATAATTTATATATATATATATATATATATATTATATATATATATATATATATATATGTCTGTGTGTGTGTTTGTATGTGTTTATATAAAAGTTACAAGCACACAATCATGTGCGGAACACAAATCAATTTCTGACTCACACAGATATCGAATTCAGCTCTGTCCAGTGTGTGTGTGTGTGTGTGACTGCCCGCGAATGTCAAGAAAAAAAGTCTACGTATATTTTGCACATGCTCGACCTAGACGCATCTGGCGGATACGCGCTGGATTCCGCCATCTGCGTTTCCGAAAACTGACGAATTTGGCACTTGGCCAGCCCACTGGATCATCATCTCTCTCTCTCTCTCTCTCTCCGGAACTTCGATAATTGCATTCCCTGCCTTCGAGTTCCGTTAGATGTCCCAGCAGCAGCCAATAGGAGCATCTCCCAATGCATCTGGTTCATTTAGAAAGATTCTCGATTACTTTTCATCCAAGACTTGTTTCCTTTCAGGAATCGAATGGACCATATGGAATTTAGGCCAAAGACACCGAACGCTGGGACCTATGAGGTCATTTAACGCTGAAACGGAGATTTGACAGTAAAACGTCTGGAAGGTGTAACAGGAAATTGACAGCTAAAAGGTCTGGAAGGTGTAACAGGAGATTGACAGTTAAAAGGTCTGGAAATTGTAACAGAAGATTGACAGTTGAAAAGTCTGGAAGGTGTAACAAGAGACTGACAGTTAAAAGGTCTGGAAGTTGTAACAGAAGATTGACAGTTGAAATGTCTGGTAGGTGTAACAGGAAATTGACAGTAAAAGGTCGGGAAAGACTTAACAGAAGATTGACCGTTAAAAAGTCTGGAAGGTGTAACAAAAGATTGACAGTTAGAAGGATAGAAAAGTGTAACAGTAGGAAAACCTCACAGCTGCATTATGAATCAAGTATTAGGAGAGGGTGGAAAATAAGATGAAGAAAGAGAATATGAATGGAGGTACAGTAAAAGGAATGAAAGGGTTATTCAATTTCTTCAAATGAATAAAAATAATTAATGAAAAGAAAAACGTTTTCCTTGTTCAAATTAAAACTCAGGACTGAGGTGTCGACACTTAAAACTCCAAGTAATTAAGGATCTGGCCACAATCATTCCACGACATCCATACAACAATTCAATTTCTTAAAATGAATGAAAATAATTAAAGAAAAGGAGAAAAAGTCTTCCTTGTTTAAATAATAAGTAATTAGGTTGCAACAATGCCACACCATTCATAAGCAACGTAACTGAATATAATCTAAATGAATGAAAAAACTGTCCCTTGTTGAAGCTAATGAAACTAACCATCTGCCCTTCGTAATCAAACAGAAAATGCTTTCCCTTCATATTACGTAAAACATCCTGGTGACCTCCATTACCAGAATGGAAAAATCTTTATTAACACCGGTTTATTCAAACAACCGAAGAGATGCAATGACGAAAGTCTATTTAAACGAAACGGAGTTCATTCCACAACGTCAAGAGACGATGCAACAATCTCTCTCTCTCTCTCTCTCTCTCTCTCTCTCTATGTTGACGAATTTATGTATTTACGAGTAATTCACTAGTTCCTATTTCCCTGACTTTTAGATTTTGTTATTACTCTCTCTCTCTCTCTCTCTCTCTCTCTCTCTCTCTCTCTCTCAGCTGTAAAAAGGGTTGAAAAGCGATCGAGCCAACGTGGACTTGCAACAATTTCAGCTTCTAAAAATATACTCAGCCACGCGTTATGGGAACATAAACTCCCTCCCAGAGAGAGAGAGAGAGAGAGAGAGAGAGAGAGAGAGAGAGAGAGAGAGAAATTTTAAGCTTCAGCTTTCCTTAGTTAGGCTATATGAATGATTTGAATTTTCTGATTAAAAGCTTACTTCGAGAGAGAGAGAGAGAGAGAGAGAGAGAGAGAGAGAGAGAGAGAGAGAGAGAGAGAGAATTTTTTAAAGCTGAAATGTCTCTTGACAGCTATGATCATTATTTTATTATTAAATATAAAACCTTCTTCTAGAGAGAAGAGAGAGAGAGAGAGAGAGAGAGAGAGATGAAAACATCTGTCTGTTCAAGAGAAGGGAGAACCTGATTAAGACGTTTAGACGTGGCCTACACACTACGATTAGTCAATTGGCCCTAAACATAAGCGTGGCGTGGCTAAACGATTGATGAGGAAAGGGGTGCATGGAGAGGGGACTAAACCCGCCCCCCTTCCCCCCCACTAGAGGAAAAAATGAAGCCTTTGTCTGATCTAATCAATTATAATTGCTTTTAACAGAACCTCAACAAGACAGGGGATTAGACGAGACAACTACGGTGATCTCTGTATCAAGACTTTCATTATACATTTTTTCTTATTTTATGTTAGTAGTTTCATTATGTTTCTTACCTTTATCAGTCTTTATATCTGCCTATTATATACGCCTTTCATATATTTTATTTTATTTTATTTTATGGGAATCGTTTCATTATAATTCTTACCTTTTTTATCAGTCCCTATATCTTCCGACACACACACACACACACACACACACACATATATATATATATATATATTATATATTAATAATATATTATAATATATTATATATATATATTATAATAATATTTATATTATATATATATATATAAAAATTACTGGGTGTCCATAAAGTCCCAGTACCATTACAAGCAATAAATACTTGTAATGACACTAGGACTTTATGGACACCCTGTAGATAAATATATATATATATATATATAAATATCACCAATTACCATGTATCTTCTATAACTTCTTTTATTCGGTCATAATCGCCCATTATCCTTCACCTCACTCCTTATTCCCTAATCCTTACCTTTATCAAAGTTTCCTCTTATCCTGTCTCAATCCTGAATGGGGGATATCCCGTCCGTAGGAAGGCACTTGAACGTATACCGAACGCGTATCTATCGTATCGTACGATATCTCCTCGTCTATTATGATTAATAAATGTTACTGTACGACTTATTATTTTTATTATTATATTTCCATCGTTAAAAGAATGTTTTTTTTTTAAATATGAAATGTTTTTATATTAGATTTTTTCTAAGATGTGAAATTTTTTTCTGGTGGAATTTCTTTTCTGTAAGATATGAAATATTTTTATATTGTAATTTCCTATCTATAAGATATGAAATATTTTTATTTTTATTTTTTTTCTACACGAAATGAAATGTTCTTTCTATTAGAATTTTTTTCTATATGATATGAAATATATTTCTTTTGAATCTTTGTTTTTCTATAAGAAATTAAATGTTTTTTGCAATAAGATTTTTTTTCTAAAAATAAATCTTTTTTAAGAAGAAAGGTTTTTTCTCTATGAATTTTTTCTTTAAGAACTATTTTTATTTATTTTGAATTTATAAACTCACTAACGACACTCGCTCGTTGGCGCTCCTGTGAACGAACCGCCAAGACTATATTTCCTAGTATTTTTCGTTGATTTTATGAGGATTAATTACGTTCCCTGATGTATTTCTTCGATTTAATAACATTTCCTGATATATTTCTTTGATTTTCGAAGCAGTAACAATTCCTGATGTATTTCTTCGATTTAATAAAATTTCCTGGTATATTTCTTCTAATTCGAAGCTACAATTACGTTCTCTGGTGTAATTCCTCTATTTACGAAACGGTAATCACATTTCCTAGGGTTCTTTTAAGCATATCCTTACAACAACAATCACTTCAAAACTGACTTGACAGAATCAAGGTCCAATAAAAAAATATACATAGAAAATAAAATAGAAACCTATTTATAAATTCAATCGCAACCACCCAAAATAAACTACAGAAATTGAATCACGAAAACAGCATCTGAAACGAACAACATAGTAATGCAATTTAC
>NC_087217.1:29052078-29059578 GCF_015104395.2 Macrobrachium nipponense | reverse complement strand
CTAAAGAAACTCGGATGGGGGGTGGGGAGGTCTTATAAAACCTCACCTACCTCTCCTGGCGTGTACTTTCACATTAAAGAGAATACCGGTAAGTGACTAATGTAGGCTGCAGTAGATCTGTGTTGTTACGCTCATGCTGTTGCAACATTGAATCCCAATGTTGTAGAATTGGGCAATTGTGGGACTGGGTTTGAATCTAAACCGTCATAGTGTTCGAAATGGTTGTTAGTAAATCATTAACTGTGGAAAAGGGGGAAACATTGGCAGCTAATTGCTTTTTAATTCTGAAAAAACACGAAGTATAAATATAACTTGACCAATTAACATTTTCTAACATGAGGGATCAGCCCAGTCATTAACTTAGGGTGAAGCTGCTACCCCTACACCTCTCTCTCTCTCTCTCACCACAGACTGAGACTCACCAATATTCACCGATACCCAGATACCAAATTAACAGATGGGATTAACATGGGCACCACAGGTTTTACTCATGTGCCCATTTCAACAAGACCCTGCCCAGTATTCATACCCAGGTCTTCCTCCTGAACAGACAGATAGGCAGATTATTTTTAATGTCAAAATTATTACATATTATTATTATTCAAAGATCAACCCCTATTCATATGGAACAAACCCACCACAGGGGCCAATGACTTGAAATTCAAGCTTCCAAAGAATATTATGGTGTTCAGTAGATAGCAGTTAAAAGGAAGTCAAGGGAAATACAGAAAGAAGAGATTTACTTATTGAAAAAATAAATAAATAAATAAAAAAGTAAGAAAGTGATTAAAACTCAAGGAGAATTGTACAAGGATAGTAATGCACTGCCTAACATCCAGATAAACAGGAAAGTCAGCTGGATATGATACGCTTATGATGTACAGCATGACTTTCTCAAATGTATATCCAATAGATTTAAATTACATGCCATCAATGACAGCAAGTGGGTCTGCCCACAATTCTTGTTTCCATTAGTCATTCACAGGTTAGAAACTCAAAGGTTCCCCTGCTCTGTAAACACAGAACATATACTTGTTCCACTTCAATGTATGACTTCTGCTAATTCATTACATATTGGAATGACGAAGTTGTCAGGAAACAGCTGAGGCTAAAATCTCACAAGCTTGGCAAATCAATAAAATCTCAAGTTATGCTAGAGCTTACTTTCATTTCCAAATACAGTACGTATATCACTTGGTTAGGTTTAAGTTAAGTACTAGCTTTCTCATAAGGCTAGAAGCAAATTAACGTTATATTTGGGAAGAGCAAATAATAGCAGCTAAAGTAGCTTATCATCTGTATGAGGGCAATAATGAAACTTGAACCAGTTTTAGGTTTAAAATTTAACTCTCAAAGATTTATGGCCAAAAACATTGTATTTTACACCCAAACATCTTTTTTTCCTCATAGGTAATCATTTTCACAATTTGAAGTCTTTCAGTACTTATGATGTGACATATTTCTTGGTCATACATCTCTGCCGTTTACTCATTCAGAAATGCAGTACAAATTTGTAACCCTGAGCTCTTCTCGATAAATTCCTTTTCCTCCCAAAAAGGGCCTTTAGATCTCTGAAAAGGTAAATACCCAGTGGGGCCAGATCTGGGCTGTATGGGGAATAGTCCAAGATTTCTCCAATTCAAACATTCTTAAGGTTATTTTGTCTTGAGTTTTCTTGGTGACATGAGATCATGCACCATTGCTACACTGTGGCATTCTCCTGTGACTGAATGACCATTGCAATTGCTCCAATGTTGCCCACAATCATCAGTATTTATTGTGGCTTGTTGAGAATAAACTCGGAGACCTGAAGAATGTAATCCACGTGTTTCTGAATAAGATGGTAGTGGGATGTATGACAATAAAATCCAAAAATGCATTACAGTATAACAAAAAAGGTACAAATACTCCATGTAACTTCATGCAAAAACAATTTCTGATGTCTAAATGTAAAAAGTCATGTATTAAAAAAATTTGCTGGTTATTATCTAATTCTAAATGTATGATTCAAGGCCTCAGAACTACCATTGGACCACAAGACTAAGAAAACTATCAACAACTTACTATAGGCTATCAATTCAAACGACTGTGAACGAAATCAAATATGTAGGGTATGCAGCATGAGTGCCAAAGTTTATCTTTAGAAGTCTCAGGATTAATAAAGTCATGACTGATTTGTTGAATAAATATGAACTCATATTCATATTAAAGGCTACTTGCAAGGTACCTGTAATTCTGCATATGCAACTAAAAGGGATTCATAAGCATGTGATTACTCCCATAAACAATACTAGTTGGCAGAAAACAAATATCTTGACTCAAGGTGCAAAATACAGAGAGAATTAGCATTTAAACATCCTCAGTATAAACTAAATATGCCGCATAATGAAATTTGTGGCTGAAGCAAACATTACTGCAAGAAAATGCACAGCAAAGCACAAACTATATAAATCACTAGTGACAGCAAAATCAGGAGATAAACACTTGCCAGCAGTACACAAATTCTTTACCTCTTTCCTATCCTATTTATAAAACCACTTGTTAAAAAATAACAATGCATTCAGGAACTAATAATTCTTCACGCAAACCTTTTTAACTGAGTAAATCATTTTTCCTAATACCCATTAAGAAATCACCTCCTAAGAGAATTGACAAAATTTTCTATTTCTTAAGAGTACAAAGGTTTTCTAAACTAGACCAAACTCTGTACAGGAAATTATGGATGACTAAACCATGCCCTCAACCTACTGAATGTGATCATTGAAGCATATCATCCCACTCTGTCCAAGGCTTTCATCTAACACATAACTAGCGACTAAAATATGCAACAAAAATCAATCTAACTGGTGCAAAAACATTTCCAATTGAAGTTTATGAATGATTTTAACATCATGAATTTTCCAAAGCACTTGAGACTGTATGGAATTTAATTTAATTTCATGAACTTTCCAATGCACTTGTGAATGTATGGAATCTAATTTAACAACATTAAAATCAGAAGGATAATAATGCTACACAAGTACCACCTCTCATATGTCCAAACTTCTGGGGCAATGACCACTGAAATGTCATACTAATTTACTGCTCAATTATAGGCTTTTAGCTCAAACAAAAAAATTTTGCTTTCCAATTTCTTGATATGCTGACCTAACCCACAAAACATCCCATTTATCCAAACTGACCAAAGGACTCCACAGCCTTTGGCATTAGTGCAGGGTCACCACAACATGCAACTAACCTGCTTTGTACAATAATCCTATTCAATAATTCTTGACCCCATTACCGGACAACAAGAATAAAGACCTTGGTAAATTTTGACAAAGAGCTTCATGGCTATTTCTAGATTTGGGGACAGCAAATAGGGGGGCATGTTATTGATACATTTAGTAACGAATGACAGATTAGTGTTCAATTGTAATATATTTTAGACTAAGATTAGTATATCAGTGTTTATTGCAAGCTGAAGAGCACCCTAAAAAACTAGTGAGCCATATACTATATGATTCATTTTCACTATGGTAGCTAGAGTCACGATAACTGTATAAATTTTAAAAATCCATTTATTTCTTGTGGAATGTGGATGATATAAAAAACCTCTTGTGGAATGTGGATGATATAAAAAAAGCACAAAACATCTTCCTTGCTATTAATAAATCATAAAACAGCATACACCAAATGAACTGGGCCAACTGAAATACTATAAACAAATTCCCTGACAAAAAACAATCTCTTTTTCATATATTTAATGGAGCAGTGAAGAATGGTAGAATTAATGGATAAATTATTAAACAAGTTACTATCCAGCCTGGGGATAAATAATACATTATACTTATAAGAGTAGTAGTCTGATCATGTTCACAAGATGTACCCTATTCATCTGGAACAAATAAACGACCGAGAGGCGACATAGCGACCACCTCGCCCGAAACACGGCCACCTTCTCGAAAAAGTACTTGAATTTGCTGCGATCAAGGCAGCACACCGAGACCTCTACACTCCTCTTAAAGTCTACATTATGAAATCATGACATATATATATAATTCAAGCGCTTTTTTGGGAAGTAACCACATTCAGAGAGAGGTGGGCGCTGTATTACTGCTCGGTCGTGTACCCCAATACCGTGCCACCCCTCTGGTTAACTGCAAAATGGCGGTGTTTAGTACGAGCCCCTTGGGGATGGAAGTAAAAACATAACCAAAGACAGTAAATATCATAAACATAGCAAGGACACATACATAAGAAACATGAACAACAACATAAACAAAAGGCAGTGAACATTCTGGTCGGCAAATGGTGTGCATTCCAGTTACGTATACTTGTAATGGAGGGGCGGGGCGCACGGAGGGGGCCTAGATGCCCCTCGGTTCATACAGATTTGCTAATGTAATGTTAGGGTTATGATGCAATCCTAAAGTAGAAGTTTGCTACAGATGCCCATTCATTCTCTGTGATACCTTATGGGCCACTAGGTTAAATGGGGCACGCTTAGCGTACTTCAATTCATAACATGGCTTGTTCTTGATTTATGAATTACAATTATTTAGGGTAAAATTGAAGAATACCTACTACCTCCATACCCTGGTTTTGATATAGGCTATACCGTTTATGTGCAATAGGCTATGGGAACAGTGCGTAATACCAGTCCGTTAAGGATGAACGTAAAAAAATATGCAAAAGACGGCACATACCACTCGATATCTAATTGGTGAAACAAGAATACAATTACATCTTTAAGCATTCCACTCAAAAGATTGAAGTTTCGTCAACATAATGTGATATATGAAAGCGCCATACGAAATAAAATAGGCATGTGAGGTCTTCATAACAGTTTTGAAATCCAATATGGCGTCCACCGACTGAGGTGCCGTTCGTAACCGCAAAGGATCCAACATCTTTCCCAGCCTTCCCAGCACTCAATGGAACAATGTTAGCGTATACATGTAACGTTTATTGATCTTACTCAAGATTGCAGTTGTAATCAGCACAATAAAACAACATTTTTTTGCCTATATTAGTGACAGTATGAAAATTCTTATTCCCGGGGTCATGGTTTGAACTGAAATTCATTTTCACCTTGTAATCGGTGGTTTTATCCTTACTGCCATCACAACTGAAACTCCACAGTGCTTATTTGATTGTAATTAAACATGTTTTGGTCTTAATTCACTCCAAATTGCACTTGAACTATGTTGCGGTTCCTGGATCCTAAGCACTCACTCCACAAACACAGTTTCGAGCAGCACACGACTACACGGTTTATGAGGTGCAAAGCTTTATTCCCTTAATTGTTTACTTTACTCATTATTTAGTTTAACTTTACTTTGTATCTTAAACATTTTTATTTAATTCGTGTCTATTATCCCTTTTTTGCAACCAAATCAACCCCGAAAAATTACTGATATTTCTAAGGTAGATAGGAGCAGAAGATAGCAAAATGTCATCGTTGCCAATTTAGTGGAGCTTCACACATACACTGATGCATTTAAAAACTGTTTCCATGAATTCTAGTTGTCATAGTAATGCAATAATGATAAAATTGCTCTGTGTTTATATTACAAATAGATACGCTAATTTCACTTATTTCCCCGGTTTTGTGTAAGTCATATACCCATTTTGAGGGGTAAACACATACCAACTGGCAACACTGATAAACAATAGAAGAGTGCGAACAACAGCGTAGGTACTGTTCACAGCAAAACTGTTGATATTTGAGTGAGGAATCTCTTTACTTTTTCTACAGCGAATATTTTCAAATTAATAATCCTGAACATGTAAAAAATGTATGCATTCAAGACCTTATATTACCGTTTAACTATTTATTTAAATAATTATTTAGTGCACGCTTCTTCTTCTTCTTCTACCAAAACATCGTACTTTCCTTGGATAAGCCGCGGTTGGTGTCATTGTTGACGATTGTTGTGAAGAAAGTGCCCCAGGTGTCTATGGGTACAAGAAGTGTGAGGATTTAGCACATGGAATGAAAAGTTTATTGACACAAGCGACTCCACAAACATCGAGATGGTGTCAATCTTCTAAATTGTTGGTGTTGTAAGTGAAAATTTCGTTTAGCGTCATGGAGGTATGTTTGCACTACGCATGGCTAGACTTTCATTATCCTCTGTTTAATCTTAAAATATAACCTTACTTTCTAACTTTGGAGAAAATACTTCGTTGACACCACCGATGACTTGTGACTGGTGCCCATCTCGGTATTTCTACAGAAGCACTCCGCACGGACTGCAAGGAACGTAACCGCGGAGATACGACATTCACTAGGGAATGGGGCGTCCAATGTATTTCGCCGTGTTTAGTACTGGCCCCAGGGGGTTAATTACAGTCGTCCGAATAAATATTACTTAAAATTCTTGTTCAGTAAGTAAAACTGCATAGAAAAACCAGCAGCTGCCTTAGTCTAGGCCGCCGCGGATAAGTATATACCCTAGATCTAACCCCATCTCCGGTGTCAGGACGTGTTAAAGTACTTTTTCGAAGGGTGGATCCACACGCGGTGAAACCTGGATCAGCTAGTCCAGTCGGTTGTTTCCCCTACTTCGTATAAAATATTAAACCTAGGCCGTGCTGCCATAAGGAGAAATAGCCCAGTAAACTCCGCAATATTAAAACACATTCGTTCGAATGAATTCGAATAAAATATAACAAACAAAAATCACGTCGGAAAACGCCCCCTTTCCAAATTCCCCACACAAAAATGTCAGACGAAGATAAGTGACTACCATAGGCTCTAAGGCTAAACACACTCCCCCATACCGGGACCTCTCGAGAACCCTCATATCTGGGCCCATAATCGACCTTATTTACCAGAATACGATCCCCAAATCGCCTGAAAATATTAGTAATGCAATTAATTACCTTTGGGCGGGGAAGAGTTCGTTGAATGTGTCGAACTTCGAATAATTCCAGGGGCGTTAATTTCACCACAACACGACTCTAGAGCAACATAAACAAGACTGGTAGTCCTTCGGCAACATCGTCTCCAGAAGGCGTGTCCGAAAGGGTCGCTTCCGAGAATGACGTTCGTAATTACACGTCTGACGAGGACTATTTGACGACTACTCACCATACAAAAATTAACATCAACGGAAATTCCAACTCATAAATATGTTTTTAATTCATATATAAACAGAATTCCGAACGATAAGATGTATAAATAGGTGTCTCGAGAAAGTATGTTAAGTGATATTCGGACACGCCTCAACTCTCCGCCCAAGGAGGTTTCCAGTTATGCGGATAAACTAGAGTCTGACTCATCACGCAACGCTTGAGACATTTCAAGAAATGCACCTTGACCAATGACCGCTGCTGATCCGCCATAATGAAACGAGACTTTTGACCTCATGAATTTTTTTCGATTTGCGATATTTTTCTCAGTATTTTCATACATAGAATTCAATTTATTCAAGAATTTATTTTTGTTTTCTTATTTTGTGAGAAATTTAAAGAAATGAACCTTGACCATTAACAACGGCTCGTTCGCCATAT
>NC_087217.1:29009578-29047078 GCF_015104395.2 Macrobrachium nipponense | reverse complement strand
AACCTCTTAAATTCCGAAAATCTCCGAGCTGTCAAAGCATTCGGACGAATTTAGTAAACATCTGAAAATGGCTACCACCGAAAGGCCTTTGCTGGAGACAAATTCCAAAGTACAAAGTACGTTGCTATTACCTCCCATTTTGCTCTCACGTCGTGTCGCATTACTTATAAAGTATTTATAAGTGACCAGACGAATTTTGTGGATGACTAATGTCGAGGAAATATTAAATCGACGCCTCCAAATGTAGCCATGGCGAACGTTAGCGAACTGCGATCAGTATGGGAAGTGGAAAGGAAGGGTATTTTGAGGTTTTTTGGGTATTTTTACGTCCCGGAATTATTCGTGCGTTTGGTACATACCCACAGGACTAAAGTATCGTGTCCGTATTCATAGGGAATTTGGTTATAAGTGCAGAGATAAGATCTATTGTTGGTTACTTCACGGTTTCGTGGTTGTCTATCTTGGCAGGAAAGCCAGACCTCGTATGCCGTGGAAAATCATTTATCTTTATAAATTTCAATTAATATAAACTGAAAATAACACGAAATTTTTAGAATAAATAAAGGATAACACAGTAGCCAAATATTTTCCATGGTTAGGCTACTCGAATATAGGCTAAGGTATAGTAGCCTGCAGACCTGTATTTTACCTAGTATGCTATACCTAGCCTACAGTAGGGGGAGTCAAAACTGAATATTACTACCTCGCCTCTCTCCTCCCGTAACCACCAGTTTTTGTGCAAAGTAGTTGCCTTGTTTAGTGCCAGCCCCTTGGGGATGACAGTAAAAACAAACAAAAGATGTAGGTAGCACCAAATGTAATCTAAAGCAGAAATGAAAGGAGGTAAATTTTCCTTTTGGCGTCTGGCTTGAACCAGCTGCGCTATGAGTAGCTATAAAGATGGTAAATATCGTAAGCATAAGCTAAAGATAACTAAACTTAATCAAAAGCAAAGGGGTAAATAGTATTCCGATATGAGACTGTTGGGGATCAGGCCACAATAGCTAATAGTCTTCAGTTTTACTATACCTAGGTACTCTGTTTTTAGCACCAATCCTTTGGGATGAGTGTAGGCTAAAAAAAAAAGGTAAATGTGATAAACATAAACGTAGTAATAAAAAACATAAACAAAAGATGGTCAGTAGGTATTCCGATCTGTGACTGCCTGGAACCAGGCTGTGGTAATAGTCTTCAGGGTAAATCTAGGGTACTATTCCGCGGAGGCCTAGACTATGGTAGTTGCGGTTTTTCTATGGAGTTTTACCCTCTGAACAAGAATTTTAAGTAATATTTATTTGGATGACTGTAATTAACCCCTGGGGGCCAGTACTAAACACGGCGAAATATGTATATACATTGGACGGCCCAATCCCTAGTGGATGTTGTATCCGCGGTTACGTTCCTTGCAGTCCGTGCAGAACTAGGTATTCTGTAGAATTACCATCTTCAGTTTTTCTGCCCCATCTATACTAGTACCTAATACCAGCCCCCTCAAAGATGAGCGTAAAAACAAAAAATTATGATAAACATCATAAACATAAACAAAAGACATGCCCATTATCAGAAGCATAAATAAAAGGTGATAAATATTCTGATTGGGGACTGCAGGAACTGGGCTGTGATAGTAGGTAGTAGTCTTCAGTTTTACTGTAGATGTAAGGTATAGCCTAGGCCAGGCTTAATAAGGCAAACATACGGTATTTTAGATTCTAGTGTAACCCTATCTAAACCTTTTATGAAAATGATTGTATTTCTTGTGGGTAAAGTATTTTGTGGCTGTAATGAATTTTGCATTGCTCTTTAACCCATGTAAGGTGGCATCTGTTATTTCCTTAGTATTTTGTTTGTCATAGAAAGGAAGCTGAATAAAATAGCAGCCTCCAGATGCCAAGTAAACATATAGTAATCAGTAAGATGGTTAGTTCATAGGGAATGTAGTTGATAGCAAAGAAGAAAAGTCTGTAGCAGATGCTTTTAGTCCTGATATGACTATTTTCAACCAGCTTAACGCCTTAGTCCACTTTCCATTAATATATTTCACACTACATCATATCAGGTAGCTTGTATTGCACTGCGTCTAGTTTTCTGCTTCATGAACTTATTTTCAAACTGTAGGTTTGTGCTGTTAATATTATTGGCCATTGCGTTTCTTCACATCTAAAACAGTAAGAATGTCAGTATTCAAAGATATTATTAAAAATCACTCATTTTCTCCACAAATCTTGTTAATCTACGCTTTCTTTATTTTTGTACATAGTTTTGATTGTATCAGTACCTTGATAAACTCCCATCCCATTTTATGCAAAAATAATTGTCCCCCTTTTTTGTCAGCTGGTGAGGATGCAGTCGCAGGGAGGTGCACTGGTGCCACTCCATCAACAGCCACTACAACCACCATAACCACTACAACGACAAGCACGGCATGGCAGATGGAGGTTCTCATGGAACGCCTGCGAAGCAAAGCAGGAGGCTTTCAGACCCTCGTTGAATCAGCGAAGGGGATCAAGCAGGCCATTATGGTAATGCACTTTTGTCTGAGTAGTGCTTTAGCTCCAAAATACATTCAAGAATTCTTGGGGGTAGTTCTGTCATTTTGTACATGCAACTTCCCCGGCAGATATATACTTAGCTTATGTCTCTGACGTCCGACAGAAATTCGAATTTCGCGGCACACGCTGCAGGTAGGTCAGGTGATCTACCCCCCTGCCGCTGGGTGGCAGGAATAGGAACCGTTCCCGTTCTAGAATCAGATTTTCTCTGTCGCGGTAGTGTCAACATATGTTGTTGCTACCTCCTGACTTGATTTTCGTTTTTCTCTCGCCATCGATCTTCTGGGCTGTCTTTTGCAGGGAAGTACTGGGTCTTTGGTTCGGCATACGCTTTTATTAACTTTTTAATGAATTTGGCTTCGAAAATTTCGAAGAATATATGACGTGTAACTACCGAAATTTTCGGTAGACACTCACATAGTTTGCAAGAAAGGGAAATATTAATATTTATTCATTAATATGTGTAATAAGTGTTAGAATTGATTGAGGAAATATACTGACTTCCTACTTTAGGGAGTCAGTAAAGCATGTAACTAGATACGTTTCTTTTAAAAGTTTTTTAGAAACTCGTACTAACGAGCAATTAGAGTATTAACAGTACTAGTAGTGTTGCATCCTCATCACCTTCTTACTTCGCAGAAACTTCAAATTCATAATTGCAATTTGAAGACAAGGATTGTGGCTCAAAATGCGAGCTATTGAAAGGTAAGAAGTGATTACTAGTGTTCCCCATTGCAGTGGAGGGTGCGTCTGATCGGCTCTGTCTCGCTCCCAGGCCTAGACCTCTTTCAAGCTCCCAAGCCCAGGGGAGAAGGAATGTCGAAAGCCGTAAGGGGGTTTTCAGAGAATCGCCACCTGGTCAGGCGTCCCCTCGGCAGGTTCTGTAGAGCGTCCCAGACTGCCAAGGATAGCCATTGAAAAGGCATCCTTAAAAAATGTGCGTCTCTTCATCTTACATCCGAAAAGACGAAGAATGTATATGTTCTGATGATCTAGCGTGTTCTCTGAAAACTAAGAGAACACTGAGCAAGAGCCAGCCAGGAACTTAGGAAGCCGCGTTCCAGCAAGCTAGCGTGAGCCACGTTCCAACAGCCAGCAGCGAGCCGCGTTCCAGAAAACAGACTAGCGCGAGCCGCGTTCCTACAACCAAACGCGAGCCGCGTTCTAGCAACTGAGCGCGAGCCGCGTTCTAGAAAATTTTCTTGGCGCAAGGCGCCCTTCAAAGAGACGAAGCGCCAGCCTGGCGCAAATTGCAACAGAAAAACAGACGGCTAGAGCAAGGAGCCTTATAGTACAGTGGCAATCAGAACGATCCTTCCATTGAACGTTTCCGGGCAAGAGGCTCTTTCTAAAAGGGATCTAGTAGGCGCTCGGGGAACTATCAGGGCGCACAGGGACTTTCCACACAAGCGAACGTTCCAGGAGCGAGTCTCCTTTCTAGCGTGGCGGAACATTCCAGGCGCGCGGACTATCCAGGCGCTAGGCGCAAGGAGCCAGGCGCCAGAATATTCCAAATCTTCTTAAGAGAGAGAGGTCAGTCGCGAGGCTCCTCTTTGAGTAATGCGGACACACTCCTTCATTCATGCTCTTCCCTCGTTATGAAGAGGCAAGCGCTTTGGGAGTTTTTCTTATAAGAAATTCTCATCGACGTTTGGGTATGATGGCGGATAGGAAATATCTACTTCTTTCCGTAAACCCTACAGACGAACAGGAATTCTGTCTCTTCCGCGATTTATGAGGAAATCACGAAGATTAAAGAGTTTCCTGGATTAACTTCCTTCCTTAAGGAGATATATATACTCTTTCTATCATTCTATTAACGAAAAGAACGAAGACAGTAAAAATTTTTCCTTTATCTGCCTCGGCAGGGAAAGAAGGTAGTTGAGTATCTGCTGTATGAGAATACGATACGGCAAATCACACATACCGTAGTTCTTCTTTGTAGAGCAACTCAATTATCAGTATCCTTCCAGGAATTTCCTAGGAAGGACTACGCTTAAAGGGATTGTAAGACAACACCTACTTAGCTTCTAGATTTATCGAAGTCTTGTTTCGCTTAAATATGCATTAATAAGAACTTCCTGAAGTTCGATAATTTTATAAGATTCCTTTATTTAATGGAGTAGCTGGCAACTCTGGAAGAGTAAGGCCAGACGGCTAACGGAGACTGCTATCGCGCCTTAGAGAGTCGAGACCAACGCAGTAACATGTAGGTGTCGGTCATGAGTGGTTGGTTACATGTCTCTCTCCTGCGGGATGGAATAACTAACCGTGTCTCTCCCCTACAATCGCCGGTTTTAGCCTCGGATTGAGGGGATAGTTAAGCAAACATAAATAAAATATTGTCTGCCTTTTGCTAAGAAGCTTTCAATAAGAAAGATATTACAACCTTTCAATGCTGTTTACCGTAGGTAACATTATTAAAGGATTCTAACGCAGCGGAACTCTATATTATATGATGCTCTCATGCTTACGAAAAGCATGCTTATTAGAGTACATGCTTAGTGAGAAGATGAATGTAGTAGAAGAGAATTCACTTTAAGACTTACGGTATGGTCCAAGTCTTATGCGCATACCGAGGTTAACTACAGAATTCCTAGTATCTTTACAAAGGTTTCCTAGATTAATGCTGTTTACCACAATGTGGACAGTATTATAAAGGATTCTAATACGGCAGAGAACGAAATAATATAATTCTCTCATCCTTTCGAGAAACGCACACAACCTTTTTAGAATCGGATATTGCTCAAGAGAAAGATGGGTGAGTCGGTTGAGTTCCCGGATGGGAAACATTCTCTTTAGTGGCAGAAGTTGTTTCCCTGAATGGACTATACTACGTATATAAAAGTTTTTCCTACTAAGAACGGAATTAACACGTGAAGATGTCGGGTACCATAAGGGCACAGATGTTCTGGCACATAACCTTAAAAGAACTAGAAGGAAGCGCCAGCCTGGCGCAAAGCGTCAGAAGCGCCAGCCTGGCGCATTGCGCCAGAAGCGCCAGCCTGGCGCAATGCGCCAGAAGTACCATCCAAGATATTTTCTCGTTTTTAGTCGATTATTAACCTTAAGAGTCCATTGGTTTGGTTGGTTTTGGTGGTTTTTGAACCTAAGAGGTCCAGGAAGTTTTGGTTGGTTTGGGTTTTGCTTCTCACCTCGGTGGTCGCGGGTCGATTCTCGGCCATTCCATTGAGGAGTGAGAGATGTGGATTTCTGGTGATAGAAGTTCACTCTCGACGTGGTTCGGAAGTCACGTAAAAACACCATACAAACAAACAAACAAACAGTAGCCTCTCGAGGCTCGGTAACGGCAAGATTCGTTCCTGATTTCGTTACCCATTTAATCGGAAAGGGGTCGCTTACAAGGAATGATGAAATGATTTTTTTTTTTTAATCACTTAGGCCAATTCCACGACTCTCTCATATCGCAAAGAGCATCGAGAATCTCTTTTTTTCGCCCCTGTTCGCGTTAACAAAAGAGAACCTATTTGGGAACAGACACGGAACGTAACGATCCTTAAAGGTTCGATGCAAGATTTTGCATGTCCGTGAGAACCTTCTCGATCGAAGATAATAACTGTTAACGTATGTCTAACATTATTGAAAAGAGTTTTGAGAACCTGCGGAAGTCTTCATAGATCTCTTCGCAAGGTAGAAGACGAACAGGCTTCCTCTGACTGCTTCCTTTCCTCGAACCAAGAGAGGTAGCAATATACGGACATCTTTAATTTAAAGAAGGGGAATAAACTTTAGTCTTTTTCCCCTAGTTATAAATTCTTAACAGATATTAAGATAAATGGGCGTCAAAGGAAGAGAGGATGAATGCCTCATTTTGGCCTTAGAGAGGTTGGATTCACAGAAGTCACGTTCTTCTCACAGCATGTTTCGTAAGGCTTTTCCAAGAGTATCTGGATATTCTATCAGAATCTATTATAAATAGACCTGAAAAACCTCTCCACTCTGAGTCTTTCCACGTGCAGACTGACCAGAAGTGGACATGAATGAGAGGATTTTTCAAGGTAAATGACAATAGTCATGGCTAAGACATAGAATTGCTGCAGATCGTGCTAGATGGAATGAGGAAACTGTCCTCTTCCGATACCTCTGTGAACCACATAGCGAGGTTTTTTCTTCACTTTCAGAGGGAAGAATCACCTATGTATATATCTGCTATCAAAGAACGCAGTAAAAGGCTATACTCTGTCTCTACAAGGGAATTAGAGATAACAGAGGATTAAGATCTTCGGGATCTATACGATACCGCAATACGACAAGAGTAGGATATCATGTACTTCGAATGGAATTTTTTTTTGTGGCCACAGATTCCGTGTTCCGACAAAATGGAACTGCTCCTCATCAAACTTCTTTGAGGAAGTTTATGAAGGAATTCTTTGTTTCTCTTAGCCCTAAACGACCAAGAAGACAAGTGAATTTTTTGTGCATTGGAATCTCGCATCAGATTCAATGGAGACTCGGCAATGGGTTTCTTATATGCCAGCATTGTATGTCTGGCAAAAGAACTAAATCCCTCTATTCCTGACGCAACGCTTTCAGATAGAAGTTTAGTTGCCCAGGCAGGGTACTTACATTTTCATCTACAGAAGAAGAGAGGTTTGAAACGTTTGCCTACAGAGTCTTCGGGGTGCGATGAGGGCTCAAAATGCTTCCCAGAAGGTATTCAGAAGAATACAATAAGAGCTAGAAATCAGGGTTCCGCCCAATTTCAGCTCAGTCTCTCCTTCGACTTCCAGACTCCTTCCCTTCCTTCGGGCAAGGATAGGGAAGATTCTGCAACGAGGAACCTCATCAACATGTAAGAAGAGATCTCGTTAGCAAAAGAAGTGTTCACGAAGGATCCTCCTCGGAGGAAGACTCTTCTCTCGTATTGTTAGATATCCTGTCGTCTACTGGGTGTAGCTGACTAAATCACCTCCCCTTGCCAGGGGCCAAAAGCTCAAAGGGGAAGAATTTCTTCCACCCTTCTCCAGTCTCCTGATAAACTATGTGGTTGTTCAGGACTCTCGGACAATGTAGCGCCAGCCAAGCGCCAAATGCCAATACAGGCGAAAAACGCCAGAGGCGGACAGTTCCAAGGAACTCTGTCATGGCCGGATACTGAGAAGGAGCGGGCCTCCAACCTGGCGCAAATGCGCCAGAGGCGAACAAATCGGACAGATATAAGAGTGTCCGATGTGGACATCGCCAGACAGCCTAGAGACTCTTCCAAGCTCGAAGCTCCAGCAAGTGTGGAGGAGCCAAGCCAGGCGCGAGGCACCAGCCAGGCTCTAGGAGCCAGCCAGGCTCTAGGAGCCAGCCAGGCTCTAGGAGCCAGCCAGGCTCTAGGAGCCAGCCAGGCTCTAGAAGCCAGCCAGGCTCTAGAAGCCAGCCAGGCGCCATCCAGGTGCCAGGCTCCTTCAAGGCTAGGCTCCAGTCAGGAGTTGAGGATCCATCCAGGCGCAAGGCTCCTTCCAGTAAAGAGAAACCTAAAGCTCTGTCATGGTAAGAGGGCTAGTCCCCATTGATATGATACAGGTAAGGCTCTGCCATGTAAGTGGGTCAGCCCCCATTGGCACGATCCGAGAAGGCTCTGTCGTGTAAGCGGGTTAGCCCCATTGACATGAATCCAGAAGGGTTTGTCAGTCATAGGTCCCTACCTCGCTGAAACTCTTGAGGCATGCAGACTCATAGACAGTAATCATGAAGTCTTCTGCCAAGCTCCAGGCGCAAGGCGCCAGCCAGACGCAAGGCTCCAGCCAGGCGCGAGGCGCTAGCCAGGAGGGAGGAGCCAATCAGGCGCCAGCCAGGCGCGAGGCGCCAGCAGGCGCGAGGCGCCAAGCCAGGCGCGAGGCGCCAGCCAGGCGCAAGGCTCCAGCCAGGCTCTAGGCGCCATTTCAGGCGCAAGGCTCCAGCCAGGCGCGAGGCGCTAGCCAGGCTCCAGGCTTCACCCAGAAGAGATCTATATCAAAGAATGCCCTGGCCTTCTTTGAGACAATGTGATCTCCTAAGCACTTGACAAGTGCATTGATGATTCCTTCAACAGCTGAGAATTAAAAGCGCATGGAGTGCGAGCTTTTCTGTATTCTTGTTCTTTCCTTAACAATATGTCATAAGGACATATTAGCTGTCACATACGGGAGATGCAACTCTGTGTTGACTTCCCATTATCCGAAGGATGTCAAGATAACCTACGAGAGATCCTTCTCTCTTGGTTGATACGTGTCTGCGGATACATTGCTGGGATAGGGAGCCGATACTGATCCTTAACTAGTGAGTTAAATTTTAGTTAACGTCGTGTTTTTTCTTTGGGTTGTTTGAAAGGAGTTTGGGGATAACTCTTTTCAACTTAAGCACTAACCCTCGTGTTAGGATCAGGTGATCGGGATCGGTGTTGTGCTCCTTAATTATGCCACTAGGCATAGGCATATTGTCATGTAAGAGGCTCTGTCGAGTAAATGGATAAGACCCCATCGACAGACCCACAAGAACTCTTAGCCATAGGTCACATCCTCGCTGAGGCTCTTGAGGCGAAGCAGATTCCTAGGCATTAGCCATGGAATCTTCGCCTGAACAAGTAGGAACCAAAGGTTTTAATTTATTTATTACCTACAACGTATGTTGTTTACCTGTCTATTCAGTAAATAGTTGTCTCTTACCCACCACCAAGGGTGTCAATCAGCTAAGTATATATCTGCCGGGGAAGTTGCATGTACAAAAATGATATTGTTAGAATACAATAAAGTTTTGTACATACTTACCCGGCAGATTTATATACGATGAACTGGGCCCACCCAGCCTCCCCTCAGGAGACAGGTGGAAGAGAAAATCTGGTTCTAGAACGGGAACGGTTCCTATTCCTGCCACCCAGCGGCAGGGGGGTAGATCACCTGACCTACGTGCAGCGTGTGCCGCGAAATTCGAATTTCTGTCGGACGTCAGAGACATAAGCTAAGTATATATCTGCCGGGTAAGTATGTACAAAACTTTATTGTATTCTAACAATATCATGTTCTTACTCACTGCCCTGTAGGCATTACTTAGGTTCTTTGCAGCGTCCCTTGGGCCCCTAGCTGCAACCCCTTTCATTCCTTTTATGTACCTCTGTTCATATACGTACTGTTTATTCCATCTTATTTTCCACATTCTCCCAACAATTGTTTCATAGTGCAACTGCGAGGTTTTCCTCCTGTTACACCTTTCAAACATTTCTACCTCTTTAACCTTTTACTCTCAATTTTTCTGTCAGTACTGAATAACCTCATCCCAGCACTTGGCTTTGGCTTAAATTGTATATTCTATTCTAAACTAGGAAAGGTAAATTCATGTTAAAGCAGCTTGATTTTAATGGTATATAAATTATGGCTTTTATTTTGTTTGCCATTACAATGTTGAAGAAACGTTATGTACTACATTATATGTTACGACGTATATCAGTCAGTCAGATGAATTGTACAGTTCCTCTAATGTATATCATGTGCTTTAAATTTAAACAGAACAAACATCACATTCTTGATCCCGGAGAGCGTGCAGCTTTAGGATTGTGCCTTGACTCACTCCAGAATAATATTAAAGTTTCGTCTCTGTCAGCCATGGTAGAGCGACTGGAAGCTACTGCAAGGCAGCTTGGGTAAGAGGTCTCTTTTGTTTCACATGAGGCTGAACATTAGTAGTTAATACAGCCTTACACGTTTGAATTGTCAGTAATAATGTCTTAGTGATACAAAAAGATCTTTACTTTTGTTTATTTGTTTATGTCTGTGTTGATTTCCATGGAAGTAGAATAGATATCTTTCACAACTTTTCACAACATTCTAGAATTCCACTCTTTATGTTGTTTCCTGTAGCTGCAACCCCTTTCTTTCCTTTTACTGTAGCTCCATTTATTTTTTCTTTCATCCATTTTGCTTTCCACCCTCTCCTAACTATTGATTCATAGTGCAACTGCAATGTTTTCCTTCTGTTACACCTTTTAAACTTTTTTACTGACAGTTTCCATTTCAGTCCTGAATGACCTCATAGGTCCCTGTGCTTGGCCTTTGTCTTAAATTCTGTATGCTATTTTACTCTGTATTTTATCTAAGATACAAGCAATTATTTTGGTGGTGGTTGTTGGTGTATTTGACCATGTATTTCATCACCAGGTTGAAGTTCACAGCTGCGACCACGGGATCTGAGGTGTTTGTTTCGTGTGACATGTTCTACGTAGAGGTGTTGCTGGACCCTGATGGCAGAGTGCGTGACGTCAAAGTTGAGCTTGCTGGGGACCAAAATGCACGGGAAGGACAGGTAGGAAATTCGTTTGATTTTTCTAGGAGTTAAGTATAGTTGATGCTCTTGAGCATAAAAAGAAAAGATCTTAGAATGTGCACATTTTTCCATTTTAAGGGTTGATTTTTAGGATGAGTTGCTAGCCCCATGCCCATGCATAAAGATTTTGAGTAGCAAGCTAGGGACCTTGAATGGGAAGTCTCATAGGTGTATACTCTCCTTATGATCATTTGGTGTATTTTGGTTACATTAATTGAAACCATTCCAACTTTTTTGTTTGTGACTGGAAAATAGGTGATGACAGTGCATACATAACTAGTGAAATAACTGGCTGTTAGTAGTGGAGCTGAAAGCCAAGTCCCCCAGATGATAATAGAGATTTATGGGTCAAAAACATCTGGTATCCATCAGTGTGGAGAGCACATTGCAAATTCTTTGGCAACTTAGGTGTAGTATTTCAAATTTTATGTATGCAACTTACCAAGTAGTTACATAGCTATAGTTTCTAAAACCGTCGGCAGCTAGAATTTTTGAAATTCGCAGAAGCGCTAGTTTGTTTTGGTCAGGTGATACTCCCTGCCCACTATCGGGGGAGTGAGGAACCAACACCGTCCGAAAATCAGTTGTTTCTGCCGGCTGGTACTGTCAACACAGTGTTAGTAGCAGCGGAATTTTTGGAATTCTTTGCTGGAGTTATTTGGTGAAGTACTCTGAATATTGGAAGTTTGGTTTTCGGTGATAGCTATTTAGGAATTGATAATAGTTTTAGATAGTTTTGCACCGAAATTCACTAGTTTTGAATTGGTCTACATAATGCCAGACACTAGTTCTTCTTCTGGGATTAGGTATTGTAGTAAAGGCTGCAATACTAGGATCGCTAAAGTGGGTAATGATCCACATTCAATTTGCACAGGTTTTAGGGGACAGACTTGTACCCCAGATCAAACTTGTGGGGAGTGTATTAATTGGGATCAAAGAAATTGAAAGATCTTGACTAGTTACACGAACAAGTTAGAGAGAGATAAAAAGAGAAAAGTGGCTTCTAGAGCTAAAGCAAAAAACTTGATTAGTCAGGAATTGTCTAATGATAATTTGTCTCTTTCTGAACCTTCCCCTCCACCTGTCATTCCCAGACCTAATCTTGGCTCTCTCACACCCGTACCCAATGCTGTGACCAATTTGGAGGGAAGAGTCGATCAGAAATTTTCGATCATGCTCCAAGCGATGGAGAAATTGGGAGCGTCCGTTAAAACTCTAATGGACAAGGTAAGTGGTGAAGTGAGTGCAAGTGTAAGTGTTGTGGAGGAGGTGGCTGTTCGTCCCACTGATTCTCCTAGGCAAAGGTCCCTGTCAAACTCCACAGAACCTGGGAGGAGGCATACTGGTAGCCCAAGGGAGGCGATTCTGTTGACAAATCCCAGATCGCAACAGAGCGCCATTGGAAAGGCGTCTCTAAAGGAGTACTGCTGTCGTCTAGTGCTTCCAGCTCCGGTAAGTACTCTCCTAGGTGCCAGTGGCGTTTCCATGACGAGTCCCGTACATTGAAAAGGAGGGCTCGTAAGTTGTCTCCCTCTCCAGTCCCCTGTAAAAAGGCTAGCTCTTTACGGAAGGAACAGCCTTCGTGTAGTTTTTGGGACTCTCCAGAGAGATTCTCTCAGGATACGGCAGGAGAGGGACGTAGTTAGAGGATTACATCCTCTAAGTCAAAGTCATTGTCAAGAAAGTCTTCCTCTAGCAGACGTTCAGAGGTGAAGAGTACGGGGAAGAGTAGACTCTCGGAGATATCTTCAGCACCGGTCCGCACATGTAATACCGAAGGACAGGTAAGACTGTCACCAGTCCCTCCGGTAATCCCCGAGTCTCCTGGGAGACATCTTCAGCGTTGGCAACATGAGAACACGCCGACTCCCAAGTGCCCATCGGCGCCGCAGTTTGCCCGCTTGCCAGAGCAGCCTTTGGCGCCCGGAACTTCCACAGCGGCGCTAGAACAACCTTTGGCTCCCGAGCGTCCATTGGCGCCCAGGAATACAGTTGCAACCGAGCGTCCACGAGCACCCAAGCGTCCGCTAGTGCCCACTAGCACCCACTAGCGCCCCAGCGTCCGCTAGCGCCCACTAGCGCCCGAGCATCCACAGGTATATATGCAACCAAGTGCACAGAGAGACCAGTCTGAAGCGCTCGGACAGCCTATGTCTTCAATTTCAGCTTCGAGCCTACCGACAGGACTTCAGGGGATGGCTGCCCCCGATCATTCATTAGACAGCATTTTGGGCTTTATTCAATCTGCGGCGCCCCGTATTCAACCTGTAGAGGCCTTATCACCTATTTCTTCAGCCGAAGAAGAAGAGAAAGGAGAAGAGGAGGATAAAGAGTCATCTCTCCTTGCCTACAAAGCCTTGCTTTTTTACTTTGTAGACAATTTTTCTGATTCATTCTCGCCAGTAACCCCCACGTCTCCAGTGTCTTCTTACATGAGAGACAACCAGGAAGACTCCAGGAAATTACCGAAACTGGTACTGTCTTTTTTGGCTCGAAAAGCGTTAAAGGAAATTAACCTTTGGCTTGAGGTTAAGAGGGATCAAGGCAAGGTCAACTTCTACTTCCCTCCTTCTCGTCTTTCTACTAGGAGACACTTGTGTTATGAAACCGGAGAAGCTCTCTCTTTGGGTGTGTCTGCCTTCGCCCAGGGAGACTTCTCCGCGCTTATTGACTCTGCGAGAAGATCAGCTTTCAACTCGGCCAAGATAATGTTTACGGCGTCAGAATTAGACCACCTCATTAAGAATATCTTTAAGGTGTTCGAAGTTTTTAGCTTCCTGGACTGGACAGTAGGGGTCTTGGGATGTAAACTGAAGAGCTATTCTATGTTGAGTGAGGAAGCTTTTACAGACATTTCAGGAGTGATCTCCTGTTTGGATAAGGGGATTAGAGACGGTTCCGCGGAACTAGCCTCTCTCTTCATGTTAGGTATCCTAAAGAAGAGAGAGCTATGGTCTTTTACATCCAAGGTGGTTTCTCGTACCCAAAAGTCTGCCTTGTTATATTCGCCCTTGGATAAGAAGCACCTGTTTCCAGAAGAAACAGTAGTGCTAGTTGCCTCCGAATTGCAGAAGAAAGCAACACAGGATCTTCTCTCGCATTCCGCTAAACGGGCTAGAGAAAATATCCCTAGTGTACGCCCCTCGCCAGCCAGCCGAGGACAACCCTTTCGGGGCAGAGGATTCGGTAGATATTTCCCAAGATCAAGGGGGAGAGCACGTTTCACCCTTAAATCTATTAAAAAATCATCAACCAACCCATCGACCAAGAAGTAGTATATCATTCCTTCGTGCGCCAGTAGGAGCGAGGCTCAATCAGTTTTGGGAAGAATGGGAAGCAAGAGGGGCGGAACCTTGGATTGTAAAGGTTTTAAGAGAAGGTTACGATATTCCGTTCGAGAGAAAGCCACCGTTATCAGGCTTTCCGATAGCTTTGACAGCCTACTCAGAAAATTCAAAGAAGTTCATCGCCCTTTCGGAAGAGGTTTCGTCTCTCTTGCAAAAGAAAACAATAGAGTTAGTAGAGGAGCCACTAACACCGGGGTTTTACAATTGTCTGTTCGTGGTTCCCAAGTCATCGGGGGGCTGGAGACCCGTATTGGATGTAAGCACTCTGAACCTTTATGTGCAAAAGACAAAGTTCAAGATGGAGACGAATCAGTCTGTCCTTTCATCAATCCGTCAAGGTGATTGGATGATCTCCAGCGATATGGAGGACACATATTTTCACATTCCAATTCACCAAAACTCGAAGAGGTTTCTGCGTTTTGTCTTCAGGGACAAAATATACCAGTTCAAAGTGCTGTGTTTCGGCCTTTCGACCGCACCACAGGTATTTACCCGAGTGCTAGCTCCCATTGCGAAATGGTTACATCTAGTCGGGATAAGGATATCCCTTTACTTGGATGATTGGCTTATCCGGTCATAAACAAAGGAGAGGTGCACGGAGGACCTTCAGAAAACCCTGACTTTAGCTCAGGATCTAGGACTGTTAATAAACAGACGAAAGTCGCAGTTATTCCCCAGTCAGGAATTAGTCTATTTGGGGATGAGGATCAACTCAGTGAGTTTTCGGGCTTTTCCATCCCCACAAAGAATCGAGTCGTGCCTGCAGAAGGTAGTGAAATTTTTAGCTCTCCAGGAATGCTTTGCAAAGGAATGGATGAGTCTTTTGGGCACTCTATCCTCAATAGAACAGTTCGTGACACTAGGGAGACTGCATATGAGGAACCTACAGTTCTTCCTCAGAGCAAATTGGAACAGAAAGAAGTTTCTGGACACTTTTGTGTTCCCTATCACACAGGAAATAAAAGGGGATCTGCAATGGTGGAAGTTAAGAGACAGACTTGCGGAAGGGAGATCCCTCCTCCCACAGAGCCCCAACCTAGTGTTTTTTTCAGACGCATCAGATCAAGGTTGGGGAGCGATTGTGGGGTAAGAAGAAGTTTCAGGAGTTTGGAATGCAGATAAAAAACAGTGGCACATAAATCAGAAGGAACTGACCACCATCCACTGGGGATTGCTGAAGTTCGCGGACGAAGTTCGCAACAAAGTACGTAGTGGCGATACACTCGGACAGCACGACAGCGCTCTCCTACATAAAGAATCAAGGAGGGACACACTTGTTTTCTCTTTGCGAGACGGCAAGGAGCCTGCTGGTATGGGCGAATTGGAATCAAACCACATTAATTCTGAGGTTCGTTCAAGGGAAACTCAATGTTCTCGCGGATGAACTGAGCCGCAGGAGGCAAGTGCTTCACACGGAATGGATGATGAATCCAGTGGTATGCCTTGAATTGTGGAAACTCTGGGGGAAACCTAGGATGGATCTGTTTGCCACAGCAAGAAACTATCGTCTTCCCCTTTACTGTTCACCAGCCCCGGACCCGAAAGCATGGTCAACAGATGCGATGCTTTTGGACTGGTCGAACAAAGACTTGTATACGCTTTTCCTCCATTCAAGATGGTGAGAGAAGTCATCAACAAATTCGGAACGCATCACAATGTTTCGATGAATCTCATTGCTCCATTGTGGCCAGCGCAGGAATGGTTTCCAGATCTTTTAGATCTTCTAATGGATTGGCCAAGGTTACTTCCTCAGAGAACAGATCTACTCAGACAACCCCACTTCAGGAGTTTCCATCAAGGACTATCCACTCTGTCTCTAACCGCTTACAGACTGTCCGACAACTCTTACGAGCGAAGGGGTTTTCAAGACAAGCGGCGAGAGCTATTGCGCAGTGCAGAAGGGAATCTTCAAATAAAGTCTATCAGGCAAAGTGGGCTGTGTTTAGAGCCTGGTGTAAAAAGCATAATGTTTCGTCTTCTAAAACAACTATAACAGAAATGGCAGATTTTCTTTTATATTTGAGAACAGATAGAAATCTGTCTACGGCAACTATCAAAGGTTATAAGGCGATGTTAGGATCTGTTTTCAAGCACAGAGGATTGGAAGTGTCGTCAAATAGAGATCTTGCAGATCTCATTAAGTCCTTCGATGTAGAAAAACCCAAAGGTTCAAAGATATTATCTTGGAACCTGGATGTAGTACTTAAGTGGTTGTCGGAAACTCCGTGTGAGCTGTTGCAAAGAGCATCATTAAGAGATTTGATGAGAAAGACCTTATTCCTAGTAGCTCTGTCTACAGCTAAAAGAGTAAGTGAAATAAATGCCATGGACAAGAGAATAGGCTTTGCACAGGGTAATGCAGTTTGCGCATTAATCTTGGGATTTTTGGCAAAAAACAAGATCCTGTCCAAACCGTGGCCTCGTTTGTTCAGAATCAAAAACCTCACGGACTTGGTAGGACCGGAAGAAGAGGAGAGGTTGCTTTGCCCGGTCAGAGCTCTGAAATGTTATTTACAAAGGACAGAGAAGGTTCGGGGCCCGTCTGACCGTTTATGGTGTTCGGTAAGGAATCTGTCGCGCCCGATGTCTAAAAACGCCCTGGCGTTCTTCTTACGTAGCGTGATTGTAGATGCTCATGCACAAGTGAAAGAAACCGACATTAATAAACTTAAAGTAAAAGCTCACGAGGTAAGAGCAGTGGCAACCCCTCTCTCTTTTAAACACAATCTCTCTTTGGACCGGTTATTCAAGCAACGTATTGGAAATGTAAATCAGTGTTCGCCTTGCATTACTTGCGTGATATTGAAACAGTATATGAAAATTGCAGTACCCTGGGTCCGTATTTAGCGGCGGGCACAGCATTGGGTAAGGGTGTGTAGGAAGTCATACCTTCCTAGCCTATCTCTTCGCCTTGAACGAGGTTGTTGAGTTTTTTACGGGAGTCTGGAGGTACTATGGATATACTAGGAGTGTTGAGTTGGGTATGAATTTTATGGTTATGGGTGAGGTGATATGTTTTTTACTCTGGTAATATTTGATTATTTGGTACTGCGCCCTGGGCAGGGGCATGATTTGGTTGACCATGCTAGCCACGAACATTCCCTAGCTGCATGGGTCCCACTGTTTAGAGGACGAGCCATGGCTATACCGCCACGTCCCTATGATTTAAGACGAGCGACTTTCAGAAGCAGTAATCAACTGTTTAGCTCTCTTAACAGGTAAGGAACCAACAAGCATCTGCATGGATGCTAGCTCTAAATACATATTTTGTATTATATATAAAAAAAAAAGTTATGAGCATATCCATGGATCCCACCTCCTACAATGTGGGATTCAGCTATGTAACTACTTGCTAAGTTGCATACATAAAAATGACTTTTTTATGATAAAATAAGATTTTAAGTATACTTACCAAGTAGTTACATGATCAAAGCCCGCCCTCCTCCCCTCACATGGATAATAGGGCATAAACAACTGATTTTCGGACGGTGTTGGTTCCCCACTCCCCCGATAGTGGGTGGGGGGTATCACCTAACCAAAACAAACTAGCGCTTCCGCGAATTTAAAAAATGCTAGCTGCCGACGGTTTTAGAAACTATAGCTATGTAACTACTTGGTAAGTATACATAAAATCTTATTTTCATACAATCAACTTACCTGTCAGATATATACATAGCTAAGACTCCGTCGTCCCTATGTATATGTATATCTGCCAGGTAAGTATGTATGAAACTTTATTGTATCATAACAATATCATTTTATCATAAAAAAGTTATTTTTATGCCAATTATAGTAACTAACTGAACTGCATGTTCTCTATCTCCGTTAACATTCAGGGGTACTAACATGAGGAATGGTTGAAACATCATTGTGTTTAATATTTCAAAATCCTGCAGTACTGTATTGATGAAAATAGCTGCAGTTTAGATACATTTTCATCCATCATTAAAATGATTTGCTTCTAAGTAAACTCTGTTTTGGGAGGAAATTAACTGGTTCTTAAAGCAGCAATAATTTCATAAACAAGATTCCATCATTTATGTAACCAATGTCTTTCGATTTATTTTACAGTCGTCTCCAGAGCTAGTCGATTGTTTGAGTCGAGGGGACTTTGCTGATTTCACAGCTCATTTGGAAGGATTTTCTTCCATTTATCAGCTGAATGCAGACAAGAAGAGCAAAAGTAAAGCCTTCCAGGCTCTTCAGGTGAGCAACCTTTATACACTAGTCATAACATAGTCATGTATTTTGGGCTTTTTATCTGTTATTTTTTTTTAGTTGAATTTTAGAATGGTGAAGAGATGATTATCTGAAGCTGTAATTAAGCCATGAATGTGTTGTGTTGATTCTCAGGCCCTTGAAACTGACCTCACCAAACTATTTGAATTGGCGCAAGAAACCCTCACCGACCCATATAATCTTGTCCTCAAGTCTCCAGTGGGACTTCTGCAGTGTCGGCGAGGTGGTGAGTGTTCTTAGTGGTAGATGTGTTATATTGCATGTATTCCCCATATGGAGGTAATTCCATCTGTGCATCTTATGCTGTGTACTGTAGGCATTACTTGAAGGTTCTTTGCAGTGTACCATTGGCCCCTAAGTGTGATACCTAGCATTCCTTCTTTTACTGTACATCAGTTCAAATTCTCTTGATTCCTAGTGTAATGTTGAGGTTTTTCTTCTGTTACACCTTTCAATCCTTTTTACTGTCATTTTCCATTTCAGTGCTGAATGACTGTAGGTCCTACACTTGGCCTGTTGTGTGTGTAGGAAGGGTAAAAAAACTAATGTTCATGAACTTACTTTATTATAAGTTTTAGGATGCTGTATATATGTTAGATAAGGTATCTATTGGAGTGATAACACTTCAGCTTAATGGACCTCTCCTTAACAACTTATGTACATATCAGTGACCTTATCCCTCTTACGCCGATTGGACGTATTAAACGTCGAGTCAAAATGTCTCCCGTTTGCCGATTGGACGTATTATACGTTGACTTAAAAAAGTTTTTTTTTAAATTCGCGGAAAAATACTTATAGTCCTACCAGCCGAAAACTTTTGAATCACGCGCCTTGGGGGATGCTGGGAGTTCACGGATCAAGGTGTTGTTTTGTTTACAATCGCTACGCAGGCGCGCAAGCGCGAATTTCTTTCTTATCACACTAAAAAGTATCAGTGACACATCTCAAAAATTATTTCGTCACTTTGACATAATTTTTGCACCATTTTAAATTATCCGTTACATGGAGTATTATATATGAAAATGTGTGCAATTTCATGTAGAATACAACAAAAAAAATACTCATGATTGTAGCTTTTATCAGTTTTGAAATATTTTCATATAAATAATGGTAAGTGCAAAAATTTCAACCTTCGGTCAACTTTGACTCTACCAAAATGGTCGAAAAACGCAATTGTAAGCTAAAACTCTTATATTCTAGTAATATTCAATCATTTGCCTTCATTTTGCAACAAATTGGACGTGTCTAGCACAATATTTCGATTTATGGTGAATTTATGAAAAAACTTTTCCCTTACGTCCGCGCGGTAACTCTTCCGATAAATTTTTTCGTGCGATTGTCCTAATGTTTGCACCATTTTAAATTTGCCGTTACATAAAGTTTTATATATGGAAATGTGTGCAATTTCATGCACAATACAACTTAGAACAACCCATGGTTGTACCTTTTATCAGTTTGAATATTTTCATATAATAACCTTTAAGTGCAAATATTTCAACTTTCGGTCAACTTTGACTCTAACCGAAATGGTCGAAAACGCAATTGTAATCTAAAACTCTTATATTCTAGTAATATTCAATCATTTACCTTCATTTTTGCAACGAATTGGAAAGTCCTCTAGCACAACATTTTGATTTTATGGTGAATTTATGAAAAAAATCAAAACATTTTCCTTACGTCCTCGCGGTAACTCTTCCAAAAAAATCTGATTTGTTCATGCCACTTACCTGACAGATATATATATAGCTGTATTTCTGAAGTCCGACAGAATTTCAAAACTCGCGGCACACGCAGTGGGGCGGCCGCAGGTGGTCAGTACCCATTCCCGCCGCTGGGAGGCGGATATCAGGAAACCATTCCCATTTTCTATTCATATTTTTTTCTGTCGCCGGTCGTAAACAACTGTTTACAGACCTCTGCTCAGGATTTTTTTGAATTTGACTCGCTTTTAAGTATCTGATTGGTTTTTTGGTATTGAATTGGATTGTTGAATTGGCATGCGCGATAGTGGACCGTTTTTTGATTTTGGATTGACTTTTCTATATAAGATATGTCTGGATCAAGTGCTGTGAGTTTCAGAGTGTGTGTGAGGACTGATTGTAAGGTGAGGCTACCGAAAGCATCGGTAGACCCCCACACAGTATGTATGAGTTGTTAGGGGCATAATTGTTTTGGGGGAAGTCATGAGGAAGTTTGCGGCCTCAGAAGGGACGAGGTTGACCCTGATCGCTCCGATGTGGCCAGCGAGAGAATGTTCACAGAGGTCATGTCTTTCCTTGTAGACTTTCCAAGGACATTGCCCTGGAGGAAAGATCTACTCAAACAGCCCCACTTCGAAAGGTTTCACCAAAACCTCTCCGCTCTGGGTCTGACTGCGTTCAAGACTATCGAAAAGTTGGCCAGAGCGAGAGGTTTTTCGAAAGCAGCTGCGAGAGCAATCTCACATGCAAGACGTGCTTCCACAAGAGCTGTTTACCAATCGAAGTGGGCTTCCTTCAGGGCATGGTGTAAAAAGGAGGGAGTTTCCTCTTCCTCGACCTCTGTGAACCAGATAGCTGATTTTCTGCTCTTTCTTAGGAATGTGCAGAAATTAGCGGTCCTACCATCAAGGGATATAAAAGCATGTTGTCAGCGGTTTTTAGGCACAGAGGCCTTGACCTGTCTGACAACAAGGACATTCATGACCTTTAAAGTCTTTCGAGACTTCGAAGGTTCCTCAAATGAGACCTCCGTCATGGAACCTTGACGTGGTCCTTAAATTCCTTATGTCAAGCCCTTTCGAACCGCTTCAGGCAGCGTCTCTTCGAAACTTGACAAGGAAGGCTCTTTTCCTAACTTCTCTTGCGACGGCTAAGAGAGTTAGTGAAAAAAATTCAAGCGTTTAGCAAGTTAATGGGATTCAAAGGAGACAATGCTGTCTGCTCGTTTTTGAACCCAAACTTGTTTCTTGGCGAAGAATGAAAATCCTTCGAACCCTTGGCCGAAGACTTTCGAGATCAAGGGTATGTCAAGTCTGGTGGGCCAAGAACCAGAGAGAGTCCTGTGCCCGGTCAGGGCTCTCAAGTTCTATGTGCATAGAACGAAAGAGGTAAGAGGTCCCTCAGGTAATCTCTGGTGCTCTGTGAAGAGACCAGAGTTACCTTTATCGAAGAATGCTGTTGCTTTCTTTCTAAGGGACGTCATTAAGGAGGCTCATTCATCTTTCCAGAAGACTGATTTGAGCCTCTTACGAGTGAAAGCGCACGAAGTTCGAGCTGTCGCTACCTCTCTTGCCTTCCAAAAGAACATGTCAATCAAGGACATCCTTGATTGCACCTTTTGGAGGAGTAACTCCGTCTTCGCCTCACATTACCTAAGGGATGTGAGAACGATTTATGACGATTGTAATGCACTGGGGGGCCCATACGTTTCTGCGGACACAGTCTTGGGGTCCGGAAGTAGCTCGTTCCCTATCCCTTAGTTGGGATTAGTTTAGTTTGTTGTTGGTTTTTAGGCTGTGGTGAGTCTTATGTGAAGATCTCCCATCCTTTTGTTAGTTTTAAGGGGTTTTTTGTGTGAATAGTTGGTCAGGTGGTGGTCAGTTGCTTCGTTGCCCTCATTTGTATGGGCCTCGATGGTCTTGTCATGTTTGAGGTCTCGTACCCGCTGACAGATCATCCAGAGCGCACCAGCACTACAGGCTGGCAACTCTGATTTAAGCAAAAGCAGCCTTACGTGACAGTAATCACATAGTCTACTTTGCAAACAGGTGAGGAACCAAGATGTATATCATCTACTTAATTTAAGTTTCCTAAAAAAAATCCTATTCTGTCTCTTCCCACCATCCGAAGGTGGGATTCAGCTATATATATATCTGTCAGGTAAGTGGCATGAACAAAATGTTATTGTTATTATACAATTAAGTTTGTTCATACTTACCTGGCAGATATATATAATTAAAGTGCCCGCCCTCCTCCCCTCAGGAGACAGAGGCATTAATAAAATATGAATAGAAAATGGGAATGGTTCCTGATATCCGCCTCCCGCGGCGGGAATGGGTACTACCACCTGGCCGCCCACAGCTGCGTGTGCCGCGAGTTTTGAAATTCTGTCGGACTTCAGAAAATACAGCTATATATATATCTGCCAGGTAAGTATGAACAAACTTAATTGTATAATAACAATAACATATTTTTTTCGTGCGATTGTCGAAATGTTTGCACCATTTAAAATTAGCTGTTACATAAAGTTTTATATATAAAAATGTGCGCAATTTCATGTAGAATACAACTAAAAATGATTGAAGGTTGTAGCTTTTCTCTTTTTTCGAAATATTTGCATATAAATCACGATAAATAGAAAAAAACCACGTTCGATCAATTTGACTCTACCGAAATAGTTGAAAAAAACGCAATTGTAAGCTAAAACTCAGACAATTTGGTAATATACAGTCATTTATCTTCATTTTGAAACAAATTCGAAGTGTCTAGCACAATATTTAGATTTATGGTGAATTTAAAAAAAAACTTTCTTTCCCTCTGCGCGCCGTTTCGCGGCCGAAAATCTCCGAAATGCGTACGTCGCATTATCCTAATATTTGCTCCTTTTCATATTAGCCGTTTTATAGAGTTTCTTATATGAAAATGTGCGCAAAGTCATGAAGAATGCAACAAAAAATAATTGAAGGTTGTAGCTTTTCTCATTTCTGAAATATTTGCCTATAAATAAATATATATATAAAAATGTTGACATTCGGTCAACCTTAACTCATCCGAAATGGTCGAGATCTGCAATTCTAATCTAAAACTCTGACAGTATCGTAATATTCAATCATTTTTCTTCATTTTGAAACAAATTGGAAGTCTCTAGAACAATATTTAGATTTACAGTGAATTTTTGAAAAAAAACATTTTTTTACGTCCGCGAGTTACAAATTCGTGCCTCATTTTGTGATAATATTTTTCCGGTGATGCTTTTATCGTTTTACAATGTATTATATATCAAAATTATTGCAATTTAGTGTACAATACAACAAAAAAAAGTAACTCGTTAGCTTTAACCGTTTTTCGCACAGCGCGATTTGAATACAATTATGTATGATTTTTTTTTTTTTTTTTGCCTACCATATATTGCATTATTCACATAAGATAATGATATTTTTTTTCATTTCTGATGGTTGCATACTAAACTTCAGGCAATGACAAAAAAATGAGCCAAAAATGAACTCTATTTTTTGAAAAAATTATTTTTTCCGTTTCCGCGCTCACTCCAAACCTGCCCCGGCATATGGGAGAGGTTGATTTTTAGGGCTTCGGCGTAAGAGGGTTAACCTTATTATGGTTATTTTTTCCTATGCTTTCTTTTTAGTTATGATACGTTTTTAGATATCTCTTAAAAGTTAAGTGTGAAGTACAGATTAATTTAGGTCAGGAACTGTGTGGAATTGCTGTTTGCTGTAAGAAACTTATAAATTAATCAAGTGCAGGCTATGGTTGGCAGTCCCAAGTTAGTGGTGGGGATTCTGTTCCTGCTGTTAACCGAAAAGTGCCGCTAATTATGGTAGTAAATGACGTTTACGAAGTTGTAAGCACCATTAGACCGCTTATCGGCACCAGTAAACCACTTATTTACGCCGATAAACTGCTTACTGATGCAGATAAACTGCTTACTGACGCTGAAAATCATTTATCGTCGCCAAAAATCTGGTAAATAGCGTCTTTACCCAAGCGCCGCAAAACCACAATGCTGGTAACCGATGCTGCCAATAAGCAAGGACTGCCTGTATAGGGTCTTTGTTACTTAAAATTGCTTAACAGACTTTGCTACTTATCTTAAAGGCTAGACCCCAAAAGCATCTACGTTTTAGGTTGAGGTGTTACTGTAGTAGACTTGCACACTTCAATGTTCTCCAAGAACCAGTGGAAATTGGGTTTACAGAACTTCATGTAGCATCATTAACAGAATAGAAAAGAACATTTGTTCATGAAACTTACCTGTCAGATATATATATAGCTGTATTTTTCCGAATCCGACAGAAATTTAAACACTTACGACACACGCAGTGGGAGTCAGGTGGTTAGTACCCATTCCCGCCGCTGGGAGGCGGGTATCAGGAATCATTCCCATTTTTCTATTCATAATTTTTCTGTCGCCGGTGCTGGAAACACCTGTTTTGCAGCACCTCCGTCCAGATTTTTGGAAACTTACTAGCTACTTGAGTATCCCTTTTGGTTTTTCTTTGGTATCTGAATTGGATCGGTGGCTTGGCACACGTTGACTTTGGTTTGAATTGATTTTGGTATTGAATTTTCTTTGATCAAGATGTCAGGGTCTAGTTCTATTAGCGCTAGATTTTGTTCGATGGCTGAAGTAGAGGTAGGCTACTGAAAGCTTCAGTAGACCCACATTCTGTTGTAAAGTGTGCAGGGGAATGAATGTACGTTTGAAAGTCGTTGTAAGGAGTGTGAAAGACTAACAGAGTCGGAATGGAAGGCGTATGAAACCTATCTTAAGAAACTTGAACGAGATAGGTTAAGGAGGTCTTCCTCCAGGAGTGTTTCAGGTAGGCAAGATTTAAATTATTCTCCTGCTAACCCTCCTTCTGTAGACTATGCTCCTTCCCCTGTAGTGTTGCCTCCGGCCCCTGAGACAGTGTCGGTAGAAGGTAATACGTTATCGCTAATTCTTGAATCGATTCGTAACTTAGAATCAAAAGTGTTAGCTCTGGAGAGCAAAAGTGAAGAAAAGTGCAGTGAAAGTGCCCCTTGTGTAGTGGAGGGTGCGTCAGATCGGCCTCATTTCGCCTCTAGACCTAGACCTCTGCTTGACTCCCAGATTACGGGGAGAGAGCATGTCGAAAGTCGAAGGAGGGTTACGAGGAACCCCCACCGATCTGGCGTGCCTTCGGCAGCTTCTGACGAACATACCCAGACTGCCAAGGAGCGTGCGCGTGCACGTCTTCTCAAGGAGTGCTTTTCTTCTTCTGAAGCTTCCTCCCCGCGCAAGGTGGAGCTCTCAATACCGCATCACGTCCGCTGAAAAGGACGGCTCGCGTGCGGGACGCTTCACGTCCAAGTTGTTCTCCGGAACTTTGCTCGTCGCCCGATAGTGCGTTTGCTGCTTTTCCTCCGCAGAAGAAGCGTAAGGATTATTCGGAGGCCGAGTCTTCCCTGGATGTTTCTTTCGAGCGCCGCAGTCGCTCTAAGGTGCGTGAAGCGGACGGTTCCTGGGAGTAGCAAGAAGGCGTCCCCTCGCCGCTCTCCTGCTCACAGGATCAGCCCCTCCCCAGAAAAGGAGGCTTCACCTACAAGCAAGATTCTTCAGTCTCTTCAGCAGCAACTTCGAGATGTTTTTCCTTCGAGAAAGACTGCTCCACGTCGCCGTAAGGATGACAACCTTCCTGTGAAGAGGTCGAGGCGTTCTCCCTCTCCCTCTCCTCGCTCGTCTCTCTCTCCGTTTGAGTCTCCCTCTAGAGTTAGTCCTGCTCCCCAGCAACTTTCTAGAGGAGGCGAGAAATTCGTTTCTCGCTCTCGTGAAGCGGTTGTTTCCGCTGATACGAAACTTGTGGATAAGAAGCGAGTTTCTTTAGATGCAGAAACGCGCTTCTGCGAAAGTCAGACGCGCTTTAGTGGACGCCGAAACGTGACTCGGTGCAAGTTTCGCGAGCGCCAGTGGACGCTCAGCGAGTGTTAGTGGACGGCTCGGCAGCGCACCAGTGGAGACGCTCGGCGCGCACCAGTGGCGCTCGGCGCGCATCAGTGGAACGCTCGGCGAGCATCAGTGGACGCTCGGCGCCGCAACCTGTGGACATCAGCGCGCACAAGTAGACGCCAGGTGTACACCTGTGGAGTTTGAGCGCGCTTCTGTCGGCGCCAGTAGATTGGATTCGGACCGCAAAACGCGCGCATACGGACGTCAGTTTTCCACTTCCGCAAGCACAAGCGGAGGCGGGAACTCTTCCTGTTCGCCGTTCTTTCTCTTTTGAGAAAGCTCGGGACTCTTCTTTACTTCCTCCGACTTCTCCAGTGTCTGAAGAGGAAGTTAGTGACGCTTTCGTCGAAAGGGACGAAGAACAGCAGTTGGCCCCAGTTTCGACGGACTACAAGGTTTTGACTCGTTTACTTCAGTCAGTCTTTGCAGACACCTTCCAACCTGAAGCTCCACGTACTCCTCCCTCTCAGTTTTCTTCTTCCAAAAGCTGCTAAGATCTCGGGCTTTGTGAGGATGAAGAAGTCGCTTTCTACGAAGCAAGCTTTTAGAAAGGTCCATGATTGGATGGAAAAGAGGAAAGCTTCAGGCAAGACTTCTTTCGCTTTACCACCTTCAAGACTTGGTGGCAAAGCTGGTATGTGGTATGAGACGGGAGAAAACGTCGGAGTTAAGCTTCCAGCCTCAGCTCAAGGAGACTTTTGGTAGCATTGTAGACGCCACCAGAAGATCTTTTTTGTCTTCCTCGAAGGTCTCGTGGACACATAGCGAGTTAGACTTTCACCTTAAAGGCCTCTTCAGGACACTAGAGGTCTTTAATTTTTGGTTTTGACTGGTGCCTGGGGGTATTGGATGCCAGGTCCAGGAGTTTCTGATTCCATCACTCTGGGGGAGCTGTCCAGTGTATTGTCTTGCATGGACAAGGCCGTCAGGGATGGTTCTGAGGAATTGGCTGCTCATTTCAGCACGGGACTGCTTAAGAAAAGAGCACTTTTTTGCAATTTCACTGCAAAGTCGGTCTCACCTGCGCAAAAAGCGGATCTTCTTTTCGCGCCTTTCTCAGAACATCTCTTCCCCCAGTCTATGGTAAAGGACATAGCAGCCAGTCTCCAAGAGAAAGCAAACTCAAGACCTTCTGGCTCAGTCTTCTAGGAAGCCTGCTACTTCTTCGGCTTCTGGGTCCTCTGCTTTGAAGAAGTCGAAGCCCTTTCGACCCGCTTCTTCCTCGAAGCCAGCCCCTCGAGGAAGAGGCTCTTTCAGAGGCAAGACTCCCGCTCCTTCCAAGAGCAAGAAGTGAGAGGGAAGTCCTTCAGACACCAGTAGGAGCCAGACTTCTACATTTCGCGGAAGCTTGGGAAGAGAGAGGTGCCGACGCTTGGTCTCTGGACATCGTCAAGAAGGGGTACAGAATTCCTTTCCTGTCGTTACCCCCGCTGTCTTCGACACAAAGGATTTGTCTCCGTCGTATCAGGGAGAAAAACAGACAGTGCTTCACGATCTATTAGATCAAATGATCGAGAAGCAGGCAGTGGAACAAGTCTTCGACCGGAGTTCTCCGGGGTTCTACAACCGTCTGTTCCTAGTGCCGAAGCAGTCAGGGGGGTGGCGCCCCGTTCTGGATGTCAGCAGTCTGAATCGCTTCGTTACCAAGCAGAAGTTCAAGATGGAGACACCTCAATCCGTGCTTGCAGCTTTAAGACCGGGGGATTGGATGGTCTCGTTAGACCTTCAGGACGCATACTTTCACGTCCCCATCCATCCCCGTTCAAGGAAATACCTGCGGTTTTGTCCTGAAAGGGAAGATTTTCCAATTCGGGCACTCTGCTTCGGTCTCAGCACGGCGCCGATGGTGTTCACCGTTCTTATGAAGAACGTTGCGAGGTGGCTCCATCTTGCGGATATAAGGATCTCTCTCTACCTAGACGACTGGCTTATTCGAGCCTCATCGCCAGACAGGTGTCTGAAGGACCTGCACACGACTCTGTCGTTAGCGAAGTCCCTGGGACTTCTGGTGAATCTCGAGAAGTCGCATCTGACTCCTTCTCAATCCTTAGTCTATCTGGGGATTCAGATGGACTCAGTGGCTTTTCGGGCTTTTCCGTCCCAGGGGCGACAACTTCAATGCCTGGACAAAGTGTCGGCCTTTCTGGAGAAGGAAACATGCTCGGTGAGGGAATGGATGAGTCTGCTGGGGACCATTTCCTCACTGGAGAAGTTTTTGTTTCTCTGGGAAGGTTGCACTCCGACCACTTCAGTTCTTCCTCTCAAGCAATTGGTCACGCAAACAGGATCTAGAAGAGGTCTTGCTTTTGACGGAAGAAGTGAAAAAGCACCTCAAATGGTGGTTGGATCCAAAGAAGCTTGCGGAAGGTCTTTCGCTCAAGCTTCGGAACCCGACCTAGTGTTGTTCTCCGACGCGTCTCCACCGGTTTTGGGAGCAACACTGGGAGGGAGAGAAGTGTCAGGCACCTGGAGAGGGGAACAGGTGTCCTGGCACATCAATCTAAAAGAACTCTCAGCGGTTTACCTCGCTCTGAGGTTCTTCGAGGAGGAAGTCTCCAGCAAAGTGGTTCAGATAAACTCGGACAACACCACAGCCTTGGCATACCTCAGGAAACAGGGGGGAACTCACTCTCATTCTCTGTTCGTCATCGCGAGGAATATCCTGATGTGGGCGAAGGCGCAAAACGTCACGATTCTGACAAGGTTTGTGTCAGGCGTGGAAAATGTGCGAGCGGACCTTCTCAGTCTGGTCGAAGGACAGCTTCTGCCGACGGAATGGACCCTTCATCAGGAAGTATGCCAGGCGCTATGGAAGCTGTGGGGACGTCCTCATGTGGACGTTTTCGCACAATTCCCGAACGAAGAGACTTCCGCTGTATTGCTCCCAGTTCTGGACCCGGGAGCAGTGGCAGTAGACGCCCTACTGTGGAATTGGTCGGGACTAGACGTTTACGCTTTTCCCCATTCAAAATACTCGGGGAAGTAATGAGGAAGTTCGCTGCCTCAGAAGGAGCGAGAATGACCCTCATCGCCCCCTTCTGGCCAGCGGCCGACGGTTCACGGAGGTGATGTCCTTCCTAATAGACTTTCCGAGGACTCTGCCCCTAAGGAAAGATCTACTCAGACAGCCCCACTTCGAGAGGTACCACAAAAACCTCCCCGCTCTGAGTCTGACTGCGTTCAGACTATCAAGAAGTTGGCCAGAGCGAGGGGTTTTTCAAGACCTGTGGCAACGGCGATTGCCAACGCAAGGAGGCCCTCCTCAGTCGCAGTTTACCAATCAAAGTGGGCTGTCTTTAGAAGTTGGTGCAGAAGGAAGGGCATTTCCTCCACCTCAACCTCTGTGAGCCAGATAGCAGATTTCCTTCTTCATCTTAGGAAAGAAGCGAAACTAGCCGTTCCCACGATTAAAGGCTACAGAAGCGTGCTTTCTGTGGTCTTCAGACATAGAGGACTCGACTTAGCGAATGATAAAGACATTCATGATCTCATTAGATCATTTGAGACTGTGAAAGTTCTCCAACCTAAGGTACCATCGTGGAACTTAGACGTGGTACTGAAGTTCCTCATGTCGAGTCAATTTGAACCGCTCCATTTAGCCTCGCTTAGGAATCTTACTAAGAAGACTATTTTCCAAATAACCGCTCTGGCGACGGCGAAGAGGGTTAGCGAAATTCAAGTCATAAGCAAGCATATTGGGTTCAAGGATCATAGTGCAGTTTGTTCCTTAAGTCCTACGTTCTTGGAAAACAAGAACGAGAACCCTTCCAACCCTTGGCCGAGAACGTTCGAGATCAAGGGGTTGTCGGAGCTAGTGGGACCTGAAGCTGAGAGAGTCCTGTGTCCTGTCAGGGCTCTCAAGTTTTATTTGCAGAGAACCAGAGCATGCAGAGGTTCTTCGGAGAACTTGTGGTGCTCTGTGAAAAAACCAGATCTTCCGATGTCGAAGAATGCACTGGCGTTCTTCTTAAGAAGTACGATTAAGGAAGCCCATGAAAAGTGTGGTGAAAGTGACATGGAGCTTCTGAAAGTGAAAGCCCACGAGTTGAGGGCTATTGCTACTTCGGTGGCTTTTCACAAGAATATGGCAATCAAAGACATTTGAGCGCCACTTATTGGCGAAGCAATTCGGTGTTCGCTTCACACTACCTGCGGGAGGTGAAAGCAACATACGAAAATTGTTACTCGCTAGACCATACGTCGCTGCAGACACTGTTTTGGGGGCAGGAGGTAGCGCTCATCCTATCCTTTAATGGTTTAGGGGAGTTTTTAATTTGTGTTATGGTTGTGGGGTTGACCGCCTGCGGCGGATCTCCCTTCCATTAGCTTAGTCTATGTGGGATACTTTTGTAGTCTACGCCAGGTGTTTGGTTTTTACTTCGTTGCCCTCATTTGTATGGTCTATGGTCTAGTCCCCCCCCCCCCCCCCCCCCCCCCCCCCCCCCCACGTCGTGGTCTCGCCCCTGTTGACAGATCATCTGGAGTGCACCAGCTATATAGGTCTCTACCTCGCTGGCAACTCTAGTAGCACAAGCAGACTTACGCGGCAGTAACCTCGAAGTCAGCTATGCTAACCAGGTAAGGAATCAAGATATCAATTATCTGCATATATATGTTTCCTAAATCTTCTATTCTGTCTACTCCCACCACCAAAGGTGGGATTCAGCTATATATAATCTGACAGGTAAGTTTCATGAACAAAATGATATTGTAATGATACAATTAAGTTTGTTCATACTTACCTGGCAGATATATATAATCAAGTACCCACCCACCTCCCCTCAGGAGACAGTGGAAATAAAAAATTATGAATAGAAAATGGGAATGATTCCTGATACCGCCTCCAGCGGCGGGAATGGGTACTAACCACCTGACTCCCACTGCGTGTGTCGTAAGTGTTTAAATTTCTGTCGGATTCGGAAAAATACAGCTATATATATATCTGCCAGGTAAGTATGAACAAACTTAATTGTATCATTACAATATCATTTTATTGACCCAAAAGAGAGAATAAAAAATATGTACATTGTGTCTTAGCAAAGTAGGGTTGTAAGGATTACTAGCTGTTATTAAGGTGATATGCTTTTACAGTTCCTTTCCTTATGATTTCTCTCTAATGCATAGTAATATTGTTTGTAGTTATGTTGGCATGCCAGCGTTGTTATTTTATAATTGTGTATCATTGTATTTTCCATCTTATTAGGTCACGCCATGCGTTTAGTTTATTTCGTGTCCCCGTACGAACTTCTGGATGTTGCTGCTGGGCGTTCAGTGACTCTGACGACAGACACTCTGTCTTCCTGTAACTTGTCTCACTATGTGACAGTAAATATTGATGCCTCGACGTCTCACAAACTGCAGACGACAACATTGATGAATATACAGCAGGCTAATGGGCAAAGGTAAGGTTTTTTAAGAGTGAAATATTCAGATTATTCATACGTACAATAAAGATGTTATATGAAATCTCTGAAGTTTTGCAAATTCTCTATCAAGACTTCATTGTGCTTGTGAATGGCACTGCTGTGGATTTATTTAGTGAGATGATATACATAGTACTCTCCTTGAAGAATTTCATGAATTTGTGGTCAGTTTTTAGTGAACCTTGGATATTTGTCCAGCATTTAAAAATATATGTCAGTGAAATTGTAGTTTTCCAATATTTATGTTGAAATCTTATGTAGAAATCAGAATTCTTTTATCACATGTTGAAATCAGAATCCTTTTATGAAAGGAAATAGTTACCATTGATCGTAAATGTTAAACTTTTTCTTGAATAATTGTAAATTTGACTCCAAGATAACAAGACTTCCCACAAATTCATTCACTAACGTCTTGCAGGTTGCCTTCGTTTTCTGGGCTCACAGCTGACAACAGCATGACATTACCCGGATGTTTCTCCTTGAAATTGAGGAGTCCTTTGCCTCTTTCTTTACCCTTGATCAAGCGCATTACAGAAGTCACTGGGCTGGAATGTGCTGACCTTTCCAATCAGCAGTCGCTGATTTCCCTCATTGTGGAGCAAGCGTCCGATGGCCGGTCTGAATGCAATAGTAACCGGGGACTCTTTGTGGTGAGGTTATCCTATATGTTGAAAGAGAGAGATGGATTTTTTTTATTATTGCTGAGTAAACATTTGTGGATTTTAATAAATGGAAGATTTTTAAATATTAGCTATTTGATTGGTATTTTAGTGTGTTAATACATGCCAGTATACTAGTATACAGTAGTAGTATTCAATTTTGTGTGCCAGAAGCCTGCTTATTGTATTGTACTTTCAGACTTTGCCAGATCAGCAACACTGCTATTTCATGACCAGCGCTGGTGAACTTCCAGGCGTCATGGTTAGTTCAGTTCCGTTTACTCACCCAACACACATAACCAGTATCCTGATGTGTCTTCGAGCCCAGACAGCCTTTAATACTCTTATTGCCTCTTGTGTTAGACCTGCCAGTAAGCAAGGTGAGTGCGAATGCAGTACAGTATAGTATATTTGAATGTGTTATATGTGAAAAAATGCTTTTCATGCTATATTGCTGCAGTTTTATGCACTAGGTGAAATTATTTGATTAATCGTATGTACTCTATCTTTATTAAGTGGAGCAATTACTAATAGCAGTATACAAATTGACCTAATGTTTTTTTATGTTGACTTGTGAAATGCCTCCTGTCTTTCTATGGTTATGTTTATAAACTAGATTTGATTTCATATTGAACAGATCTGGACTCTGCTTATATGTTTGAAGTTACGGCAGCCAGTCACGAATATATCTCTGTAACTTTTGAACATCCCCAAGAGGAAAGCACTGCCACTGCAGAAATTGATTTGACTGACATCAGCAATGCTCGCTGTCGCTTGCACACACTGACTCCAGATCTTGGCTTCTGCTCAGAAGAATATGTTACAAAAGTTTTGCAGAGGTTTGTCAGTTTGTCTTGGTAATATTATTATTTTAACAATATTTGGTCGATCATCCTTTCATTGCTAAAACCTAAACATGATCATAAACTGTTAAACCAATATCACTTGTAAGATTAATGAATTCAGGAGGTATCTTTACTGAATACAAGAAACTCAAGAGAATACAGTATACTGGGCCCTTACATATATGTATAATAATAGTACAGTCATTGTAGTATTTTAGTTTCTGTACATGATTGCTTATTGTTTGCATACTTCACATGAAGTATACAGAATGTGTACTTCATGTGAAGTATACATTCTGTTTTCAAGTTGAAAAGTCTTGCTAACGTCATTAAATGTCTCCAGTGACTGCTGATTTTAATTTCATGCTTTTGTGTTTACCTTGATTAACAAAAGTTGTAGATAGTACGTAAATATCTCCTGTATTAACCCTGTAAAAAGCTGTTTTCCTAATGGGAAGATAACCAAGCATCTAAAATAAATTCTGTGTAAAGAGAGTTCTACTGAATCAGAGAGTATATAGAGTTTGTTACATCAGTCGACCCCCGGCTATTCTTGGTTTCAGATTCGCAGACTCACCAATTCACAGATTTTGCTGTGGCACATAGATACGCATTATTCGCAGACAATTCGCCGATTCTCTGTATTTTTCATAGAGAAAGGTTCACTAATTACTGTTTTCATATAATTTTTGTGACTAAATGTATTTTTTGTGATAAAACTATTAAAATACTCAGGTATATAGTAAGTGTTTTTAGAGGGTTTTTAGGTGTTTGAAAAGTCAAAATAGGCAGTTATAAGTGTTTTGAGGAGGGTTCCAAGTATTCGCTGATTTTAGCTGTGTGGGGGGATGGGGACGGTTTATGGTACACATCCCCCATGAATACCGGGCGTCGACTGTATATGTATAATGACTCCAAAGATAGGGAGGACTTTAGCTGGAGAGAATGTGAATTGTTATATTATTAAGAAATCCAAAGAAAGGAGTTTCCAACAAGGTAATGTTAATTTTCAGTTCACTTTTGTTCCGGTTTAATTCTCAGTGATCGGCGTGTAATTTTCAAATCTGTACCATTTTTGTCTGGTTATGCATCAAAGTATTTCTTCAGATGCTTAGAGTTCAAATGGCAGAGTTACAGTAATGGATTTTGCCTATTATGTACTTACAGTATCTTCATTGTTTTTCTATTGAAGTTGAATTTAGGCATCTAGCCAATTCCAGCTTTTCCTTTGTCTAAAGTTAACTCATTTGAGTGTTCTCATGCTATACAGTTTTGTAACATGATTTCACAGAAATAGAATAAGATCATTGTTATCAGAAGAAGAGAAAATTCAAGTTTTAATGTTGATTCAAAAAAATTGAGAAATTATATTCATAATTGCAAAGTATTATATTCAATTCTGAATTGATATTACAGTTTTATTTTCAGGTGCATGTCCATACCTGTCACAATGCGTGCAGTGATGCGGAAAGTGGCCAAAGAAGAGAGGAGAGATACCATCGCGAGCGGAGACTCTGCTGTTATGATGGGGGGTAGCAAGCTGAACTCTGACCTGAATCAGAACACAAAATTTATGCTGAATGATTACGACAAGATCAGTGTCCGGCGGGATCAGTTGATGGCTCCCCATATGACAAACCTGAATAATGTGGTTGCTAATACAGCCTCAGGTGGTCAAAACTATTACAATGGGCCATACTCGAACAGTAACCACAACACTGGTAGTGCGGAGACCAACACTAATCCCTTGGCTGCCTTGGGAAATGCAGTGCAAGAGGCAGGCACGCCCCTTGGATACGGAGCGCTGCTGGGTGCGGTAAATCATAAATCTGGACTTAATCAGTCTTTTTTAGGTGATGGTAAAACTGCAAAAGTTAGAAAGAAAAAACAGAGTGTAGATATTGATAAGAAAAGTCCAAAGTTTGGGGACGATGTCATTGACATCGATGATGGAAGCTCGGATGCATTTCTAGCCGATGGTGTTGCTAGCATGATGGAAAAAAGACGTGATGTGAAATTTGAAAAGATTCCAAATTTTATCAATACCAGTAAGCGAAGATCATCCAGTGATAGTGGTGCTACAGATTTTGCAACGAGCGACCTAGCAGCGCTAAGGGAACAGGTGTATGGTCCAGCCAGTGTTGCAAACTATGCAAAAATCAACTCCTATACTCACAAGGAGAACAAGGAAGCCGTCAAGAAAGTGAAAAAGCCAAGGATTGACGGGAGTGATTCTCGTAAGTCGCCAATTGTCTTGGACTTGACAGAAACGGAAGGATCTGGGAAGAAAGTCGGTGGGAGTAGCAGTAGTCATACGTCATCCCTGAGTGCTGCTCTCCTTAAGAGGCCTGGCATAGAAATCATTCCGATTCCCATATCAATCCCTTCCTCCATTACTGTCACGCCTGTGGTGAAGTCTGAGGACAAAAACAAGGACAAGAAGGATCGACGTGACAAAAAGGATCTTGACAGGAGAGACAAGAAGCGCAAACGCGAAGATTCTCCGAGTAGTAACAATTCCAGCAGTACGTCTAAAGCATCCAAAGTACAAATAATTAGTAGTAGCATAAAACACTCATCAATATCATCCTTAGAAAAATTTAAGAGTGAAAGTGGTAGTAAGTCAGGACTGTCTGGGATCACGGTCAAACCCAGCACTCCTCCGTATCAGTCGCCATCTAAGAAATCATCTCTCTCACCCAGCATTTCAAAGTCAGTACTTCACAATAAAGTATCTGTCAGTCCAACTCATAAGCCAAATAAAGTCATCTATAGCCCAAGTAATAGCAGTAGTAGTCAGTCGTCATCATCATCCTCGTCATCTCCCAAGGAAAGGAGTAGTCCTAAGCCTTCCACTGGAAGCCCAAAGCATTCCAACATGTCTCCAAAACACACTAGTTTAGGTAAGCCAAGCATGACACAGTTAAAGTCAGCATCTCCAACTTTTTCTAAGCCATCCCTTTCTCCAAAACTACCCAAAAGCAAAGATAAAGAAAGAAGTTCTAGCTCAAGTCCGTCACGTCCAGCAACTTCAAGTTCTTCGTCATCGTCTTCAAGTTCCTCTCCAAGTTCTGGCTCAAAAGCAAAAGTGTCGAGTTCATCATCATGCAGTGATAAGATTAAAGCCAGCATCAGTGATGCTCTGACAATTACCAAAGTTTCTACTGGCGAATCCTCTTCATCATCATCGTTAGCCACTTCGTTTCTTGCAAATGCTCAACCCCAGACTGCTCCTGCTTCTCTGGATGATAAACCTCCATCATTTTCCTTGGACAAAGCAAAAGTTTCTCCTCCCAAGAATAGAAAAGGATCCAGCCTCTCTGATATTGTTGACAAATTAAGGGCTGGTGTGGGAGGCAGTTCAGACTCTGTCACTATTATTGAAAAGAATGATAAGGATCCAAAAGAGATATCAAAGTCAGGCTCAGGAGAGAAGAAAGATGGTGACAAGAAAACTGATTATACAAGCAAGACCTCAAATGTTGGCATCAAGTTAACTATCAATAAAGCTAAAATGAAGGATGGCAATGGTTCTAAATCTTCATCATCATCATCTTCCTCCTCCTCCTCATCGTCCTCATCCTCTTCCTCCTCCTCCTCATCAAGCTCAAAATCAGCAATCTCAAAATCCTCGTCAGGATTAAAACCAGGAGTAGCAAGTGGTCCAGCATCGAAAAAGACCCCATTGTTAAGCAGCTTACCCCCAATACCAAAATTACCTCGTTCATCAGTGTCAAATGTAACTGCCACTGCTGTTTCCCCTCTTGGTGCTTCAAGCTTACCTGGAGTACATTCAAGTCCTCTGCAATATCAGCGGGAGAGGACCAAAGACAAGGACAGAGATATCAAGGATAAGGATAAAGACAAAGATCGAGCTGGTTCTGGTGATCGGAGTAAGGCCAAAGAATCGTCACCCGGAAAATACCTTTCAAATAACAGCTCATTAGATATGAAAAAATTAGGTCAGAATAAATCCTCTCTTCCTAAACAGCCATCAAAAGAGGACCACATCCAGAACCAAAGAAAACTGGATGTAGATAATCCAGAGAAGGTTGCTAAATCAGTGTTTCAGTCTGACATGGATGGGGAAAAAAAGGAGAAGTTAGGCCCAACAAAGGCAGAAGCAGATTCTACGTTGAATTCCTTCCTCGATTCTTCGACACCTGGAAGGAATCTAGAAAACTCTTCAGATAAAGGAAACTCAGGGATTCACAATTCATTATTAGGTATCAATAAACTGTCTTCAACAGGGACAGGTTCATCCATCTCGCCAACAGTTAACTCGACAGGTTCTGGAGAGGTGCGACCCAGGGATATTTACCCACAACAGCAATACAAACCTAACAAAGATACCAAAGATGAAGGGAAAGGGAAAACAGAAATGGTTCCTCCTCGCCCTCCAGTTACTTCTGGCATCAGTGGTTCAAATGCCTCTGTTTTTGATC
>NC_087217.1:28999578-29002078 GCF_015104395.2 Macrobrachium nipponense | reverse complement strand
GTCTCACTAGAACCATTTCCAGTTTTCCCTAGAGTGATATGCCTTTAGTAAAATTAACATGAATGATCTGAGTGGGTTTTCTACGATCTGGAGTTTTGATAATGTAGGTATTATGTTTACAGTTTTTTATGATTGGATAGGGCCACAAAACTTGGCTTTAAGAGGGGCAACCAGGGACAGGAAGGTAGGCTACGACAAGGTCATTAGGTTTAATTTTCTGACTTTACAAGCTTTATCATAGTTTCTCTTCATTAAGATCTGTTGATCCCTTAATTTCTCCCCAGCAATTTTCCTAACCTGCGTTAATGTGCTTTTAAGTTTATTCATATATTGTTGATGGTGGCTAGACTCAGAAGGAGTGTTCAAACCATTCCTCTAATTACTGAAAGAGGTCCTCTAACTGACCTCCCAAACAACATCTCGTAGGGTGAAAAACCAAGGGACTCATGGGGAACTTCCCTGATAGCAAATAGAAGAAAATCAATGCCCTCATCCCACTCAAGTTGACTTCAACACAAAATTTCCTGAGCATACTCTTGAAAGTTTGGTGCCAACGCTCGAGGGCACCCTGAGACTCTGGGTTGATAGGCAGCAGACAAGGTTTGTTGATATTTAGTTTCTTAAGTACCTGGACAAAAAGGTCACTGGTGAAATTTGAACCTCGATCACTTTGTATTTCCTTTGGGATACCGAAATTCGTGAAAACTTTAAGTAAAGAATTAGCAATGTTCTTAGCAGAAATTTTACGAAGAGGGATGGCAATAGGGTATCGGGTCGTAGGACATATTATAGTGAGCAAGTATTTATTACCTTTCTTGGTTTTTGGTAAAGGACCAACGTTATCCTATAATTATCTTACTAAAAGGTTCATCAGGGACTAAGATCGGTTTGTAAAGGTGCCTTGGTATTACCTGGTTAGGTTTTCCTGATATCTGACATACATGACAAGTGCGAACAAAATTTGCTACATCCTTTTTCATATTGGGCCAAAAGAAACAATTCAAAAATCTTACAGTAGGTCTTATGAACTCCTAAATGTCCTCCATAGGCATCATGAGCTATTTCCATTACAGAATTCCTAACAGAAAGAGGTAGCACAATTTGTCGCTTTTCACTCCAGGTGTCTTCACTAGATCTCTTAGGGGGACGGTAAAAACCTCATTAACAAATCAGATTCAAAGTAAAAACATGGGGATTTGTTAATCTCACTTCTAGAAACCACGCTTGGTCATGAAGCTTACTTAAAGTGTTATCGTGCTTCTGAGCTTCAATAAGGTTATCTCGACTCATAACATTTCGTGCTTCGAAATTTACAGAAGTGACTTTAGATTCATCCGAACTAGATTTCTGGCTACGAGTGACAACACAAGAAGGATTTACAGAGCAATCGGGATCAGGTTCAAGGTTTTCACCTACAGGTTTTTCCATTACAATGACATTGGGAACTACCAAACGTCCTGCAAGGTCATTAGCCAATAATAAGTTACACCTTTGTTTTACTGGAAATTCAATATCTCTTATGCCTACCAGCACGTTACCCTTCTTATAGGACAATCAAGATGAACATTAGCAAGGGGAACTTTAGATATTTGTGAAAGGTCTTTCACGAGAACATGTTCATTAGTTAAGTTAGCTTCAATATTTGGGAGAGCACTCCTCAAAAGTAAGCTTTGCGAAGCACCTGTGTCACGAAGTATCCTGACTTTTATACTTATCCCCATCAGAGTTCAAAGATACAGTTCATTAAAAGTGAAATCATCAAATAGATTTACAGGCTTTTCAGAATGGATATGGGAAACAGGCTTAATCTGACCATCTGTTTTACCTTTAACGTTAAGAAAAGGGTTAAATGGGTTCCGAAAAGGCAAGGAAGTTTTACATTTAGGATCTGGACAGTTTCTAATTGTGTGACCGTCCTTCTTACAATAACTACAACGTACATTAGACGCTTTTGCCGTATCAGTCAGAGTTTCAGAGTTTTTAACTGGAGATGGTTTTACATTCTGGTCGGTTCTCTTACTGTGCAATTTATGTATTAAAGAGTAAGTGTCTGCTAGAGAGCTGCCTTTAACAAGTCTTTTTCTTCCCTATCCTCTAAATACATCATAATGTTCAAAGGAAGCTTTCGTTTTAAACTCTTCAAGTACAATCAAATTCTCTAATTCAGCAAAAGTACTTACTGCAGCAGATTTTTATCCATTTCCTAAACTCCCCTTAATTTCTCTGAAGCGAATTCTACATAGGTTTGAGTTGTGAAACTTCGTTTTTTGTTACGAAAGGTCTGACGATTATCCCTCGCCAGGAGATGGAAAAAGCATCCAAAATGGCTTGTTTAAACATTCTGGTAATCTGTAGTATTTTCGAGATGTCTACAAACTTTCGCAGCTTTGCTTTCCCCAGTTAATGTTTCGGCCTAATAGCCAAAACCCACTGATCGCGTGGCCAATCCCAAATGCAAGGCAGTCTCTTCAAAAGTCTTAAAATAATCTTCAGGGTCCAT
>NC_087217.1:28944578-28992078 GCF_015104395.2 Macrobrachium nipponense | reverse complement strand
GATGCCAATGACATTAAATAATTCATTCAATAAAAAATTAAAGCATTTGCAACAAATATTGATATCCCAGGCAGCTGAAACATTCAATTACTTAAGGAGGGAGACTTTGTTGTACTGTACATCCATATCAACTACGTGTGTGTCTGTGCTTTCAAAAGCCCAATACGTTATTGCTACAGTTAAAATGCCATACCTCGCTTCAGATGAAGCAAGCCAAAGGCGAGACATACTTTAATCTGAACAATTTTTTAACTGACCAAACATGACGTTAGAACAGCAATTTTTTCTTGACCAAACATGACGATAGAACAGCAATTTTTTCTTTTTGGCAATTATTTTCTATTTAGCTGTGGCAAAGTAAAGTACATGTATTGGCTTTTGAAGGCATCATCCTGTTTTGTACATGTCCATGGCAAAAGTCAGTATACTAGTGTCTAAATCGGATCATAAACTCTTAATCAATTTAAACTTAAAAGAAGACTGCTTAAACATGTTAATTCAATATTTTATTGGAAAATATGACTTTTTTCCTAAGTTAAAACTACAATAAATATATATATATCTATATACTTTTTCAAATTACATAAATATTAAAATATTCGAAATTCCTCGTCCGAGGACAGAATAAAGACATCGTGAATTTAAACGAAATAATGACTAACAGCACAAAAATTTTTTCCACATACTGTTGACTCCTGCACATCTAAAAAATAGTATAGTTCCAGCATGTGCAGTACCTTTTTTTGCCTCCATGCTACAGATAATAAAATGCAACTAATGCCCTCAACTGTACTAGTAACGATGCAGGTAAAGTGTGCAAGCAGAAATTATTTCCAACCTTGTCTGTGTAACAAAAAAGAACATAACAAATCATGGCAGTACTGGTATGCATTACCTCAAGTATTGCTTTATTAAACATGAGCCTGGCCATTTTTCTCTAGTCTTGATTCTGTAGACAAAGCTGGTCGCAGCTCCCCCAACAATAACCAGGAAAAGTTGCCACAATGCACCTTACTACTACCGGTGATGTCACATTTCTCAAATAGCACCGCCATAAAATCAAACTCCTAATCCAATCTTTTCAAGTTAGCTTAATTTGCATTTTGTGACTTGCAGGAAGAACTCTCTATGGTATCACTGCAGTGAAATGTTTGCTCCGAGGGACGATTACAGCACTTGACACAAATTATTGCAAATTATTTTCATGATAAACCTAGATACACTGTGTAGAAGGCATCAATCAGTGAGAAATTCAGTGAATTAGTTACAAGATTATCCGAACTCCACTAATCTTATTACGTACAAGGATAAGTTCCAGTGACTAAAGAATAAAAAATCTGAAAAAAATAAAACAAGGCCATAATATCAATCGGTTCACTGATTACCAAGATAAATGCACTCCACACCTGAAAGATTATTTGCATATCAAGTAATACACTTGAAAAATGGTGACCACTGCAGTCACTACACAACGGACTTGTATAACTCAAATTAAACGAGGGATACGGCAGGTCCAAGAATACATAACGATTGTGCATGCAAGGTGACGTGAAGCAGGTCCAGTATTTAAGTAAGCAAGACTAAAGGTTTCAATATAACCTTACATTAATAGGACTAATGTAGTCTGTTTTTCCCCTTTTGACACTTACAGTACATAAGCTGCTATAGTCTACACAAGCTTTTAAAATAAATCATATTTTATCACTGGCAATAATACAAAAATTCCTAGAAACACTTATTATTATTATAAAGCCTATGTCAATTTATTTTACAAATATCAATATATATAACACATCTTACAGTAATCAAATACTGACCAACTTCCATATAAAAAGGAAAAGCCTTCCATGAAAGGGAGGGGTAGGGTGGGAGGGGGGAAATGGTCTGTGGCCAACTAAATCATCCGTCCGTAAAATTTGCACCGCAAGTATTCTGTCCAAGGACAGAAATGTAGGTATTCACATGGAGAGAGAGAGAGAGAGAGAGAAAAAAAATGTCTCCTCATTCCAAATCTACCTTAAAATTACCATTATCACATACCCATTTGAGAAGGAAATTAGCTTCCTTTTCACTTTGCCACTTCCTGCCAAACTCCAGATTGGCAGAGTACGTCAAAATTTCAGTTCCTGTCACTGGTAACATATGAATAACATTTGGATGTAAACCTAATACTTCATTTTCCATTTAGAAATAACTAAAGATTTATGAGTACTGTATATTCAATTCCACCATCAATCACTACATCTAAAGTAGAAGGAACTTAGGCAGTTACACTGCTGGCAGAGTATTGCCTGAGAGAGAGAAAAAAAGGGAGGGGATATTGAAGTAATGGTATATGAAAATTCATCAATAGGTCTTACTCGTTCTGAAGACAATAATTCGTCATACTATAAAAATATCAAGGGCAGGTTTTTTTTTTTTTTTGTAAATGGAAAGGGGCAAAACCAAAAAGGTACGCCATTATGTCTGTTGACTACAAAATTCTGAAAAACTGCTGAAGAAAAAAGGTTTGGGTTATCCTTAATCATGGCAAATAGGACAAGAATGACTGCCACTCATACTGTGATAAATGACTCCTTGACTACGACATATCAGCCTACCGTCTGGCCGAGCACACATCTAGCTGTACAAAGAAAAAAATTTGTACTTAAGAATCCAAAGTAACTCCTTTCTAAATTTTCTAATCAAAATAAATCTATCAATCTACATAAGAGAGAGATTGCTCACTGGTGTGTCTACAAAAGACCACGACCTTCAGATTACTTACTCCTTACTCCGTACACAGCACTCTACTTCCCAACTATCACAGATTATGTAACATAGTCACATTTTAAACACGAATTACATACTCTAAAATGAAGCTCAAAATTATTGACAATTATGAATACTAAAAGGACATTATAAGATTTTTATCTTAACATTGTAATTGTGTGGGCATGAGAAATTCACTCTAAATCCCCATTGTTTCAAGTTTTTTAAAACAAAATCACCAATAAAACTTCTCAACTTACGTCTTGTAAAAAATTACATTAATAGGTAAATGCAGTAACATGTAATATAATTCATTATGCATAGCGATGAAAAAGAGGACTGACATACTTTCTGTACGGCAGATCTTTACCTTACGTTAACAATAATTGAATATTAAACAAATGTCAAGTGAAAATTTTTAAATTAAGACAGTTGGGAAGGACTGGCAGAGCCTGATAACAATAAAGTTTAGTCAAGGGTAATTACTTTATATTCTATACATTATTTCTATTCTGAATCATAATCGACACCATACTTTCAACAGCTCTCTTCAAACCTAAAATATTTTCATTCAAAGTGTGGCCCATACTCATGATGTTTGAGTTGAGAATTTTCAACTGATAATTCGTTTCTCTTTGGGCTGTTAACAGGTCTGGATCTGGGAACTGTGGCGGCTCTGTTGTTATTCTTATTTTTTCCTGTTTAGAATGTCCAGCTTCATTTTGTTGGTCACTGGGCCATTTCCTTTTCATATCTCTTCTACCTGGATCGACAGCTCCTTGAGTAATCGTCTTCATGACAGGCTCATTGGGCTTGGCAAACCTTGGGTTCTGGACTTCAGGAACAGTAATGTAAGAGGGTGATGTCATACCTTGATGTTGCACTGTTACCATTGTTTGTTGTGCTGGTATGACTTGAGTCTCCATGTTAGTGGAAACCTGTGGCTGTATCTGTCCTCCCCACTCGACTTTGGGCCCAACTTGAACAGCTGTAGAATTTGAAATTTGTGGATTCATACCTGAAACATTAGGATGAATGGGTTGCTCATAGTGGACAGTACATGACATATTTTGAGGCTCTCCGCACGGTAGTGGTGTAGATGACGACGAAACAATGGCTGAGGAAGAGACAATAGCTGGTGAAGTGTAACTTTGTACATGTGAAGATGGCGTAGATGCTTGACAAGAATTTGTTATGGGTATGTTTTGATAGTATGAATTAGAGGTGTCTGAACGAGGTGGGGAAGAACTTCGTGGCGTGGTGATGATCAGCTCTGGAGAGGGTGGGCAGGAACCAATGTCTGGGGAAACAGATAGAGTCTCAGCCATTTGTGGAGCGCTTACGTTAGGACTCTCAGTCCCTCCATTCCCTTTTCTGGATTTAGCAAGATTTTTCAGGTTCCCTGGAGCTGGCAAAGATGGTGTGCTGTTTTTAATGATTTCATCCATTTCCTGTAAATCAAAATAAATTCACATTTTATTTGAAAAGGAATTAAAATGATGATGGGACAAGCGAATCATTGTAACAGTAAAGCAGCTAGCACACAAGTATTTCAAACACAATCTCAATATAAAGCAGTAGCCATCGGGTTACCTGCTTCATAGAAATAAACCTTATCGAAACACTATGGACTGACCACCTGTGTGCTGACTGCATTATATCTCAGCAAAATCAATTACAAATTTTCATACTGACTTCAAATAATTAATCTTCAGATCAAGTATTCCTTCAGTATCAAAATTAGGATATAAACTACATTCTACACTGCTAATAGTGGTCCCACAAAATACGCACATGACTTACGGTTGCTTCTCTACAAGCAATTCTATTGAGAGATGTTAGGCATGTACTGAACAACATAAATCAGGTGTGCTATAGTTAAAAAAAAAAAAAAAAAATGGTTACTTCAATATTTTAGAGAATCATATGGATCATAACCACTGCAGTCTTTGACCTTATGAATCCACTACAAACGAAGACTCCCATACTTACTTCAAAGTATTCCCAACAAATCTTTTCCTGTCCTTTGTAAAGGGCTCTGTCTAAAACGTTCTTGTACGTCTTGATGAGATTGTGCCACTTTTTCTCCACGGTGTAAGGAGTCACGTCATATCCCTTCGCATTCATTTTCTCAGCTATGTGTAAAAAAGCCTCCCTCTTCTTGACGACTATTCCCCTGACGTTGCGGTACTCGCTGATGAAGAAGTGTGTCATTTCCGAGTCCCATGGTGCTAAAAGAAATTAAATAAGTTGCATTAACACAGACAAGACAGCTTCCATCCAACGTCCTACATTATCACAAAATTATAACCATAAAACCGTTTTGGTGTGGAGTCTCTTTCTCACTCACAGTGAATATAAAGTCTTATTCACACTAATTTTAACTTAATGCTAAATGCTTACTATATTATTATGATTATTCAGAATAGTAAATGCCCATTTTGTTATTATTATTATTCAGAAGATGAGCCCTATACAAATTAAACAAGCCACCACACAGGCCACTGACTTGAAATTCAAGCTTCCAAAGAATATGGTGTTCATTTGAAAGAAGTAGCAGAAGGTATTCACAAATTCAGGAAGAAGAGATATCAGTTATGAGAAAAGGAAAAATGTGAGTAAATTAAAATTATAAGGTCTAATGAAGAAGATTAAAAAAAGGAGACGATGGTGACGTGATGAAGTTAACAAAACTATAGTTTGCATGATGTTATCTAGTTAAACATGAGTAATAAATAAAGGGAAGAATGGATCTTTAGTTCTCTTACGAAGAATGAGAAGATAAGATTTGTGTTCAGAACCATCAAAATACCATTAAACAACTTTTACAACTGCAGGTCTTTTTGTCAATTATCAGAATATTAGATTATATGCACTTTCTGAAATATGTAATCAATATTTTAACGACCAGGAGTAAAAAATAAATTCCACTAAGGGTTGGCCAAGAGATTTTCCTAGAACCTTTTTCAATAAACTAGAATATTTAGGTAAGGGATAAAATGAAAATATTGAGATTCTTATGGAATGGAATATATAATATTTAGGCATAAGGCCAAGCACTGGGACCTATGAGGTCATTCAGCACCGCAAGAGAAACGGTAAAGGAGGATTCGAAGGTGTAAGAGGAGGAAAACCTTGCAGTTGCACTATGAAACAATTATTAGGAGAGGGTGGAAAGTAATTGGAAAGTAATGAGAGAATATGAAGGGAGGTACAGTAAAAGGAATGAAAGGGGTTGCAGCTAAGAAACAAAGGGCCACTACAAAAGAACCCTAAGTAATACCAATAGTACACAGGGCGAAGTGTGCACTGACGGCACTAAAGCCTTCGGGATTCATCCAAAAGAAGACAGTCATGCAACAGGTGCCAAATAAGAACTTTGTAAGCAATAACAACTACTGTGGATCTCCAGGAAGCATGCAAGCGCTCAGTACATTACTGAGGAAAATGTAACGCTGTAAGAAATGTAAAAGGTGGCTTTATAGATGCTTATGATCTCTGCCCTAACAGGGATTGACTGTGTATGATTATGAAATTATTTCCTAAAAATAATTCACTCAGTCACTTGCTTCTACCTGGATTGCATTTCACATGTTTTTAGGTCATGGTATAAGGACAGAAGAAATATGTCACTTTCAAAATTTGCATGATAACACATCTTTTATTAGTATTTGTTTTAGGGTATTAGATACTATACTGCATAAGCTATACTGACAGCCATTCTGGATAAAAAAACATACTTTTCTATAGTATCTAAATACAGGAAGACAGTATTAAACCAAAAAGAAGTGTCATAAATTATATATCAAACTAACCTTTAAATGCTCTCCGTCTGCTCTGAAACAATCCCTCTGTGGATGGCTTCACGTTAACAGTTTCCGTTGGTGTCCCTGCTGTAGAATATGAAGAAAAATAAATAAAAATATTACAGTGAAATCTGGTTTATATATATCTCCCATAAGATTAGGTATTTACTTAGACTACTTTAATAAAATAATTATAGCTGTGCTCCGTAACCTTTGGCCTATTCAAACTGTTTGTGTGCAAGAACCATTTCTGATCATTTCTGGAAATCCTAAGTAGTACGTATACCTATAATTTTCACAAAACACATGCACTGTACTGTTAATTGCCTGATATCATCAAAGATGGTTGAAAATGTTCAAACATTTATTTCACAAATACAAAGACATTTTCTGAATGCATAACCATTGGTCAAGCAAAAAGAAAAACCATCAAACCTTACTTCTAATATGCACTGAAGGAAGGATCTTCAGGGGAATGATAAATGGTGACTGGTAGGAAAGATGTGCTCACATGAAGAACTTTAATGATGCAGAAGGCATTCAAGAGAAACTTACTTCAGTCTTAAGCTCTTTTACAAGGAAATAATCTCACTAACTGGCAAACTCTCATAAGCTGGCATGCAGTTAGAATTTCCAAAAGCTCAAAGGCAAGAATTTACTTATTCTTACACCTAAGTAGTACTCATTCCTGGCTCTTACATGGGTAATACCATAGAACAAGCCCACAGGGGACACTGACTTGTAATTCAAGCTTCCAAAGAATATGATGTTCATTTGAAAGTAACAAAAGATAAAAATCGGCTCAGTGGCGCGGTTGGTATGGTCTTTATCTGCCACCAAGGGTGGTCGCGAGTTCAATTCTCGACCATGTCATTGAGGGGTCAGAGATGTGTATTTCTGATGATAGAAGTTCACTCTCAACGTGGTTCAGAAGTCACATAAAGTCATTGGTCCTGTTGCTGAATAACCACTGGTTCCAAGCAACGTAAAAACACCATAGAAAACAAAAAAACAAAAACAAAAGATAAAAGGAAATACAAAAAGAAAATTCCAACAGCACAACATCCTCAAGTCCAATGGTATGAGGAATAACAGACTTCTGGATCCAAGAATTTTGACAGCAAGCCACATTTACTAAATATTAGTGCTGCTATTCAGTAAATTTGGTTGCTTTTGGCAGGAAAAGAGATCAAGGATCAATTGTGAGAGTAAAGGATCTGCAAAAACTATGGTATTCACAACATTCCACTCTTCCCTCATCATTAAAGCTGTTTTGCGTCAGCTTTTCCCTTCAAGGCTTCAGACATCAAACGAGTTGTCCCCAAGGAAACAGGGTTGCAGCTCTACACATCAATAGTTAGACTTCATCTTGAATATGCATTACAGTTTTGGTCACCAACACTAAGAAAGGACATAAATAGACTAGAAGGGGTACAAGCAATAGTCACAAAGTTAATTCCCTCCATCAGGCAAAAGACAACTAGAGAGCCTGCACTTGTATGACTTAGAAACACGACAATTGCCAGGACAACTAATAGAAACATTCAAAATCGTGAAATGCATAACAAAAGTGGACAGTAACCTCTTGACATGAAACACAAACCAAACAAGAAATAATAGATGGAAACTAGAACTAAAGAGATGCTACACATCTCACTATGGGAACTTCTTTACATACAAGATATGTGACACATGGAATAAGCTGCAAACAGAAGTTGTAAACAGCAACAGTATGGAAAATTAAAAGAAAGCTAGACAAAATCATTAGGACTGCAAATGAATAGTAAAACCTGCTCCTAGAGATAAGTGACCATATGATGTCTCCTCAGATGGACTAATAAGTCTTTGAGACATCCTAATCCTTGTAACTCCTTGCAAGCCTTCTCTGTCTGATGATCTTTTCTAGATTCCCACCAGGGTTATATGTAAAAGGTAGCTCTATCCCTTTTTAAGTCCCCACTGTTTTCATTGGTGAATAAGACATTGGAAATGTTTGGAGCTTAATGAACAATTTTCCTATTCACTACCAATAGGCCTATTGTAAAACTATGCAGGCACTGTATCCTTGAGTATGATATGAAGGGTAAACCAGTAAAGGCAAATGGATAACAGCTACTAGGTATATAGAAAACTGCCATCACCTAATACTTGGTTACTCAATTTTAAGTTACAAAACTAATTTCACAATCACCAATATTCAAGAGAGCAAAATCTTGAACCCCCAGAGAGAGAGAGAGAGAGAGAGATAAATTATACATTAAGTTATCAATATGAATTGCAAATGGTTCTCTGATGTCTTTTCTTTTACGAATCTGTGAATTATCAATTAAATGCAATGCAACTTACAGCTGTTGCCAACATGGAACTCCTCCAGTCTTGCCAGCATCAAATTTTGTTTTCTGATCCTATGACAATGTATGGACATTAATTGCTGATAACACTTTTTACCAACTCTTGTGATAGGACAACAATTCAGAAGTTACTCTTCTGTTCTGAGCAAGATTGTCCAGTCTGAAGGGTATATTATCATGCCCTGCTAGCCTTGGTCAACAATATCTCCAATTTCTTATTAGTAAGTAAAGTAGATATGAACCAAAAACAGCAAACACGTACATTGAAACAGAACTGAACAGAACATAAAATTTAGGGCAAAGGCCAAGCGCTGGGACCTGAGGTCATTTTACGCTGATAGGGAAATTTGAGAGTGAAAAGGTTTTAAAGGTACAACAGGATGAAAATCTTGCAGTTGCACAATGAAACAGTTGTTGGGAGACGGTGGAAAGTAAGACGGAAGAAAGGGAATATGAATGGAAATGCAATAAAAGGAATGAAAGGTGTTGCAGCTAGGGGCCAAAGGGACACTGCAAAGAACCTTAAGTAATGCCTACAGTGCTCTAGGTGCAGCGATGTACACTGAAAATAGTTTTATTTAAGTAATAATACCCACTTGTTGACAAAACTAACACTGAACGGCCATGAATGTCAAAGACTGTGATACAAAACCATAAGAAAAAATATACAATGAGATTCTTAAAGAACAATGAGTATGTTCACTTGCCAAAGCTGTGAAAACATACCACATATGCTACTAATCAGAAAAACATCACACAAACCAATCACAAGCTGCTGGCAACACCAAGTTAAGGTGAAAAGGTGAACACAAGCAATATCTGAAAGGAGAAAGAAGCAGAATGCAAGACACTGTAAACAATAACGTGTAGTACTTGCATTTGGCAAATTCTACACAACCTGGCCCCTTATGAATTCAAGTGACAAGACCAGGATAGGTAACTGTTTGTACTTTGTATGAATAAAAAACATTGGCATGCGACAAATCACCGTTTACTCTTCTACATATGAAAAGAGATGAGAGGAGATAATTCTAAAACAAAAAATTAAAAACCTCAGCAGTTACAGCACTAAGCATGAGTGAATAGTTACTGCTCTTATGAAAAAATGCTCACATAAGCAAAGAAAAGGGGTTGTTTAGCTAAATGTAGGGATGATGATGATAGAGATAGCTCAGATACTGTTTCTTTAAATAGATACTTGGGGGTAAGAAAAGGGAGTGCATGTTTTCTACCTAAAACAATAACTGGATTCATAAGTGCTGACGGAGAAAATGTGAAGTTAGCGCTTGGCATGATAAAATAAAGAGGCATAGATGTGAAGGAGCAGGAGTGCAAAAGCAGGACCAAGGGCCTTAGGTAGGTAAACAAGCACTGGATATAAGTCAGGGGAATTAATCTTTAACTCAAAAAGTTAAAAACAAAATGAAAGCCAGATGAATGGACAATGACTAAAGGGCCTCCTGAAATATGAAGCCAAATATTTAGTGTTTAAGAGTACTATAATAAAAAAAAATAATGTGTTGTTTGTATTGGATTATTTTCAAACTGTTAATTAGTTAAGAATGGTAACTTCTAGTTTACTCCTCTCCGATGTTTGGCTTGTTGTATGTTTTTGCTAATCCTCTTTTCAAATTCCATATTTCCCTCCTTTTTAGAGTAAAGCAGGGGCACTTTCACCATGCTAAATGTGTTTCACTACTTTTAAAAGGAGTTATTACTGATTTTTGGCAAATATTTAACCGTTTGCAACTCTGCTTTCGAATCAGACAAATGCTTCAAGATTTGAAGAAGGATTCAGGTGGCATTTTCTAAAACTATGCTATCATCACGCAAGAAAAAATGGCTACCTACCTATAGCTGGTATAGTAGTTGAACAAACATTCTAAACTTCCAAAAAACATCTACAAAACATGCAATAACAACCATGCATTACAAAAGGTTTGAACAATGCAAATATACTCCACATGCTAGCTAGAGGATTATTTGAAGAATGTTAAGTAACCAATATGTACAATGTTAATTACATATAGTAGTGACATATACTGAAATGCTAAGGTACCTCTTTAATGATGATATATTTACTGCAGCAAAACATATTCAATAAACAGTGAGTGACCGTTTTCATATCGCCAATTCTGACCTACATATTCAGTACAATACTACTGACATAGTATAAGGTGAAAAGTGTGCTAAGCCTTACAATTGTAAGGTTGTTCAATTTAATTCCTTTTTAGGAGCACTGTGATTACAGTGCTCCTAAAGATGACTAAATTTTAAGGCCCTTAAGCAATAAGTATTTTTACCACTAAACACTCAAACATTCTCTTAAACATTATGGCACAACACATTGTTTGTACGTCTACTTCAGGGTACTAAATAGGTTCATGTTATACCTTGAACAGGTGGCGACTCATTAGCTGAATGTTTACAGAAAACTTGCTGACAATATTCTGCATCTGAAAAAATAGATTCTGGGTGAGTCGACAGCCAAATACCCCGATCTAATACTGCAAATGTGCTCGCCAACCCTCGACAAATCAACTATGGGCACCTGCAAGATACAGTAGCCATACTGGAGTCTGCTCTAAGTGTATGTATGTATATATTATATTATATATATATAAATATAATATAATATATTATATATATAAATAATTAATATAAAAATTTGTGGCAAACAAAAAAGCCAGTGTGTGAAAATTAAGATATAAGCAGAAAGATATTTGGTGGACTGCAAAAAATAATAAAAAATAAATCTGTGCAAGTATAAGCCTCTGTTCACAGCTGCCCAGACATTTACAAGTTAGTCACCTACCTTCCCTATCCCACTAGAGATTCCCCTTATATTTATCTCATACCTTCTCTTCATACATACCTGTACATGGAAAAGAAAAACAAATAATAAAAGAAAAATCATACCTATAGTTAAGAATTTTGACTAAGAAATGATACACAGAACAGAATTAGGAGTGAACTTCTCAACAACACTTTATTTTCATGCAACACTATTGCCGTGTGCAGCATTTTAACATTTCACAATCGTTATACATTTTTTACCTAAATTCAAATATTAACATGAAATACTAATTACTCTTTGGCATATGTGCATAAAGTGTGCTTATAGTAATCACTCAACCAAAATAATATCAAAAGTTTTATTTATACATAAGGCTCATGTTCCCTTACAGTTTACAGAACCAGACCACAAAGTTATGAATGATTTTCATTCTAAATTGTTAGTTTCAAGTATCTACAAGTAACTGCATACTATATGATGTCAATAGCATTATGGAATGATGCTACTAAATCTTTCCCATATCACTACCTGAATAATTGTTAAGTTTTATGAAACATTAGGCAATACAATGAACAATGTATCTTAGCTAAAATAAGAGATACCCCCAGGCAATAAAAGAAATATAAAGATATTGGTATTCTCCCTGAACTCTAAAATTATACTTTGTATCTTATAAAACTCGCACACAAACCTCCGCAATAACAGATACATCAAGCTATGTACTTTGGTTAAAAGGGGTTCTAAGATGTCAAACTTACACTCCTACGATCATAGCCCAAAGGGCAACTTCCATCTTCAGGAGTCAAGTGAATGGATCAGTTAAACGGATTTTTGCCTTTTGACTACATTTCTCAATAACTAGAGGTGAAAAAATTTCTCAACATTAGAGGTGAAATGACTTCTCAACATTAGAGTTGAAAATTATTTCTCGACATTTGATAGGTGAAATGAATCCTCGACATTTGGTAGGTGAAAAGCATTCTTGACATTCAATAGGTGAAAAAAAATTCTCAACATAAGAGGTGAGAAGATTTCTTGAATGATGTCATGAGACCAATCTCAGAATACTTTCCAGCATGAATTACATAGACAGTAAACTAAATCCTCTACTACTTCCAATGAATATGGACTTATAAACTAATAGATGGAATGGAACGTAAAATTTAGGCCAAAGGGCTGGAACTACTGAGACCTATGATGAAATAATTCAGTGCTGAAAGGGAAATTTTGAGTAGACAAGTTTGAAAGGTGTAACAGAAAGAAAACCTTGCAGTTGCACTATGAAACATTTGTTAGCAGAGCTAGGAAAGATAAATGGATGATACAAACACAGGGACGGTGAAAGGAATGAAAGGGATTGCAGCTAGTTGATGAAGACATACTACAAAGAACCTATAATGCCTACTTAATCTAGGCCAGGCTAAAATGATGTCATGAGACCAATCTGGGAATACTTGTTAGGGCGAACTAAACAATCAAACAAATCCTCACTATGCAATTGTAATGCTAATCTGTATTCGGTGTAAAATGGTCAAAACATGATGTGTAGTGAATAAGATTCCAATGACACAAATAATTAGTTACAAGGCGTAAACTCACTCGTCATCAGCCTACCTTAGGCCTGCTGTCTTCCATAAATCAGGCCTTTAGGAGGTTAGGCTACAAAGGATTTACTTGATGTCATTGTGTCAATATGAAGAAAGGACCTACTGAGGAATAAAGATTTACAAATAAGAAAAATAAAATAAAGAAATAAGGCAGAAGACAGCCTGACCAGCTCAAAGCGTAACTCGCCCAAGCACCACCGAATCAACTAGCCAGGCTACCATCTGCAAATGAACATTCCTACGAACACTGAAATGGGAATCGATAATTAGCAAAGTTACCACCAGCAAAAGGACATTCTACGACCACTGGAACAGGAATCAGTGCTGACATGCCAATTCTTCCAGCCTTACCTGACACGACCAATGGAAGGGAAGGTTAGTGGGCTACACACGCATCCTCCCACCTCTATGACCACTAGAATGGGAATCATAATAGGAATTGTTATGGGAATCAATCCTGACATGTCAGTCCTTCCAGCCTTACCTGACACGACCGATGGAAAGGAAGGTTAGGCTATACATGCCTTCCTCCTCCTAGCATGGGCCAAAATGCCCTCATCATGCCAGTAAGCTTAAAAAGGCAGGAGGACACTGAGGGCACGTCCAAAGGGCACCGACGATGCCAGCCTCGACCAAAACGCCCCTTGGAAGCGACACGACAACCAAAACGTCCCCATGATCCCCGCCAGCGACAGAACGCGGGCGGGCACGACCAAAGGGCACCAGCGCCGCGGAGGGCGGACGTCGGAAGCGACGCAGACGAAGGATCGTCGCCCAACGTCGACCACCGATGGCAAAAGACAGGCGGGGGCTGAGCCACGACCATAGGGCACCGACGCCGTCGCAGACGTCGGGAAGGACGCAGACGACGGAACGTCGAGCAACTGCATCCACTAATCCTGCACCTTTAAGCATGGCGGCGGCGGCGGCGGCCGAGAGGAGCCGCCTCCTCCTCGAATTTCGCCCCGCACAGGACACACACACACACACTCTCTTCCCGAAGGCGTCCTTTCTCGCAGGTATGTGGCTCGCTCGCGCGCTCTACCTCTCTCTCTCACCTGTCTGCATCCTCTCGATTTCCTTCTCCGACAGCTCGACGACGACGTTCGTGAGTCCATCTGTCAAGAGAGTCCTCCGAGTGGAACTCATTTTTGATTTTGGTTCACTCCCGCCCGCTGGCTGTGTTGTGAGGGAACTTCTTCCTCACTAATGGAGAGACAAGGGCTTGATGGACCCCTCCGGCGAGCGCGCGAGCCCCCGCTTTATACGTTTAATGGAGGCGTTGCTTCGGGTATATTACTCGCAAAAATATGAAAAAACTAAAAAAAATAAATTCATCTGACCACTGAAATAAACATTAAATTGGATAAAATTACAAATTTATGTTAGCATATAATGAAGCTATTATATAATCAATAATTAGCATTGTAACAATTAATGGTTCCGTAGATGCTATTGCTGGAATACGCATGTGAGATGAAGCTTATTTTCAGATTTTGCCCTTGATTTTTTATTATGTCTCATGTAAGATTTAAAAAAAAAAATTCACTGGGACACGATTTCATACTATATAAATATAAATTCCTTGAAACATCTTTAAAGGTCCAACATGACCGCCAAAATTCCGCGTAACGCACCCAATCTGCTCGGTAACTTCCACACAAACTTAACATTTATTCGTTGCATTGCCAGCAAGCCCCGTTAACTGGATTTATGCAATGTGTCTCTTTGCCTTCTAATCGCAAATTCCCATACCATTCCATTTCGTTTAGATTCTGATACTCGGTATCGACATAAACCTTTTATCTGCGCTTGATTTGAGATAGGAATATTGAAGGGGTAGCAGTATTTACTGGGATAAATGCCTTTCATTCTTAAACATTTTACGCTCTCTGACGATTGTAGTGAATGATTTAGTTTTAAAATCATCTGAAAGGAAACAGCAAACATCCCAATAGTTACGAGAATTATTCACGTAGGTGAGGGATTCTCCAAAGCTCAGATTTATTCCTCAGAAAGGTAGTAAAAACGTAGATATCTAGAAAGAAGTTCGCCTCCCCTCCATACCTCCTCCACCCCTGGCCCAACAGTTAGATGTTTCCCATACTCTCAAAGTCCCTCTTATATTTGCCGTTGGGATAAGAGAAATGCTACGACAGATATTGAAATATCCACAAAAGAACATTTAAAATACATAGACATGCAAATAATTATTTCGCCAAATCTGATAATTATCATGAATGTAATAATAAGGAAAAAAAAATGTTGCAAGGGTATTTCAGATTATGCTCTTTGGACATTTGCTAGTATGAGTGAAGTTCTGAAGTAATAGTCCTTCCACTACGTTGAGAAGTTAGACGTTTTCTTTAAGATGGTTAACTAAATAAACAAAATCGTTACTCTTAAGGAGTAAGCAGGTTGACACATCATCAAATTCTCTCAAATATGACAGAAAAGTGAGATATGGCAACTTAAGACGAAAAAAAAAACATCTATTATTTGGCCTCCCTCTTATTCCCCTTTGTCCTGTTCCCCCGTCTTTACCCTTCCGTTCCATTTCCCTCATACTCATCGATCCTTCCCTCTCTTCTTTTACATAACGGCACCCCTTCCCTATTCCCTCTTCTTCTCTTTATCTTCTCCCCTCTTCGACTATTCCCTATGCTAATCTCCTACCCAGTCGAGAAAGGGGATTTCTCTCACTGCATTCTCCCTCTCTCTCGCCAAGTCCTTGTCCGTTTCTCCTTCTGGCTTCTGCTTCTTCTTCTTCTTCTTCTTCTTCTTCTTAGAGTTTTCTCCTGATGTCACTTGCCTCCTCCGTCTTCTGAACGGATTATTTTATGTTTTCTTCGTTATTTCCCATTTTTATTCCGTTGTTTATATACAAATATGCATAGTAAAGTAACATTAGAAAGTATATAATATAATGTGTGTATTTTTGCCTTATATATGCTTTTAATGTAGGTCTAGTGCGTTTAGTCTAATCGCACATACAAATAGTTGATCCCCTTACTTTCAAGCTTTGGGATTGTATCTTATTTCTGTTATCCAGCAAGGGGGGTGGGGGAATGCACTAAGAGAGGGGGGTTGGGTGACGTAAGAAAGCAAATACCCCCGGGGTACGGGACATGCACCTAAAATCGTCAAGAAATAATGTTTTGAATATAACTTTATCGCTAAGTGAATGTGTAATAGTCATACACATTGCTGTTAGTTTTGCAGATTACTATTATATAGTAATATACTATATATATATATATATATATATATATATATATATATAATATATATATATAGATATATATACATAATATATATATATATATATATATATATATATACTATATTATATATATATATATATACAGCGAGAGAAGAGAGAGGGAAGAGAGAGAGAGAGAGAGAGAGGAGAGAGAGAGAGAGAGAGAGAGAGAGAGAGAGAGAGAACACATATAGATGAAGAAGATGAAGAAAGAAGAAGGAATAAAGACGAGAAAGAGAGTGAGAGAGGGTGTGTGTGTATGTGGGGAGAGGGAGAGAGAATGAGGGATGAAAGGAAATAAGGAAAAAAGAAGCAGAAATTCAAACAAAGAAACAGGAGAGAGAGGGGAAGGAAAGAGTTAAATAGATAGGGAGAGAGGAAGATGGGAAGAGGGAGCGAGATGCGAGGACGATGAGAGAGAGAGAGAGAGAGATATATATACGACTAAATATCCTATTTAAACTCAGATATTTTTACGTTATATTTAATATCATATATATATATATATATATATATATATATATATATATATATATATATATTATATATATATATATTTAGTGGATAAAATCACACACACTTAAAAACCCAGAGAGAGAGAGAGAGAGAGAGAGAGAGAGAGAGAGAGAGAGAGAGAGAGAGAGTACTTCCCTCAAACATAACCACGTTACATTTTGACATACACGACGAAAACGTTATTAATTCGATACACAAACGAACAAACAAACACAAACACACACGAAAGAAAAGAAAGAGGGAAGAATATGAATAAAGACAAGGCAAGTGGATGCGAGATGAGAGAGAGAGAGAGAGAGAGAGAGAGAGAGAGAACGCTAATGCCACTTTAACACCGCTTGTATCCAGAATCCGCACTATTTTCCACCTCTTCCGCCTTGGACGAAAAATCCATTCATTCCATCACGGGGCGGACTGTATACGATCACTAGATAAGGCTCTTTGCTTGGTAATCTTATTGTCCCTTTCAGCGCTGAATGACCTCGTAGGTCCCAGTGCTTGGCGTGAATTTAATATTCCGTTCCATTTTATCTGAAATGGTTTACCAATGAAAAGACCTTCTGGAATCGACAATATCAACGTCATTGTATTGTTTATCATTTATTTTTAAAAAGATAAATGTTTTGACATTATTATTATTATTATTATTATTAAGACTTGAAATTCTACCTTCTAACGAATATGGCCGTTCATTCGAAGGAACTAACATATGAGGTAATTAAAAAAATAAAAAAAATATATCAGTTATTAGTAAAAAAAAAATAAGAAAATAACAATTTATTGACATATAACTTTCCAAGTTCAAGATGCACACGACATAATTAAGGCAGACTGTGTCCCCCTGATGTATATACGTATTTTATCTCAAGTGTCCTTTTCATTTTTTTTTTTAAATGACGAAATCAGTAAAAGTCCATGATTTTAATATCCGGGAATTTTTTCCACCCCTCTAATAGTTTATGTATTTTTTTATCTTCTTTTTTTCAATCGAGTCGGTGGTTTCATATCTCACACTTTGGGAAATAAAATGTTTTTTTATTTTCATTTACATATCCAATTTTTGGTCTTGTACATACTATAAGTCTCCCTGAAGATTGTGCAGTTTTGATAATATACTTACATTTTTATCTATTTATTTATCAGTTTGTTAATTTACTTTTCATTGTTCAATAAGTGATTTCTTCTTTCTGTTTACTATTATACCTAAGGTTACTTCTTGCTAATGCTCACCATAATGCTCCTTGGAGTATTATGGTGAGTGGCCACTGTTGGGGGCTTGTTCCATATGAACCGGGTTCATCTTTGAATAATAATAATAATAATAATAATAATAATAATAATAATAATAATAATAATAATAATAATAATAATAATAATAACGACAGTAACCAACAGCCTGAGATTGGAGCTACAGAAACAAACCAAAGGAAGAAATGGACAAGAGACGAAAATAAGGAAATATGGAGAAGCTACATCAGAAGCAACCCGACGGAGAGAGGATATAGAAGAAGGTTGGTCAACATCTGGAATGAGAGGAATAACACCCCCCAAACAGAGCAGAGGCTGGTAGACCAAGTAAGGAACATAAAGAAAAAGAACTGGCTCTCCCCAACAGAAAGAGAAGAACTGGAAAGGGAAATGTCACACGACAACGAATTACACGAAGACGAACTGAGAGACGATGCCACAGAAGACGACAGGGATGATGAGGTATCAAACAACGACACACGAAGAAACACCGACGAAGTAACAGAGAGGACGGAATGGGTAGAAAAGATTAGACAATGGATGGAGCCTACAACACCAAGGAATTAAGGGAGAAAACAAGTGAGGTCAATGAAATAATGGGCATAATACACACCACCAGTATCACAGAAACAAATAACTTGGTATATGCAGGAGCAAGATTAGTAGCAGAACTGATGGGGATTCGAACACCAACACCACCAGCACAACCAACCCAACAGAAAACAAAACAGCAACCTCCTTGGAAAAGGCGCCTGGAAAAGCAAATCATGGTGATGATATCTGACTTGAGTAAACTGAAAGGGATGGCAGAAAAAAGGCTAAGAAGCAAGAAAACATGGGAGGAACTCAACGAGAAATACAAAGTACAAGAGAGGGGACTAAACAACACAATAGAAGATGTAAAACAGAGGCTTAAGGCCAAAGCACATAAGATCCAACGATACCAACAGAACAAACTATTCGGAACCAACCAGAAAAGACTATACAGCCAACTAAGAGGGGAAGACAACCACCAAGAAATTCCTGAAGCCGAACCAAGTAAGAGACTCTGGGAAAACATATGGAGCAATCCGGTATCACACAACAAACATGCAACATGGCTCCAGGAAGTCAAGGAAGAAGAAACAGGGAGAATAAAACAAAGATTCACAGAGATCACGACAGACACAGTAAGAAACTAACTAAAGAAAATGCCAAACTGGAAAGCCCCAGGTCCCGATGAAAGTCATGGATATGGCTCAAAAAAACTTCAAGGCCCTACACCCACGAATAGCAGAACAACTCCAGCATTGTATCTCAAATCACCATGCACCCAAATGGATGACCACAGGAAGAACATCCTTAGTACAAAAAGACAAGAGTAAGGGAAATATAGCCAGTAACTACAGGGCTATCACCTGCCTACCAATAATGTGGAAGTTACTAACAGTATCATCAGTGAAGGCTATACAACTACCTAGAGGAGACAACACCATCCCCCACCAACAGAAAGGCTGCAGAAGGAAGTGTAGGGGCACAAAAGACCAGCTCCTGATAGACAAAATGGTAGTGAAGAACAGTAGGAGAAGGAAAACCAACCTAAGCATGGCATGGATAGACTATAAGAAAGCTTTCGACATGATACCACACACATGGCTAATAGAATGCCTGAAAATATATGGGGCAGAGGAAAACACCATCAGCTTCCTCAAAAATACAATGCGCAACTGGAATACAATACTTACAAGCTCTGGAATAAGACTAGCAGAGGTTAATATCAGGAGAGGGATCTTCCAGGGCGACTCACCATCCCCACTACTCTTCGTAGTAGCCATGATTCCCATGACAAAAGTACTACAGAAGATGGATGCCGGGTACCAACTCAAGAAAAGAGGCAACAGAATCAACCATCTGATGTTCATGGACGACATCAAGCTGTATGGTAAGAGCATCAAGGAAATAGATACCCTAATCCAGACCGTAAGGATTGTATCTGGGGACATCAGGATTGAGTTTGGAATAGAAAAATGCGCCTTAGTCAACATACAAAAAGGCAAAGTAACGAGAACCGAAGGGATAAAGCTACTAGATGGGAGCAACATCAAACACATAGATGAGACTAGATACAAATACCTGGGAATAATGGAAGGAGGGGATATAAAACACCAAGAGATGACGGACACGATCAGCAAAGAATATATGCAGAGACTCAAGGCGGTACTCAAGTCAAAACTCAACGCCGGAAATAATATGTAGGAAGTGCAATACGAAAAACGAAACCATAAACCACATAACAAGCTAATGCTCGGGACTTGCACAGAACCAGTACAAAAAGAGGCATGATTCAGTGGCAAAAGCCCTCCACTGGAGCCTGTGCAAGAAACATCAGCTACCTTGCTGTAATAAGTGGTACGAGCACCAACCTGAGGGAGTGATAGAAAACGATCAGGCAAAGATCATCTGGGACTATAGTATCAGAACAGATAGGGTGATACGTGCAAATAGACCAGACGTGACGTTTATTGATAAAGTCAAGAAGAAAGTATCACTCATTGATGTCGCAATGCCATGGGACACCAGAGTTGAAGAGAAAGAGAAGGAAAAAATGGATAAGTATCAAGACCTGAAAATAGAAATAAGAAGGATATGGGATATGCCAGTGGAAATTGTACCCATAATCATAGGAGCACTAGGCACGATCCCAAGATCCCTGAAAAGGAATCTAGAAAAACTTGAGGATGGAGTAGCTCCAGGACTCATGCAGAAGAGTGTGATCCTAGAAACGGAGCACATAGTAAGAAAAGTGATGGACTCCTAAGGAGGCAGGATGCAACCCAGAACCCCACACTATAAATACCACCCAGTCGAATTGGAGGACTGTGATAGAGCAAAGAAAAAAAAATAATAATAATATGGCTGCATCCTGCGAATTAATCTTATATCGAGTCTCCTTAATTTTTCTTAACACTAGTTTCTCTTCCACACTACAAAATACACTATGTAAAGTGATTTTATATAAAGGAACAAAAATATCTCGAAAAAATGATTCCGTGACATTTATTTTGCATCTATATAACATACTTCAGAACCTGATAGTCCAAAAGATGTGTGTTTTATATGGTAACACAGAAACGTGTGGAGAATTCTTGATTTGAGGAGGCAAGTTAGTTCTTCATGCAATTCAACTACAGCAGGTGGCATTCCTCACTAGCCATGTTTGATACGAAACTTCACTTCATTAACTAACCTTGAATTTGGATAGTCACTGTTTGTCTATGCCTTTAGAATGAACAGACTTCACTTTGCAGTATCCACAGGTCAACTGAGCGAGTAGAAAAAAGAAAATTTAGATACTTATCAGTATTTCAGATTGTTTGTGATGAAAAAGAATTTTTTGGCAGAATATTGTCTTCTAAAAATATCACCAGGAAATAACAATAACCTCTTCTTCTTCTTCTTCTTCCCTTTCCTCCACCTCAGCTTTGTCAGAGATAAAATTTTCACAACTGACCACATCCAGAGTGGCGCGGAGGCCATAGAACTGTTCTGTTATTCTTTCAAGACTTTTTCCCTTAGTTTCAGGCAGCCCAAACCAGCCTATAGCTGCCATAGACAGATTCATGAAAGAAATAAGCCATAAGGTCCCAGGGCGACCTATAAAAAGGACGATGTTCTGGCGAGTCTCAGAAGCCAAAACAGCTGCTACGTAAAAAAGGGAGAGGAGGAAGCCAAGGGCAGTTGAACGGACTGACGTTGGGAAGAGTTCACCCAACCAGAGCTTGAGCAGAGGGAAGGTCGTGCCACTGAGGAATACGAAGATTGACCTGATGCTGACGAACAGACAATCTAGGTCGTCTCTGGACTGGTCTAGTTCAACGTAGAGCAGTGATCCCAGAACCAGAGATGTAGCAGAGCACAAGAGGAAGGATATCACATACAGAGGCTTCCTGCCTACAAAATCTACGGCGACAGCGCAGGCTATCGAACCTGACAGCCGAATGAGACCTAAAATCACGACTGTCGAGTAAGTTACGTTATCCTGCTCGGTGACTGTCAGTACGGAAACGCCAGAGCTCAGAGTGTAAGTGAAATGAACAGTGATCAGCAACAATGTTGAAAGAAGGACAGTCATTATTATGGCTGGGAGTTGCATTTCTTGCAATTGGTCGTTAGCAGACATCACAGTCACTTTTCTCTGCCTTTTGATGTTACATAGTTCCACCTGAGAATCGTGATGCGCCCCTCTGAAATATTCCAAAGCTATATAGGCTTCGTCAGTGAGGTTCTTGTAAACCAACCATTGCGGCGATTGTGGTAACCATATCAACCAGGCCATTGGGACTAATGTAGTAAAAGATCCAAGCATTAGAATGAGCTGATGCCTTTCAAAATTCAAGTTTGCCAGGCCATACACAACGCAGTGGCCCACTTCTGTAAGGACATCTGAAACAACCACCACAGAACCTCTCACTCCACCATGGGACACCTCTAGGATATAAGTGAAGGAAGACCCGACGAAGGCGCCCCAAGCTAGTCCCTGGATAGTACGGCTGGTTAAGGATGGCAGGAGACTATCTGAAGTTGCCAAGACGACCCAGCCGAGGAACAGGCCTACCAGAGCCAGGAGCATGATCTTCTTCTGCCCAAAGGTCACTTGGAGACCGCCTGTTGCCATACAGCCCAAGGAAGCGGCCAGGAACACTGCAGTGTCTGAAAGAAATGTCGATTTCACATTTGTTTTTCAAAATGGCGTTTGGGCTGAGTTTGGGTCATATAGTTTACCTGCAGCTTCAAAGAATGCTGTGGCATTGACCTTGAGGTTGTTACAAAAGATATCTGCAGGATATTGAAATAGATATTCTTTAATGATCTTGATATGAAATAATTAGAGCAACATCAACAAGAGCTTTACCGATAAATTTAATTTCAATTGTAATGTTAACCTGGATAATACTTACTGAAAAGGGTGCCATCAAACAGCATCAACTGGAGGCTTCCGGTAGACTGCTCTGGAAGTCTGTGCTGCTGCCTGACACCTTCTGGCCTCAGGTAAGGTATCGCTGACATGCCCAACACGCAGCCGATGCCCATGTGACCGAGCCCCACAGCCAGAGAGGCTACGATCTGAAATGGGTAGGTGGTATTGGTGTGACTAAATCAGAATTAGCTGTTATCACAAGTCTCTTGTTTGTCACTTTTCACAAGTATTCTAACAGAGAACTTTCACATTCACAATTAATCCCTGATTCCCTCTATCTGCTGAGAGCAACCAGATTCGCTGAACAGCAGCACCAACATGGAATAAATGTGCGTCGCTGTCGAACTTCTCTGTTCCAGAGGTCCTTTATTCTCACACGCTGGACATGTGGAAACGTTCAGCCTCCCAGAGGGTGCTGTGCCGTGCAGTTGGAACTTCAGAATTTCAAGTGAAGTTGCAGTGCATTAGTACTACCCTAATGCTATTCTCCTTCCATTTCAATATTTTACTTAAAATTTTATCTATTGTTAATATATCCATGTTTCTAATAACTGATCTCCTCTTTCTGTATTTCCTGTTACTTCTTCCTAATGAACACCGAGCCCCACAGCCAGAGAGGCTACGATCTGAAATGGGTAGGTGGTATTGGTGTGACTAAATCAGAATTAGCAGTTATCACAAGTCTCTTGTTTGTCACTTTTCACAAGTATTCTAACAGAGAACTTTCACATTCACAATTAATCCCTGATTCCCTCTATCTGCTGAGAGCAACCAGATTCGCTGAACAGCAGCACCAACATGGAATAAATGTGCGTTGCTGTCGAACTTCTCTGTTCCAGAGGTCCTTTATTCCTCACACCGCTGGACTGTGGAACGTTCAGCCTCCCACAGGGTGCTGTGCCGTGCAGTTGGAACTTCAGAATTTCAAGTGAGGTTGCAGTGCATTAGTACTACCCTAATGCTATTCTCCTTCCATTTCAATATTTTACTTAAAATTTTATCTATTGTTAATATATCCATGTTTCTAATAACTGATCTCCTCTTTCTGTATTTCCTGTTACTTCTTCCTAATGAACACCATAATATTCTTTGGAAGCTAGAATTTGAAGTCAGTGGCCCCTTTGGTGGGCTTGTTCCATGTGAGTAGTCTCATCTTCTGAATAATAATAACAACAACAACAACAACAACAATAATAATAATAATAATAATAATAATAATAATAATAATAATAATAATAATAATAATAATAATAATAATAATAATAATAATAATAATAATAATAATAATTAGAAAAGAGGCAACAGAATACCATCTGATGTTCATGGACGACATCAAGCTGTAAGGTAACAGCATCAAGGAAATAGATACCCTAATCCAGACTGTAAGGATTGTATCTGGGGACATCAGGATGGAGTTTGGAATAGAAAAATGCGCCTTAGTCAACATGCAAAAATGCAAAGTAACGAGGGAATAATGGAAGGAGGGGATATAAAACACCAAGAGATGAAGGACACAATCAGGAAAGAATATATGCAGAGACTCAAGGCGATACTCAAGTCAAAACTCAATGGAGGAAATATGATAAAAGTCATAAACACATGGGCAGTACCAGTAATCAGATGCAGCGCGGGAATAGTGGAATGGACGAAGGCAGAACTCCACAGCATAGATCAGAAAACCAGGAAACATATGACAATACACAAAGCACTACACCCAAGAGCAAATACGGACAGACTATACATAACACGAAAGGAAGGAGGGAGAGGACTACTAAGTATAGAGGACTGCGTCAACATCGAGAACAGAGCACTGGGGCAATATCTGTAAACCAGTGAAGACGAGTGTCTAAAAAGTGCATGGGAAGAAGGACTAATAAAAGTAGACGAAGACCCAGAAATGTACAGAGACAGGAGGATGACAGACAGAACAGAGGACTGGCACAACAAACCAATGCACGGACAATACATGAGACAGACTAAAGAACTAGCCAGCGATGACACGTGGCAATGGCTACAGAGGGGAGAGCTAAAGAAGGAAACTGAAGGAATGATAACAGCGGCACAAGATCAGGCCCTAAGAACCAGATATGTTCAAAGAACGATAGACGGAAATAACATCTCTCCCATATGTAGGAAGTGCAATACGAAAAATGAAACCATAAACCACATAGCAAGCGAATGTCCGGCACTTGCACAGAACCAGTACAAAAAGAGGCATGATTCAGTGGCAAAAGCCCTCCACTGGAGCCTGTGCAAGAAACATCAGCTACCTTGCAGTAATAAGTGGTACGAGCACCAACCTGAAGGAGTGATAGAAAACGATCAGGCAAAGATCCTCTGGGACTATGGTATCAGAACAGATAGGGTGATCCGTGCAAATAGACCAGATGTGACATTGATTGACAAAGTCAAGAAGAAAGTATCACTCATTGATGTCGCAATACCATGGGACACCAGAGTTGAAGAGAAAGAAAGGGAAAAAATGGATAAGTATCAAGATCTGAAAATAGAAATAAGGATATGGGATATGCCAGTGGAAATTGTACCCATAATCATAGGAACACTAGGCACGATCCCAAGATCCCTGAAAAGAAATCTAGAAAAACTAGAGGCTGAAGTAGCTCCAGGACTCTTGCAGAAGAGTGTGATCCTAGAAACAGCGAACATAGTAAGAAAAGTGATGGACTACTAGGGAGGCAGGATGCAACCCGGGCCCCACACTATAAATACCACCCAGTCGAATTGGAGAACTGTGTGTGTGTGTGTGTGTGAGAGAGAGAGAGAGAGAGAGAGAGAGAGAGAGAGAGAGAGAGAGAGAGAGAATAATAATAATACTCAGCAAAAGAACCCTATTCATATGCAACAATCCTACCAAAAGGGTCAGTGACTTGAACTTCAAGCTTTCAAGGAATATGGTGCTCATCTGGAAGAAGCAACGTTGCCGAAGGTGAATCTGCAAAGACAGAACGCGTCCACATAGCACCTTCAAGGACAACCAGACACAAACGCCTGCCACCACACAATAGTGATTAAGTCTTCAACTTCCACATCGATCGAGACAGGGCAATATTCAGCTCATGTATAATTACCCTTCTCACCTTGATACACACCAGTATAATGATCTTCACAGAGTGTGTAGAAGTAATTACACAGTAGATGTATTTTGTGGCCCATTCTTGCACGTTTCACCTTGATTTTGTACTACTCTTCTTCTTCTTCTTCTTCTTCTTCTTCTTCTTCTTCTTCTTCTTCTTCTTCTTCTTCTCTTCTTCTTCTTCTTCTTCTTCTCTTCTTCTTCTTCTTCTTCTTCTTCTTCTTCTTCTTCTTCTTCTTCTTCTTCTTCTTCTTCTTCTTCTTCTTTTCTTCTTCTTCTTCTTCTTATTATTTCTCAGAAGATGAAAACCCTACTCATATAGAGGAAGCCCACTAAAGGCCCCATTAACTTGAAATTCAGGCTTCCAAAGAATATGGTGTTCTTCAGAAAGGAGTAACAGAAGGTAACGGGAAATACAGGCAGAGGATATCTCTTATTAAAAAAGAGAAATAGTCCATTAACAAAGTAATAAATAAATGGAAAAAAAATGTAAGCAGATTATTATAATACAAGGAGAATTGTATTAGGATAACAGCTGACAGTAAATATATACAGCTATTATTCCTGATGCTAGTTGTGACCGGTGGAAGTCCATAGAGCTCACCATGCACAAAACAGAAGCTAGGCCTACAGTTCAATGCACTGGCCAATCTGCAACAGATTTTGCATATACAAAAAATGATCGCTGTCTTCTTTTCTCCTTATCTTTTGTTAATAAAGTCTTGTCTTCTTTGTTTACCTTAGCCACAATAGGCCTACATCTTGTCTTCTTCTTTATTTCCAGCTACATCCCTTGTAGTTACCACATTTTCACTGTGAATAATATTTCACGTCAGTAACATTAATTAAAGATATTTGCCACGAGTAATTCCTTACCTGATTTCTGAGAGACGGTTTATCTGCAGGAGATCCTTCAGGAGAGGATGGACTCTCGGAATCCCTCGGACGTCCTTTGGATAGCACACAATGGGCGCCTCCTCCCCCGGCATCTTGGATTTCTGAGTTTTCTATCTTAGATTTCATTAGGCTCCTTGTTGCAGTATATTATTCTTCTTCTCCTGTAATCTAGAGCTTGTTAACGTTTTTGTGACGATAAGAAAAAACAATCTTACTAAATACGTCTGATAAATGTTTTTATTTATTTATTTATGTAAACATTGCTTTTTTCTGCCACGTTTGACCCAAGCGTTGCTCAGATGGTCATCGTAAAAAAAAGACAAATGTTCGTCACTATAGAGACACCGACTACATACAAACCGGAGCGAATTGTCTGAATAGAAGAATGACATGAAAGCTGCCATATAGCCTATGTATGAGAGAGAGAGAGAGAGAGAGAGAGAGAGAGAGAGAGAGAGAGAGAGAGAGAGAGAGAGAGAGAGAGAGAGAGAGTCTGGGTGGGAGTGAAGGAAATTGGAAGACGTTAATGTCACCTGTATACTACTTAACCTAATTATAGGTCTAATGTTTCATTACCTGTCGAATAACCTGGTAGAGAGAGAGAGAGAGAGAGAGAGAGAGAGAGAGAGAGAGAGAGAGAGAGAGAGAGAGAGAGAGAGAGAGAGAGAGAGAGAGAGAGAGCCTTGCCTGCAACGTCTCTCGATGCGGTAAAGCCTCGTTTTCATAAGGTAATTTCCTGTATATAATGTAATCTATCTGTTCCTAAAATAAGTTAGCACCTCATGCACCGTAATCTGTTATTCGTCAATTGGCCTAGAGCCCATAAGTTACGTAACAGTTTTATAGCAACGCCAAAATATAGAAGCTTCTAATCATGATAAAACGAGCTCCCAAAATTGTTCAGTGCGCCATTGAGCGATAAATAGTGGTGGGAAATAATTCAGTGCATAATAAATTGTTCTCAAATCGTCAATTCATATGGCCTTTAAAGGTTTAGGTTATATGGCTAAGAAGAAACTATATTAATTGTAATTACATTACCAATTTAGAATAAGAAATTGTAAATCAGATCTATGAAAATATATTTGAAAGTGAAATTTGATATAATTATATCTTAAATCAATAAATAATTATAGAAAACAAGTGTTGCAATAATATTATCAATGCTAGCTTGACTGTTTCTGTAGGTACGTTCAGCTTTTTTATCTTTGGAGAACGGATATCGTTTCCTAGACTTCAATCTCGTTTTGATGACGATCATATTCGGACCAATTAAACATATGACATTTTAACATACACAATATAATCGCTTTAATAATACAAATAAAGCACTGAAATAATTTATAAATGATTTTTAAACGAATACATCGGTAACGCCATTTGAACATCATCGCGTTCATGGACGCCTGGAAGGGATCATGAACGGAACCAGGCAATTTCCTCGATCACATTCACGGCTGAGTTCGCCTAAGAACCCACCAACTTATTCAACATGAATACCGCACGGGTGAGAAATTATTACATTTTTTGTATCGTATATTAAAGAATAAGGTTTGGACCAGTTATTTCAGAAGCTACGTTCACCTTAATAGCCTTGATCGTCGTTTTATGTAGGACATGAGTTGGATTCTGTTGTGGTGATGCAATTTCCACCGATCAGCTGATTCGTTGCCGGACCCCGGCAGTGATTTTAACCAACTATTCTATTAATCATTATTATTTTGTACCCTTGGGCTCTGAAAAAATAATTTTCGAATTATTTCTTTATTTAGTGTCCATTTAAACGTCTTAAATTTTCTCTGGGGTGGAGGACGCAGGGTTAGGTATGTTAAATCGTACCCAACTGTAGTAGACAACCTTTATGGTGACCTAGCAAGTACCTAGCCCTACTAGCCTAGTAGCTAGCCTACTACTAGGCTATACCTACCTAGTATAGTGTGTGGGTATTAAGATACCTAGTATCTGTTTTGATGATGGCTACTTAGCTATTTAGCTGGGTATTTACTATCGACCAACCTGATATACTACCTAATTAGTATGAACTGAATTAGCCTAGTATTTGTTAGCCTAATCATTAAGGACGGCATAGACTTGATAAGCTACGCTAATACCTAGGTATTATGCCAAGGAGGCTGTTGACAAGGTTAACGTACTAGGTACTACCTAGCCTGTCTCTCTTTCCAGGAACCCTTTCCAAAATGTAATTTTGGGTGTACCTAGCAAGCTTGCGGAACAAAGGGAGCAGGCTCTAACACTTGGTCCATTTTTCAAATGTTTAGTGGTAGCTAGCTAGTCAGGACTGGGCACTGTAATTCAGGTTTGGAAGATACCCTATTTCAGGTGAGGTCAGGGCAGGGTGCTTTAGGAGAAGGGTAATTTAAGATTAAGGTAATTCTATAGGGAATCGGCACATGTGCTTTTAAAAAAGTAATTAGCCTAGGGTAAAACACTGCGTGGACTGGCCAAACTCACCGACTACCATGGCTAGGCCACCCTCCAAAAAAGTACTTTTAACACGTCCTGACACTGGAGATGGTCATCAGTCACAAGTTGTTGTTGGTGAGAGAAGGAGCTGGTAAAATTACAGTTTCAACCATTATGGGAAAACTGGAATAAAAATGTATTTGTTGCATCAGAAATAATGTAGTTCCAATGGATTTAAAATTTATTTTGGCTGCAAACCATCCGATTTAGAGATTTACTATGTAATTGGAGTTAAAATAACGAGTTTTTCCAGAAAAATCCTTAGACCTACCTAGACCTGTCCATGGAGCACCTACAGATTCGCGGGCCCACTCGACCGCCGACCGAAATTGGCGGAAGAACACCAAAACCCATATGGCGGTAATACCAAAACAACAACAAACAAAGTAGGGAGCGACTACATATCCGCGACGATCGATTTATGTGTGCTGCCAGTAAGGCCGTGGCGGAACGGCACTTCGCGCCTTATCCGCATATTTAAAGATTCTTGGCAAGCACGGGATGTACGGCAAGAGGTAATTTTGCGCTGCGCGCGCTAGCCACAGGGTTTACAGTAAGGCTACTTACCGTGGCAGATCACACCTGAAGGCGTTCCTGTTGAAGTTGATCCGACAAATACTAGTAGCTCCACAACACTCGCAGTTTTTTTTTTATTTAGAATGAAATTATGTCTTTGAGCATATTCAATCACAACTTCTTTACCACCACTAGACAAATAATGATAAAATTCACCGTAACCCACATTGCACTGCAAACAATCGGTAGGAAATCGAAGGTCTGTCAAAATTAATGCCAGAAGGGCCAGCCACTGCCTCTGTCATAGGTACAGGAAGACAAAATGCCATTTTTTGCTTCATTATTCGAGTATTCAGTCAAACAAGGATACCAGTGGACACTGGACAGGTAACTTTTTTACTCCGCTGAAATGCTAGTGAAACTTAGTTTTCGACTAAAGTCGTTCGTAATTGGTTATGAAATCCATGACGTCATAACGATGTCACACCTCTCAGCCAATAATGAGTAACTGGAACTGCTTTTGTTTGCGTAAGAAAGTAAGTTAGAGGGCTCATTAAAAGTAAAACATTACCGTAGAGGAAACACCTCTCCCGACTTAGGAAAAATTTGAGGTAAAAACTTAATATTTTTTTTTCTCTGTAAGTATGCATTAGCGACAATAATGTATTGAGAAGAAGTGTTTTGTTATCACGTGCTTTACTCGGGAAAAATATTAATATAATAGATTTCCCATAATGGTTGAAACTGTAATGATACCAAGGAGCTATACCCTATCGGTTCCTTGTTGGCAAAAAGGGCAGGGCATCGGCGGTGACCGGTAATGCCAAATCATATATTCCCACTCATGTTGTAAGGGATTTGAAGGCAGCATAAGTTATACAATGCAAATGTACTTTATTTCTAGTTAATTTTTGCCGATTATTGAAACCCCTCGTGATTTTCTGGCCTTTAAGAACAGAAAAACAACACGTTTTTTCTTAAACTTGGCAAAAATATTTTCCAGCGTTGCCAGTTCTTCTCTCAGGTGTTAAGCTGACCTTAGGGCATAAAGACGTCAAACAGCCAGGACTAAACCCTCTACTGGGAAAGGTAGGCGTCGCTTAATTGTCTTTAATGCTGGGCTGGTACCATTCTTAATGCAAATATTCTTTTCAGTTCCCAAAATTAATTTACTTACAGTATCTATAACGAATTGTTTCTTAAAAGCTTTGTATTTATAACGTGCAGTAATATTATGTATATAATATAGTCTTGTCATTCTTATCTATTATTATCACTATATGACATTCATGACCCAAATAATCATTTACTTGTTTTGACAAACCCTAATGAAGATATAAGAATAGAAAAATGTTATGAGTACTCTTAATGGAAAGAAACGAGGGAGTATATTATATAAAGATGATAAATTGAATAGCTGCCGATAATTTCACTTGTATATTTATGTTGCTTTTCTCTCTCTCTCTCTCTCTCTCTCTCTCTCTCTCTCTCTCTCTCTCTCTCTCTCTCTCTCTATATATATATATATATATATATATATTATATATAATATATATATGTAATATATATATATATATATATCTATATATATATGTATATCTATATATAATATTACTATATATATATTACTATATATGATATATATATATAGTATTTATATATATGTATATATATATATATATATTATATATATATATATATATATATATATATATATACATACAGTAAATTAACACAAAAACAAGTAAATTAAAAGTGCGGAAGTTCAGTGGCTTGTGATGATCACAAGAAAGGTCCTAAAAGAGATTTAATTAGACGTATATGAAAAAGAGACTTGGAAGAATGGAAATATTTTCGAAGGAGTGCCGAGGCAACAGGGAACCCCAAGAAGTATACTGCTCCCATGAGACATTAACAAATGCCAAGGAGGGTAAACCTCCTTGACAGACGAACGGATTGAAAGGGGTAAATGGGAAGGATAGGCCTTTAAAAATTCAAGTGAAGTACATTTGGCAACGTAGGGGCCACTGGGCCACTCCCAAATCGCCAAGAAGGAGCCGATAGGGTATAGAGACCTCTACTCTCCTTTTGAAGTAAGTATTTTCTCCAAAGTTAGAAATTAAGGCCATATTTTAAGATTTAAACAGAGGGTAATGAAAAGGGTGGCCAACGCAGTGCCCACACCACCAAAACACTTTCGAGATTTTTACTTACAACTTGGAATATTTAGAAGATTGACGCCATGGCGATGTTTGTGGAGTTGCTTGTGTCAATAAACTTCCCATTTCCTTTGCTAAATCCACACCACTTTCATCACAACAGTCATACACCCGACCTCTAACCACACTTATCGAAGGGGACTACGGCATTCTTTGCGGCATTTTGCGCTCTTCAATTGCTTATCAAGTGTTGTCAATTGGTATGTGTTTACCCTCCAAACTGGGTATGAGACTTACACAAAACCGGGGAAATGAGTGAAATTAGCGTATCTATCATTACTGCATTACTATGACAACTTTAATTCATGGAAACAGTTTGTAAATGCATCGGCGTATGTGTGACGCTCCACTAGATTGGCAATGATGAGTCATTTTTCCTCGCGTCGTCTGCTCGTAAGTATATATCCGAAATATTTGTAATTTTTCGGGGTTGATTTTGTTGCAAAAGTTAAACTAAATAATGAGTAAAGTAAACAATTAAGGGAATAAAGCTTTGCACCCATAATCAGTGATGTCGTCTGCTGCTCGTAACTCTGTTTGCAGAGTGAGTGCTTAGGAACCAGGAACAGCAATGTGGTTCAAGTGCAACGTGGAGTGAATTAAGACCAAAATGTGTATAATTACAATCAAATAAGGACTGTGGAGTTTCAGTTGTGATGGCAGTAAGGATAAAACCACCGATTACAAGGTAAAAATGAATTCAGTTCAAACCATGACCCGGGGAATAAAAAGTTTCATACTTTCACTAATATAGGCAACAAAATGTTTTATTGTGCTGATTACAACTGAAATCTTGAGTAAGATCAATAAATGTTACATATATATGCTAACATTGTTCAAATAAGTGCTGGGAAGGCTGGGAAAGATGGTGGATTGTCCGTGGTTAGACCGGCCATCCTCACGATTACTGCCATATTGGATTTCAAAACTGCCTTGAAAACATATTTTACGAAGAGCGTCACATGCTTATTTTAGTTCGTATGGGGCTTTCGTATACGTATCACATTATGTTGACGAAGCTTCAATCTTTTGAATGGTATGTTAAAGTTATTGTATTCTTGTTTCACCAATTAAATATCGAGTGAATAAGGCCTGGCCAGCGTGATGACGATGGATTGTCCGCGGTTGTTTACCCTAGCCATTAAGTGAGGAAACACTTATTAGTCCCAAAAAAACGTCGCTTTACAATGTAAAAACCAGCGAAAAAAAACGGGAGATCCATCTCTCACTGAGTCAACTACAGACTGATGTCTGTATCTGCGCATGCATGTAAGGACTAAAGAATAACTAAAACAAGTGATGAATGCAATACATACAGGGTAGACCCTTTTTACTTTCCTATTTCTCTATGATCCATTCTTGCACAATGAATATGGATAATTTTCTCGCACAGCTATTTTGTCCTTCGTCTTCATGGCAGTAACTTCTACAAGACTGTTCCTTTGGAAAACAAACCTTACTTGAAAACTTACAACTTTTCGATGTGAAAGCTGTGTCATAACATATGGTATTTTTTTTTTTTTTTTTATAGTTTGTAAGTTGTTCGACCTTGACCTGACCATGGTGACACTCAAAAAACATGTGACATCGCCTTACAAATGGAACAGCCAGGGCCCTGTAACTCCTGTGGTGAACGCGTGCAGTACAAAATTTCCCTCTCACCAGAACAAACGTGCTCGCCAAGAATGTTTCAAAATGCGGATAGGGCGCGAAGCGCCGTTCTGCCACGCTGAAACTGAAATCTGGAATGTGCAAAATATGACTGCTAAATTTTTTTTATTGCTTTTCGTCTCCCCCACCCAAAACCACCGGTTCCCACCTGTGGTTCCCCAAGATTGTTGGTGGTTGTAAGGGTTTTCTCACGTATTTAGTTATACTGAAGCATAGAAAAAGCGGTATTTAGCATTTTAAGCTGTTAGAGACATAGAGACTGGTTTGCCCCTTTCCTATAGAATTACCAAGATTAATTTTGTTAGGCCGTAAACAGTGCCAGATCAAGTATCTGAAGAGAAATTTAATCTTGCTGCTCTGTGGCTGTATGGGCCATGGTGAAAATAATTCAACACTTAACCAATGATCTATTTTTGGCAATTTTGTTTTCTGTTTTGACCAATACCTGTTGGCCTCCAAAATTGGTATCTGGTTATTCAGCTAGTACACAAGCCTTCAACAGATTCGTGTGTATTTCCGACAATTAGTGTTACTTATGGGTCAAGGGGAGGTGAAGCTCCCTTGGCCAGGAATGTTAGGTGTGATTAGGTCAGGATGCCACATTCTAGTAAAGAAAAAAATAAATTAACAAATTATAAAATGGATAAAATGTAAGTCAATTTTTAAAGTACAAGGTGAATTATTGTTTTTGAGTCGTTGTAGTAATGAGTTTCATCTTCGCTTGAACTTTTGAGGTTCTAGTTGCACATCTTGAAACATGAGCAAAAGACAGTGGATTTCTCAGTAACAGTAAATTTGCCCCTGAGTTTAGTAGCATTTTCATATTAAGTTTGTCTCTATTAAGAAGACTTGAGCACAGCATTAAAGCTCTGTTACCCAGATCTGATACTAGAAAAATTTTACAATTTTTTCTTGTGTTCATCACCTATCCATCTTGCATGCTGTGTAAGGGAAAACTGTTCTTATTGTTCTTATCTTAGTCCTTATACTCTGTGCCTTGTAAATGAGAAACATAAGGAAATATTGTCAGAAATTTACTTTTCATGTCGATCCCCAAGTGGCTGGTATTAAACTTGGCATCCTTCAGAGCTTTTCTTGTTAGAAACAGAAATGGAAGATGGTAACTTTCTGTTATTATTTTGGCAAATTTATGAAGTTATTTCATTATTCAACAATATCTCTGTGTGGGCAGAGCTCTTCCGTGGAAAGACTTGCAACCTTAAACTATTTTTCATAGTCCCAGCATATGTATTTTTTTGAGTTAAGTATAGCAGACACTGAAGTTCTGCATAATAGGGCCGTGAGCTGGTGCTTTAAGTTTTTCTGAAATCAGCTACCCCAGTTAATGCATATAATTGTTGAATTACAGTATTTAATTTTTCACTTTTTTGTAACATACTTTGCTATGATTGTCTAGCAGTCATTTTTGTTGAAACTTGCTCAGCAAGTTGCAGGCTCCAAAGAGGCTGCATATTTTATTGGATCATAGGTTTGACACTTCTGTTGTAGGGAGGGAAAAAAGAAAATGTTCACAACATTCATATGTTAAGTAAAATTGTTCAGGTGAAGACTTATTACATTTTCTTGTATTTCTTGCAGGCTCTTGTGCGCACTGTGACCACCACAGCTGCTCGCCAGACAAGGAGCGAGACGCACGAGGGATACAACAAGATCCGCTCGAAGATGCAGTATTTCCAGGTAGTTATTGCCTATTTTTATTGTTCAGTTCTTAGCTGCCCATGCCAAGTTGCTCGCATGTTTTTCTCTGTGTCACAGAGAAAAACAGTAACCGGTATCGGCACCAATGACCGAAGTTCTGCACGAGAAATTGCCAAGTTTCGGTTAATGGCGGTTTTCGCTTATCAGCACCCCGCCGATAACTGGGGACTGCCTGTATTTTTGTTGGGGAACTGCATATTTTTCTGTACTGGTTGATTTAACTTAGTTTCCACCCCCTTCAAACATTTGTTTCATAGTGCAACTGCGAGGCTTTCCTCCTGTTCATTCTTTTAAACCTCTTTCAATTTTCCTTTTAGCGCTGAATGACCTCATAGGTCCCGGCACTTGACTGTCGATCTAAAGTGTATAGTCTATCTATCTGTTTCCAAAGTTAAGTATCACACATGGGATTAATGCAAAATGGTTTTTATGTAGTAAATAATGTAGAAAATCATTATAATGTAATTATTGTGAATTGATTTTTTTTGTACGTATTCCAGGTTGATAATGGGGTCCCAATTCACCTGAGAGGAGGACCTTTCGACAACATGTTGTTCATATCAACAGCTGTCTTGAATGGGTTCGGCCTCTACATGTGCTTGAAATTCTTCTACGACATGTCATTCACCAAGAAAGCTGATTAGTAATCTCGTTGCTTATCTACCTCATGTTTTCATTCCCGGAACTCTCAGAGGTTTTTCGTTTTACCTTTTAGGATGGTGTACCAAAATGTAAATAGCTGTTCTGTCAGTGAGGAATGTAATTATGTCATTGTACATGCCATAACTTATTTTTCTTTCTATTAATGAAAAATAAAATGTAAAAGCTGCCTTTTTTTTTTTCTTAATTAGCTATACATCACTTACAGCCTGGGTTAGTTCGTTCAGATCATGGGGAGTGAATTGGCATACACAATGTTGCCGCTTTTATTTAAAAAGAAAGCGAGGTGATATTTTGTTGCTAGTGTCGAAAATTGCAGTAAGAGGGAGTATGTGGTTGTGTTTATGTAGTAAGTTATTCCAAGAAATTGATCTGTATGCAGTGCATTTTGCATTTTATTTGCAAAATAGCTACAAAGTCAGATCAAAAACTCTAAGGAAATATATGGTCACGTAGTTCCGTCATCCCTTCATTTGTTGCGATTGTCTTATAAAATGTAATGGCTTTTGGTTTATCAGAGAGGTTCTTGTCATCCAGTCTAAGGCGACTTGATTAGTTATAAATTGGTGACACTTGCTGGTACTAGTGAAGTGTGCTTTGAAATTGTTGTAGGGTATAAAAATGCTCATTGTCAAAGGGAGGATTCATTTTAAGGTCTAATGAGAAAAGTCAAGTAAGACATGAAGTGTCATTGAAAGTCATGACCTCCATCTATGCCTCTTAATAGCCATTTGATGAACCCATAAGTGAGCAAATGCCCAACTTACAACTAAACTGGCAGGTGTGACTCAGATCTTCGTATAAAAGCAATTGTCATTAGTAAAACAACATATTACTTGGAGGAAGAGAATATTGCCAATTCAGTAAAGGTGGTGCCACACAAATATTGTGGAGACTGATGGTTCTCTCTGCAAGCCAAGTGTAACACTGATTGTAACAGTAGTTAAAAAATAAATAAATAAATAATGCTTCTTTGTGACCAAGATAGAGAACTTAGAAGTAAGACTAGGACTTTATTAGAAATTAACAATAATTTTATGAGGAATACCATGTTTCACATCATATCCCACTATTAAGCCTAATGGCAAGTAAGAGTAGAAAAGAGAATAGACTCATAAGAACTGAAAAGAATGCATATGTATACAAAAAAGTGAAATGAGAAAGTTGATTAACAATTGACTTTGAGGAAGGGAACAGATTTGTAATAATATGAAGGTTTTCTTACCCTTATGAAAGAAAGGGAGCAAGAATGATTATAACAAGTGTGGTAATATAGATATGCAGTTAAGACCGAGGAAAGAGAAATTTAGAAATGACTGGTTTCTAATAGAAAGGTGTTCTTATACAAAGTAAAAATAGTGGTAATGAGAAGGATTTTTGAGTATACTAAGCTGTTAAGATTGACTTAGCTTTTACAATGAAAGGGGAACTTGTATAGAGTGACTGGCTTAATGTTAAATTGTCCTGGGTACTACAGATGTGTATAATGTTTCTGGCTGCCGAACGTCTGATTTCTCACTGATGTGATATATCAGAGAGAGGAAATGAGATCCCAGTGCAAAGTTCTGGAATCTGTGTAGTAAGATATTGTTTGATATTTCTTTAAATGATACACACTACTAAACTGGAACTAATAATAAACTGTCAAAGATAATGTTGAGAGTCTGGAAACCAAGAAGTTTGAGCAGTGAATGTTAGTATGGAAAGGAGGGAATTGGGAGTAAGAATAAATCAATATGGTAAATATGATGCCACGAAAATTATTTGAATAAACAAGTATAGATAAATACAGCAAATACGCCACAAAAAAAATTGAAAGGAATATTCCTTAATATGGTGCCCAAAAATGTAGTAAAAATGCGGCCAAAGTAATTCATATAAAGAATAATATAGTAAATAGACCACAAAAGAATATATATTGACATATAATTAAAATAATATGGTAAGTATAATGCCACAAAAATCATACTCTAATTTCAGTTTAGATAATAGAATTTCGTCGGTAAGTGATCAGCTCTACCATTGATTAAGCAGAACAACTTAACTGTAATCAAGACAGCTAGTGTAATGCGTGGACCTATAACTCTATTGTTAAAAGTAATGCGTGGGAACCATTTCACCACCTATACAAAGTTTTTCGCGATACACCATCAAGGTCCTCTTCATTTCAAGGACAATGCTGTGTGGCCAACGCGAAGCAAGCAGACATCCGATCAGTAATTTACAGAGTCCCGTAACCTGTTTACGTTAAGTTGTTCTGTATTGTAGAAAACCGCAAAATAATAAATATTTGATGTTTGAATAGGTTAAATATTATTTTATTATAATATTTTAGTAATTATCTAATTTTTATTGAAGTGAATGATTGATAAATCTAGATAATTTGCTCTTAAAAGGGAAATTCTTTAGGTACGTTCGGACAGAACAGTTCTGAGCAGCATTTGCGGTCAGCCAAGAAGCCGGTAAAAAAATGCCTCCTATCCAAATGGAAGCTTATAAAACGACATTCAACGGGAATTTAAATCAGAATTTATACACTTAATGGCTTCTTCACTTCTTGAGAGAAGGAAAACGGACAATTTTAAGCAGAAACTCTTAAAAACTGGCGATAAACATGCGAACTTTAGCTGGTATGAAGCTCGCTGAAACTGTTCGCTCGCTTCTCATAGCAAACACCGCCATATTGTCACAATCAGGAAAACACTTAGGTGATCGTCTCATATTTCCTATTGTATTTATTGATGGAGGAACGTTTACTCCTAAGTGCGTATTCTTGAGGACAGACGGGACAATTTCAATTACCCGGAAGGTAAGTTTTTATGGAAGATTTTGGGACTTTTCGTTAAATATTCGCCTTTGTTTGGTGCCGCCAAGCTGCGATCTACCTTAGGCCTACTTTGGTCGTTAGACCTACCTGTTATTTTACCATTTCTTAAGCCTACATCCTTCTTAATTTAATGTCGCATAGGCCTATTGTCACCTTAATAATTTAAGGATTTAGGTATTCGCCACGTTCTTCAATTAGGGTAGATCATCACAGCAAGCCACGCAGGCCAGCTACCATCAATGCAAGCCACCCTCCGAAAAAGTACATTATAACGCGTCCTGACACCCGAGATGGGCATCAGTCGCGACTTGTTGTTGGTGAGAAACGGAGCTAAAGACCTCTACTCTCCTTTCGAAGTAAGTATTTTCCCCAAAGTTAGAAATTAAGGCCAAATTTTAAGATTTAAACAGATTTAAACAGAGGGTACTGAAAACGGTCTCAAACGTAGTGCAAATCTCACCAAAACGCGTTCAACATTTTTACTTACAACTCGAGGTATTTAGAAGATTGACGCCATCTCGATGTTTACGGAGTAGCTTGTGTCAATAAACTAACCATTTCCTGTGATAAATCCGCACACCACTTGTACCCACAGACGCTGGAGCACTTTTATCACAACAATCGAAACACGATTTCTCATCAACAACAAGCCAGGCGTAAACAGCTGTTGGGGTAGAAGATGACGAGAAGCGTGCTCTTGGCTAATTTTTAAATAAGTAGTAAAACATCAATATTTTACATATTTATGATGATTGAATTTGAAAATATTCGTTATTGAAAAAGTAACTCGACTCTGACTCAAATTTAAGTAATTATTTTTCTGAATTAGAACGTTCTTTCAAGTTCTGTATTATGACGTCACGACATCTTGACTTTCGTACCTATTGTAAATAATTGCTATACTCAACTGTCATTGCAGAACAGTTTACCAGTTATTCATGCAGATTTGTTATCAGCTATACATGTAATTGCTTTTTTATAATCGTAATGCGCATATATATCTTTATTATTTACTTTTTGGATATATGAAGATGTTTTACTGCTGGATTATCGCCGTAGTGTGACGCAATCGTTTTCGGTCCATGGGCCTCTTGTCTGTTTTCGCACCATAAGAAATTATGGGGTCCGAATTTGCAATGACCAGAAAGTCGTTAAAAGAGGAAGTTAGCATTGAGGGGCATATGTTTTGACTGAGAAAAATACAAATTTATTCAATAGCTAGCTTGTAAAAAATACTTGGTTATAAAAACTTGATTGACAACTAAGCAGCATGTCTACTATGGGTTTCAGAGACAGTGCAAGCACGTTTTTGGGCAATACCTATTTCTGTAATGAACACTCATAACAGGAGCGAGATTTTTCTTTAGTGCATTACCCAGTGCCGTAATTTATAAGGGTATCGTGAATCACTAATCGTAAAGAATAACTACACTTGTCCTTGTACTAATAGACCAAAACTCCATTATCCAGAAATGGATAGGAACACACCAGTAAACAGCTCCCCACTACCCTCTCCCCCCACCTCCACCGCCACCCCTGTCCTTCTTCCTTCCTTCACCTTCCCTTCTCTCTCTCTCAAAGTTGTTGCAGTTTAAACTTATTTTTCTATGATTTTTCATCTATCTATCTAATAATAGTAGTTTACATTGGTGGATATATCTAACGATTCACTCGGTTGTTACCTGCCCATTGACCGATATATTTATACACTGATCCACTCAACTCTCTCTCTCTCTCTCTCTCTCTCTCTCTCTCTCTCTCTCTCTCTCTCTCTCTCTCTCTCTCTCTCTCTGTTTCTTTTATCGTAATTCGAAAAATGAACAAGAAAATATATTTCATACTTGTATAGCATTAATTAAATACTTTCAAGTTTTTAATTCAGTCGTAATGATGAATGTAGGTGCATCTACTAGTGCTCGCAAAATAGTTAAGCAGGACATAGGTATGTAAAATTTAAAAAATGAGAGAGAGAGAGAGAGAGAGAGACGGAAATAGGAAGGGACATTCACTGTGGCCAATCGGTATGTGCTTACCCTCCACTGGGTATAAGACTATACAAAACGTTGAAATTGGTGAAATTAGCTATGTATTGGAAGTATATATACATAAATATTAAAGCAATTTTATCATTATTGCATTACTATGACAACTAGAATTCATGGAAACAGTTTATAATAATGGAACGGCGTATGTGTGAAGCCTCCACTAATGTGGCAACGATGATTTTTGCCATTCTTAGCATGCAAACATTAAAGCATGCAAACATTAAAGGTTTACATTTATTTCTGGCATACGATTATTTAAGAAATTCAAAATACTAATAAAGACTGAAATCAATGAAAAGTGCTAGCCAAAAAGCAAAAAAGCAAAAAAAAAAAAAAAACGTAGTCTTTCCTCTATGCACTTTTCCGTATTCGTTCCTCTATGGTTTTCGGCAGCCAGATGTACGAAAACGTTAGAAACATTGATTTTATCTACGTTAGAAATATCTGTAATTTTTTCGGGGTAATTTGTTGCAAAAAACCCAAAAAAGGGATAATATACATGAATTAAATCAAAATTTTTAAATAACAATGTAAATTTAAAACTAAATAACGAGTAAAGTAAACAGTTTAGGGAATAAAACTTTGCAGTTTCGTCGTCTGTCGTCGTCTGTCGTCGTCTGCTGTTTGTAATTGTGTTTATGGCGCGCGCGCTTAGAAACCAGGAACAGCAACGGGTTTAAAGTGCAATGTGGAGTGAACTGAGACCAAAATGTGTATAATAACAATCAAATAAGCACTGTGGAGTTTCGTTGTGATTGCAGTAAGGATAAAAACCGCCGATTACAAGGTAAGAATGAATTCAGTTCCAACCATAACCCCGGGAATAACAAGTTTCATACTTTCACTAATATAGGCAACAAAATGTTGTTTTATTGTGCTGATTACAACTGCAATCTTGAGTAAGATCAATAAACGTTACATACATACGCTAACATTGTTCAAATGAGTGCTGGGAAGGCTGGGGAAAGATGGTGTCCGTCACTGATGAGAACCGTCCATGAAAACGTAGCCGCCATATTGGATTTCAAACTGCCTTGAAAACATATTTTACGAAGAGCTCACATGCTTATTTAGTTCGTATGGGGCTTTCATATATCACAATATGTTGACGAAACTTCAGTCTTTTAAATGGTATGCTTAGAGTTGCAATTGTATTCATGTTTCACCAATTAAATATCGAGTTTGGAGGGTCAACACATACCGAATGGCAACAGAGAGAGAGAGAGAGAGAGAGAGAGAGAGAGAAAGGAAGGCGGAGGAACGAAGAAGAAAAGGGATGGCGGTGGAGGTTGGGTTGGGGGGGGGGGGGGGGGTGGGGGGGGGGCTAGGTGGAACTTTATACGCGTGTTCGTATCCATTTCTGCATAATGGAGTTTTTGTCTCTTGGTACAAGGACAAGTGTCGTTATTCTTTACGATTAGTGATTCACGATACCCTTATAAATTACGGCACTGGGTGTAATGCACTATAGCAAAATCTCGTTCTGTTAAGAGTGTTCGTTACAGAAATAGGTATTGCCCAAAAACGTGCTTGCACTGTCTCTGAAACCCATAGTAGACATGCTGCTTAGTTGTCAATCAAGTTTTTATAACCAAGTATTTTTTACAAGCTAGCTATTGAATAAATTTGTATTTTTCTCAGTCAAAACATATGCCCCTCAATGCTAACTTTCCTATTTTAACGACTTTCTGGTCATTGCAAATTCGGCCCCATAATTTCTTATGGTGCGAAAACAGACAGAGGCCCATGGACCGAAAACGATTGCGTCACACTATGGCGATAATCCAGCAGTAAAACATCTTCATATATCCAAAAAGTAAATAATAAAGATATATATGCGCATTACGATTATAACAATTACATGTATAGCTGATAACAATCTGCATGAATAACTGGTAAACTGTTCTGCAATGAACAGTTGAGTATAGCAATTATTTACAATAGGTACGAAAGTCAAGATGTCGTGACGTCATAATACAGAACTTGAAAGAACGTTCTAATTCAGAAAAATAATTACTTAAATTTGAGTCAGAGTCGAGTTACTTTTCAATAACGAATATTTTCAAATTAATCATCATAAATATGAAAATATTGATGTTTTTACTACTTATTTAAAAAATTAGCCAAGAGCACGCTTCTCGTCATCTTCTACCCCAACAGCTGTTTACGCCTGGCTTGTTGTTGATGAGAAATCGTATTTCGATTGTTGTGATAAAAGTGCTCAGCGTCTGTGGGTACAAGTGGTGTGCGGATTTTATCACAGGAAATGGTTAGTTATTGACACAAGCTACTCCGTAAACATCGAGATGGCGTCAATCTTCTAAATACCCTCGAGTTGTAAGTAAAAATGTTGAACGCTTTTTGTTTGGTGAGATTTTGCACTACGTTTGAGACCGTTTTCAGTACCCTCTGTTTAAATCTTAAAATTTGGCCTTAATTTCTAACTTTGGAGAAAATACTTACTTCGAAAGGCGAGTAGAGGTCTTTAGCTCCGTTTCTCACCAACAACAAGTCGCGACTGATGCCCATCTCGGGTGTCAGGACGCGTTATAACTGTACTTTTCGGAGGGTGGCTTGCATTGATGGTAGGTGGCCTGCTTGGCCTGCTGTGATGATCTACCCTAGTGGCCAAATCTCTCGGATTGTGGCCACTCCCCAAAAAAGTGCTTCCGGGAGAGCTGGACACTATGTTGCGGCTCGGTTGTTAACCCTATGGCTGTGCGGTAAAATTGCGATCCAGGTTGTTTGTTAACAAACTAGCTAGGGTAAAACACCACGGCAGGCCAAACAGGCCACCTACAATCAACGCTTGCCACCCTCCGAAAAATTACATTATAACGCGTCCTGACACCAGAGATGGGCATCAGTCGCGACTTCTTGTTGGTGAGAAACGGAGCTAAAGACCTCTACTCTCCTTTCGAAGTAAGTATTTTCTCCAAAGTTAGAAATTAAGGCCAAATTTTAAGATTTAAACAGAGGGTACTGAAAACGGTCTCAAACGTAGGGTAGAATATCACGACAGGCCAACCCTCATCACGGTGGACGGGTCTTATTCACTCGATATTTAATTGGTGAAACATGAATACAATTGCAACTCTAAGCATACCATTTAAAAGACTGAAGTTTCGTCAACATATTGTGATATATGAAAGCCCCATACGAACTAAAATAAGGAGTAGTCTGCATATTCGTTGGGCAGGCCTCGTAACCCCTTCTGTCCGGGCCGACAATCCCTCCGCCAAGGTAAGTAGTTCCATCCGAAACAGCTGACCGAAAAAAACAGCTGACGACAGCTGACGACCTCTCGTGTGCCCCGATGCTTGCGACCCCAAGGCCGACCCAAGAAGCCATGCGACCTTCCCAGTCGCTTCTTGGTGTCCTTCCCCGAACGATGGCTTCGTCCTCCTGCCCTCCCACCCGCGACCTCGCGCTATCCCACTCACGAAGAGTTTGCTGCGCTCAATCCGGTCCCTTTCATTGATTTGATGCTATTATGTAATGACGAAAGGTCATTGTTAATATTTTTAATGAAAAGTGGCCTTATTGGCGATTTCAGCGGTCAGTGTAATAAGTGTGATGAAGGCACATTCGCCCTGATCAAGCATGGCGAAACATTCCAGTGGCGGTGTAACGTTCGAAGATGTCGGAAACTGAAAGCAATTCGGAATGGCTCCTTCTTCTCTGGGTCACACCTATCCTACAAGACTATTTTGGGCTTGATCCATTGCTGGCTTTACGAACTTCCCCAGACATATGTAAAGATGAATCTGCGTATAGGTTCCGACCATACCATAGTTGATTGGTACAATTTCTGCCGCGAAGTTTGTATTGAGATTTTGGTGCAGGACAACCGGTAAAATCGGGGGGGGGGGGGCCAGGACACATCGTGGTAAATTGACGAATCCAAATTTGGGAAGAGAAAATTCCATAAAGGTAGACGTGTCGATGGTTGTTGGGTCCTTGGTGGGATTGATCGCGAAACAAAGGACACATTCTTTCAAGTTGTTCCCGATAGATCTGCAGAAACACTCCTCCCAATTTTAATTGAAAACATTCATCCAGAGTCAACCGTAATTTCAGATTGTTGGAAATCCTACCACACGTTAAGTCAGCATTTCAAAACACACCTTAATGTAAATCATTCACTACATTTTGTTGATCCCAATGATAAACGCATACACACAAACACAATAGAAATCCACATGCGGGTCTTGAAAACGAAACGAAATGTTTTGCCTAGAAAGTGGTACAGTAAAAACATTATATAGTTCATATTTTTCCATGATTGCATTAAGAAAGCGTTACCTTTCAAATGTAGATTGTCCTTTTAAAGCTTTTTTTAGAATTAGTTAAACGTGCATATCCATTAAATAGAGTAGTTTCAACACCCGTTAAAATGCGGTCTAATTCCACTGAAACGCAACAATCATTGATAGATCGCTCCCCCCAATTTCATCCGGCCCGATCCCGCCAAAATCACTCCAGCCAGCTCCGAAGAGAGGAAGGTTCGAACCGTCCGAATTGTCTGACGATTCCGATTTCCAGCTTTAGTTCTACCCGTCCGACTTGTCTGCCGATTTCCGATTTCGACTCCCCGATTTGCAACCCAACAAAGGTAAGTCCGGTTTTATACTTTTTTTTTTTTTTTTTTTCAGATCATACGACCTTGCTCGATTCAATTATCTGTATTTTTTTTCTAAGTAGGCCAACGAAAGTGTTAGTCCACCCGTTCTAACTCGGCTTAGGTGGGTTCGTTTCGTTACGGTCATTTTTAGTTAGGTACGTTCGTTTTTTTTTCTATGTAACCACAGCCGTTATCAATGTAAATGCGTTATTTTAATTATTTTGTCCAAATTAAGCACGCCATTGTTATTTCCGCTATGCTGAAGTCAGGCACGCTCAACACATCCGAACATTCACGTCCGCTAGAAGTCACGTGTTCGAACGCAGTCCATGTGTTCGAGCAAACACGTGGCCGTGACTTTAACCAATGTATTCTTGGAAATATTCATTTTGTTTAGTTATCAGTAAGGATATACGGGTGTCAGCCATATGTATGGACAAGTTATATTGGTTAGATATTTATAATTGGTAACTTACTACACAGGGGGGTCCAGGGGGGCGAAGCCCCCTGGCCAGGTAAGGACATGCAGACTTAGTTTGGTTAGGTAGGTTCCATTGGTTGGATAGCAATCACTGTTAATATACTATACTGGGGGGTCGCCCCCCGGCCAGGTAAGGACGTGGACACTAACTATGGTTAGGTTGGTTCCTTTGGTTAGGTAGCAATCACTTAATATACTATACTGGGGGGTCAGGGGGGGGAAACCCCCGCGGCCAGGTAAGGGCACGCGGCCTAAGTTTGGTTAGGTTGGTTCGTTTGGTTACGATACGATCACGGAGCTCCTACAGTTTGTTGAACAGGAGCTCCTACAGTTTAGTTGGAACAGGAGCTCCTACAGTTTAGTTGGAACAGGAGCTCCTACAGTTTAGTTGGAACAGGAGCTCCTACAGTTTAGTTGGAACAGGAGCTCCTACAGTTTAGTTGGAACAGGAGCTCCTACAGTTTAGTTGGCCACGTGTTCCGTCTGCCAGGGTTTCGTGGTTTTCCTTTTTCATTGTCGTCGTCTGCCTCTCTCCCCACCCAAAAAACCCCGGTTTCCCAATCGGTCCCCCCTTACCGTTTTCATTTACTTTTAACCAAAACTCGTGTGTTCTTCCCCCACCCAAAAACCCCGGTTCCCAATAGGGTCCCCCATTACCGTTTTTTTAGGTTTTCGGGTTTTCCAACACTACACATGTTTTCAAAAATAGCGCCAAAACAAACGGCCGCCATCTTGTTTGTATTCATCCGCCGATGCTCGGGCAGAAAGTACTCTGGGCACACGAATCTGCAGGCGCTCCAAAATAAGCATGTGAGCACTTTGTAAAATATGTTTTCAAGGCAGTTTTGAAATCCAATATGGCGGCTACGTTTTGCATGGACGGTTCTCATCAGTGACGGCCACCATCTTTCCCCAGCCTTCCCAGCACTCATTTGAACAATGTTAGCGTATGTATGTAACGTTTATTG
>NC_087217.1:28928867-28944078 GCF_015104395.2 Macrobrachium nipponense | reverse complement strand
TTAACATAAATATTCTGATGACCCGAACGTTCCCATTTACAGGATCCTAAAGATACGCCTCCCCCAACTAGAGTTGAGACACGAGAAGAAAGGCTTTTAAGGAAACGAAGGGAGAAAGCTGAACAAATGCAATATAAATTAGAGCAAGAAATTGCTCTGTGGGACCCGCACAATAACGAACAAAGCACGGGCGATCCTTATAAAACTTTATTTGTGTCGAGAATAAATTATGATACTTCAGAGTCAAAGTTGCGGAGAGAATTTGAAATTTACGGACCGATTAAAAAGGTGGGTGGAATATCTTATTTGTTTCTTTTAATGGCCATTGAGTAAACATAGCAATTTCAGTAATTAATTTATTGTTAAACAGAAGATGAAACATAGGGAATATGCCCACAGAGGCCATTGACTTGAAATTCAAGCTTCCAAAGAATATGGTCTTCATTAGGAAGAAGTAAGAGGAGGTGAAGGGAAATACAAAAAGATCTCACTTATTAAAAAATGTCATATTTCAGTTGAATTTAAAAAATTTTTTATGAGTAATATGTCATATTTCATTTGAATTTGAAAAAATGTGTTTATGAGTAATATGTCATATTTCATTTGAATTTGAAAAAATGTGTTTGAGTAATTATAGCAAGCATTACATATTTTCAGATTGTTTTAATTCACAATGTTAAGACTGGCAAGCCTCGAGGATACGCATTTATTGAGTATGAACACGAGCGAGACATGCACTGTGAGTACCCAGCTTTTTCCAAATCCATTCATGTCAGTGACTATATTTTACCAATCACAAAACTGGTGTATTGCATTGGGAAATGCCTTAAATATTTCTCTTATGCCAGTGCAGTTCTTATTGCTATTGCTCTTAACAGCTGCGTGATGGCAGCCGCAGTCATTTGTACCCTTTATGTGGTTTTAGGTGTCATGTTGTAGGTTGTCATACAACACCAGAAGCATTGTATAACCTGCAAAAGTATTCATGGTAGTCACTGTGGATGTACTTCTCTGATTCAGTTTGTCTTTTCTGTAAATGCAGTTCATTCAATTAGTGAGAACCCTTGGTAGATGATGTTTCCTGCCTATGGAAGGGACTTCTTTATATGCACTATTTGATCTCTTAAGATAGGCTGTTTCTAAGATCTTGGTTAGCTCTTTCTGTTTAGTGTTTTTTTTATGCTATTTCAAGTCATTGATGAAATTATTACTTGGGCTTTTGATTATCTGTGTCTCAGTGGTTTATTAGTATTAGAACCTTTATATAAAGTGACTAACGGCTTACTGCAGAGATGATCATCTGGTTTGAGAGGTCGCTGGAGAACAGTGGCTGTGTGACTAGGTAAGTTTTGGGCCTGATAGTGTTTTCATGTTTGGTTTTAGTGTATTTACAAGAACCAGTCATGGTGATTGTTCTTTCTATAATGGGGATAATGCTTAGCCTATGCTGCTCTTTGACACTGGGTGCTTCCTCAAAATGGTTAATTTAAAATTTCTATTTTAGTGTTTGATTAAATTATGGAAGAGTTACTGGGTACTGTCAGTTCTTTCCTAGTTGATTATTGTATACCTAGAGAATATAAATTATTTTTAAAATTGGTAGTTAAAATGTGTGTAAGGTTTAATAACTAAGCCAAGGTTGTTTCTTCCTGGGTAGATAACTGTTGGTGATATAGTTGATTATATATATTATTAAAGTAATAATGTTTTAATGTTATTTTTGTTGCTTCAAATGGCCACAGTAGTAGTAAACATTTACATGAAAATATTATTAAGTAATTTTCATTTGTTTTGGTAAGCTAAGCTACATTAGGAGAAAAGAATTTATTTTCGCTCATTTGTTAGCCAATTAGGTAGGAGTGGGATGTCAGTATTTTATGCAAAGCTCATACCACATTCTTAGTATGGAGAATACATATAATAACACAAAAGTCCATTACTAAATGTGCTGCTTTTCAGTTATTTTTTTTTTTTTCTGCCTCTCCCTCTGCATACACCTAGGTTTGATCTTCCAAACTTCCTTTATTTTTTTTGTTCCTTTATGATTGAAACAGAAAAGCAAATTGCTTCATTACACCCCTTTTCTGTTTGCACCTCTCTGTCATTTTCAAATTTTTTTTTATTTTGAGTCTTGGGTGAGACTTTTCCAAACCTGTTTGGTTTTTGCCCTGAGTCCTTCCCATCATGTGTAATTGTGCTTTGCTTTTAATTCATTGTTTGATTTGTGATGAGTTGCTCTGTATTTGTGCATGCAGTTAAGCTTGACCCTCTTCTGTTGTGAAGCTGTCCATGCTCAACCAGGAAGAAATCAAAGACAGTACTTTCCACTGCATTTAATCATTCAAGTGGGTATGGCATGGCTTTTTATACAACTTGTTAATCGAGTCACCAAGGTACAATGGTGGATGAGTTTAGGCTTACACTGAATCAGAGAAGTTCTTATTGTAATTGTAAAATGCTCATAATGTGATCATAACCAGATTCACACAATTTTTATTGTTTGAATTGAAGGTGAACTGTGGAATTTTCCATTGCAGTATTTTTAGACATAACTGAAATATTCTAACCCTGAAGAGAAGAAACAAGCAGTTTATTTTGCTTTTTAGATGATGAACAGAATAATAAGGGGCTTTAATTATCCTTTTTTTTTTTGTCCCCTCTGATTTCAGTGCTAAACAATAAACATTAAAATGATCAGTAGTAATTTAGGGGATGGTAAACACCTTTGAAAAAGGAAAAATATCACTTCTGCCCCATCATAACTGGGCATCCATTATTAGCAAGATGTGGCCTTTGCTAGAACTGTTTACTGTAACTATGGTCGTCATAATTGTACTGTGAAAATTAAGTTGAAATTGTTTGAAATTTGTTAAAGATTGTGCAACACCATTAGAAAGACATAAAATGAAAGACCATTATGTTTTGGTTCATGTTAAAAATCCGTGAACTCATTTTGGGACATCTTGATGCTTCTTAGAGTAACTAATTGAGGGTCATTGTTGTGAGCATTTTGAAATTACATTCAGGATTGTGTAAACTCTTCAAAGTTGATAGAAACTCAATTGCACCATTTTTATTTTCTGTTTTCATTAAATTGGACAAATCTCTCCTTCTTACTGCAGTTGGTTTTATGCTGAAGTCAGCAGAATCATTAATTATGTGTTCTGAATTTTCAAACAGAAAATTTATGTTCATTTATGTGAAAGCTGTGTTCTTTTGTGCCATATTTTGTTTGTAAGTATCATAGCTTTGGGATCTGAATTTCATTTAAATTGATCTTAATATGTGGCATGATTTTATTCAGGTGCCATTATCTATAAACTGTTGTTAGTTATGAAAAAAAGAAAGTCTTGTTTACCCTCATATATGACAGTATTTCTAGTAATCAGTCATTAACTAATTTTTTTCTGTACCTGCTGTTCAATGACTAGTCTATTTTACATGACAGTTAGACAAATATTGATGGTACATGAAAAGCATACAAGAAAAGAGCTGTGTTTGAAGTTGATAAAAACAGCAGTGTGTAATTTGAGCTGTCAGAAAAAAAAAAACTTTGTTAGGAAAAGGGGTACTGAAATGCATGTTTACTGAGATTTAATTGACTGGGATATGAAAAGCCAAAGCTGCAACTAATATGATAAAATTATCTATAAGTATTCCTATGGGTTATGGAATATTTTGAACCAAAAGGAACTAGTTCATCCATAGGTAATTTTGACTCTCAGCATGTCACCTCTCTGATGCTTGATTATTTGCTGAATGAATAGTGTATGTGAGCCAATCCTAATAGCATATATAGACAGAATGTAAAGTAACGCTTACATTTTATTTAAATGTCTAAAATGAGTGTTAATTGTGCGGACAGGGAATATTAACAAGGTTGAATGTTGACAAAGAATGTTAGGTTTCGGAAGCGTCAGTTAAGGAATTTTCGCCAGTCTCCACTTTCAGTTAGCCGTATAGAATTGAAAAAGCTGTGATTTAATAAAAAGAATTGAAGCATTATTAATAAAGACAAATCTTATTAGCCAGCCTTGGGAGAGTGGAATAAATGAGCTCAGTGGCCTGATTAAACCACTGTTGTTATGCATAATTTTGTACAAGAAATCTTAGGGATAAGCTTGGAAGAATATTGCATTCTTTTCGTCTTTGGTTTGAAAGATGATGTTTGTTTGACTAGGTTTTTAGAATTTTGACCAACACCAGTTTATAGTAGTTTGATTTTTTGTAATCTTGAAATACCTTTTGTCAGCTCCCATTGGCTATGTTTACTCTTCCTGTGTAGATCAACACTTTGTCACAAGCAATTCCTACCTGGCTGGAAATGATCTTTCTAACTGGGCACGGTGTCATTTATCGTAGAGAAGACCTCGTCAACTTGAGCACAGCAGTTTTAATGGAGAATTTGATGTGTGGTACACCCATCCCTTATAACATTTGAATGTTTTTATTTGCTATTTCTTTCTTTTCATCAAGTTGGGTAGTGTATATGTTCTAGGTTTTTATTTTAATAATTATTTTAATAATGCTTTCTGTGGGAGTTGGTGTTTAATCACTAGTACCTACGGACTGCTCTATGCATAAGCATAGGGCCAGCCTAATCTTAAACAGCAACAACAATAATCATTAGTAAATGAAATGTGACAAATATTGCTGAACAGAAATGTATAGAGCATAGTGGCCTAATTCAAGTATGTTTCAATTACTTTCCTGTAGTGTCAGAAATGTACAGCAATGTGGCCTGATTCAAATGTTTCCATTATTTTCCTGTAGAGGCAACATTTGTACAGGCAGTCCCGTTTATGGCGGGAGTTCCATTCCTGGCGGCATGCTGTTGGCCGAAAATCGCCATAAACCAGAACCTCTTAATTATAATGGGAATAAATAGTGCATACAGTGCCATAAGTGCTGTAAATCTAGGTCATGGTGGCGTAAACTGGGTATCGGTGCTGTAAAGCTGCTTATGGGGTGAAAAATTTGAGTTGACAGCACCGTGAGCCAAATGCCGTCTACTGAGACAGCCTTAATGTAAGGACTGCCTACATAGCCTATTGTTGAGTGGTAGGCATATCTTTTGTGATATTGAAGTAGTTGAGAAAATGAGCCTTTTAGGACGGCTCAACAATGAATATTCTGTATTGCAATAATTGTCATAATTGAAATCTCTGCGCTTGACATGAAGGCAATGATGTTATGTAGGGATTCTGTGAGAGTTATCTGGCTGTGCCATGACCGTGATGATTCAGAGCTATTTGGCTTTCAGTATCTTCTTATTACTACTGTATCCTGTGGAAATCATGTCATGCTTACAAAAAATTGAAAATTTACTCAGTTTAATCTTTAGTGATCATACATAGGAAGTTGCCGTTTAATTTGTTTAAGTAGATTTTTTTCGAAAGGGAGTTTGGTTTAGGGAGTTTTTGTTCATTTATATTTTTGTGCCCCTATTGCATGTAAAACATGAAGGGGGCTCTCTCTCTCTCTCTCTCTCTCTCTCTCCTCCGTCTCTAAGGGGGCTCTCTCTCTCTCTCTCTCTCTCTCTCTCTCTCTCTCTCTCTCTCTCTCTCTCTCTCATTATTTAGGGATGGGTGTTTTGGTGTGATATCAATTTATTTTAATTTCTTTACCACCCATCATACAATACTCATGTGATTTTTTTTCTCTTATCAGAAATGTTATTTTACACAGCTTTTCTCAAAGAATATTCATCCTGCTATTGGAAATTGAAGAACCCTTTTGTGAAGGGTATCCAAGAATTCCAGTGTTTGATATTTCAGAGATGCTATTTTCTATGACAACAGCCAGGTGACCAAGAGGTTAGCTTGCTTAACTGCCCATTAACAAAAAAAAAATGCATATGAAATAGATAACAGAAGTGCAGAATTCATATAATGATGAAGCATCAAATAAGGGTTAGACCTCCCCTCCTTTTGTGTAGAGTTGTTGATAGTCTGCCTCATTCCTTGTGGTGTGATTATGATTGTAACTTTGTGTTGTGTTGATATAGTTTTTTTCCCCCATTTGAAAGGTACTTGGTACTATGCCCTGTGCATCCCACTAAAAATAATTGAGAAATCTTGTTCATGACAACCCTGTTAATCACGTATAAGCTACAGAGCTCAGTCACAACAAATTGTACCAGTCCCATTGTTAGAGTGAAGTAGTATGATTCAGTGATTTGGGTGAATCACTGTATATAGTGAAGTTTTGCAGTAAGATTTTACATTATCAGGTTCCTATCAATAATGGGTTCTCTGCAGTAAGATTTTACATTATCAGGTTCCTATCAATGATGGGTTCTCTGTTGCGTGGTACTGACGCGTGCTGTTGTTAACAGTCAGTCTCCTCAACCCTCAACATTTGAGTGCGCATTTTGTAGAGGTAGTAACACATCATTTTTCTCCGAGTCATTTATCACTGGATATCTTGTGCATTATTGTTATTTTGCCTAGGTCGTAATCAGTCATGATCTTTGAATATCTGTATAGTCTGGACTCTGCCCCCAATTCACTTTGAAATATGGTCAGGACACTTTTTGTATATTTTTAATTCCTTGGTTATAGTTGGTGCTTCATTTTGTTGTATAGTTTAATTATTGAGCTCAGCTGTTAAAATTTTCAAGTGAGTGTTCCTCTGGTCATGTGGTGGTTGTTTTTTCAGAAATGTTTTTAATGTTTCATTTCGTCTTATCAGACTACCCAGTTATAATATTTACTCTCTCAGAGCTAGTTTCCATAGCCCACAAAGTTGATGGAAGGAGGATTTAAGGGTGTTCCTGAAGTTTCTAAATCTGTTTGGCTGGACATTGTGTCCAGATAATAATGTGTTTTTTTCTCTCTTTTCTAGACTTAACTGTTTCAAAGGAAACAACCTAGCCATTTGTTTTTTTTGGCATCTACTTAGGCATGCTATTGCTCTAATTTTTAGTGTCGATTTCAACAGGTTGGAGATAATGACTGAGAGCTGAATTCGATGGGTTGAGTTCTTCACATTTGTTTTTATCTGATAGTTGGTGTTTATTTTCAGGTATAAAAAGTTGTTCTGCTATATTATGATAAACATAGTCTTTGAAGGCCCCACACTAATGCATTTTGTTTCGTTCACCCTGTACAGCCGATCTTCCGTGCTGGCTTGTATGCTCACGCGACCTATGAGCACTCACGGCTCTAGGTTTGTATGTGTGGTAAGCCCAACACAGGAGCAGGCAGATTGACCTCATAATATTATAAGGCTTTGACCAGTTACTTATATTCTTGGATGCTTCTAAGGCTCCTGCAGATTTGAGAGAGAGATATTTAACGTACTAAAGAACCTTTTGCCATTCCTGAAATAGTAATCTCTGTAATACGTAGTACATCTCAAGTATCTGAAGTTTGAATCAGCTTTGCTGGATCAGTTCATGAATAAGGAAAAATTATATTGCCTGTGATTTCCTATAAAGTTCAGTAAGAAGATTTAGGAATGATCATTAATAGTAGTTAATCCTTGGTCAATAAAGCCTAAAAGTAGGTGGTTTGAGAGTGCGTGTATGTGTGTGTGTACGCGCGTGTGCGGTTGTCTCAGGGTAGGAGTAAGGAGTGAAAGGAATGATTTGGGAGGAAGATAAAGCATGGTTGAATTTTTACACTGATTAGATTAGTGCAATTGTGAGCTCCTGGGTTGTTGGAAAGGATTTTGAGTTATCTATTGGGACCCTTGAAGAAGACACGGACTGGGTCATCGGGTACACGTCTGTGCAAAGTTGCCGTTGCAAAGATTTACAAGGTGGTTTGAGCTGAACTATTCAGGTATTTGATCTCTTGAGGGAAGTACAGTACTGTTGGCGTAGATATACATATTTCTTTTTTTATTAGTGAAGGTAAACCTTGGGTATTGGTTTACTTTTGTATCTTGAAATAGGGAGATTGTTTTGTTATGCTTGTTTATATTGTTTTTTTTTTTTTTTATTTAAATATCTTGGTTGTAGGTATGTGGTAAGTTTTATTTAAAAGTCAAAATGTGATGATTACGTCAGGTGAGGTTAGGTATCAGGGATTTGTGATGTATCCTGAAAGAACTTTCCCTTTCTTGTTTTCGAGTGCATTTCAGACTACTAGAGTAGAGTAAGATCTGATAATTACTTTTGCAGTCATATTTTCTTGTAAGAATTCAAACAGTTTGAGAAGTAAGCATTAATTTGAATTTTATACTGGAATTCATACATGAAAAGAAATGATACAGTGCAGAGTTTCCTATAATAGATTTTTGTTGGAAATTAGACATAGCAAGGATGAATGTAGTTGTTATTTATGACATTTGTAGCAGGGAATTCTTGGGAAGGGTTTACTTTTTTCATTGGAAGTATGCTGGTAAGTGAAGCATAGTAAAAGAAATACTTCCAAAGGTAGGGGATTTGGGAGCAGTGTTTTCCACTCAATACAGGCGGTTGGGTAAGTGAGCGGTAGGTATGAAAGTTAGGTTGTTACCTCTGACAGAAATTTAACCCTAGATTCACAGATTTGGCTTTGGAACAGTTCAATTTTGTCACATTTTTCAAGTCCTAATGTATAGACATTCCATTGTACAATACAGTAATGCAATAGATTGTGTTGGTGTCATCTATTTATTTTAATTTGTTTTGTAAATTGATAATTGGGTGAGTTGGGTAAGTATTCCAACGCCCTTCGAGATGGAAATCACGGGAATTCCCCATCCGACACCTCTGCTATCGGGCGCCCTAGATTACTGTAACACAGAAGGTATGCCCAGGTAACACAGTTTCTTTATCATTTGATATATGCAGTCAATCAAGAGTCAGATTATTTGGGAAGAATTTAAGAAAATTCATAAACTTGAAACAACAACTGCTACATTTGAGAAGCCTTTTCATTTTGAATTTTGTGGGCTTGCGTATTAGTTGAAGAAGCCTAGCAGGAGAAAACCTAACCTAAGCCTTGTTTCCTCCGGTTTTCCACACACCCCCCTTCCTCCTTTTCCACCACCACCACCTCCTCCTCCTCATCCTTCCCCCTCCTCTTTCTCCTCCCAGCTCCAATCTCCCACTCCTTTCCCTTTACACGCATCTTATAATGTCATTCTTTGTGTATACATCATCTGTAAGATTAAGTTATTGGTATGAAATTAAGTGGTGATTGCCAGTGAGGGGTTCATTTGATAGCCCCTCCAAAAGATGGCTTCGTCTACAAGGGGATCGTCGACGATGGTCACAGGACTGGTCTCTTTGTTTCTTGTTTAATTTTCATTCGTTTTCCTGTTTTCATACACATACTCTGAAGTGTGTCACTGTCACATTTTAACACAATGCTTTTCTTAACAGCTGCGTACAAGCACGCTGACGGTAAGAAGATAGATAACCGCAGAGTACTCGTTGATGTTGAGCGTGCTCGCACAGTGAAAGGATGGTTACCTCGGAGACTAGGTGAGTTACGTCGTTTCTTACTAAGAAAAATATAAGGGGCCTCAGCATGGCTATGGTTATGGGTTGTATATATAATATTAGTTCACAAAATGTTAGCAATATTATTGTAATTTTTCCTAGAAACTTGCAAAATCAACTTGGAAGATTTTGCTTGTGTTACATTCATTTCACAGTGGTTTTTGTTGCCATCAGGACCTCTTCTTAGTGTCAAGAAGAACTTTATTCTTAGATTCAAACCAGTTTGTCTTGCACTGTGAATATATCTGATGTACTTGAACTTAGTTACTGCAGGCTAAAGAAATACTTCGCACTTTGCAAAATAAAATTTTACCTGGGAAACATTGCATAAGGTTGACTGTAGCCTTACACTTAAAAAAGAAAAAAAAAACTTCCATTAAAGAAATTTGGTGTTTAGTCTTCTATTAAAAAAATTGGTGTTTATTCATGTTCAGGTGGGTTTTATCTTTGGAAAAGTTTTGACATTTTCTATGTTTGTGACATTTATGGAAAAGTTTTGACATTTTCTATATTTCTTTGACATTTAGAACATTTGAATGGCCCATTTCATCTGATAGTTTCATTGATCAGGTTATAGAAATGGCTTTTTTTTTTTTGTCGCATGATGGTTATTGATCTTGTTCTAGCAAACTTGAACATTTATCTATTATGCAGTGCAGGTTTAAAATAGTTAGTGAAATGTAGACATTCAATGCTAAATGACTGGATAATAATGATGATGTTTTTGCAACCATTCTGAATATCTGTAGAAAAACTGCAGCTGAAGTTATTGCTTAATATACATGAAAATAATCTTATCAAGAAATATTCCAACACAATTTTTCTGTCTATCGCTGCATGGGAAACTTCATAGGTAAGACTGCTGTGAAATCGTTGATTTCTGAATGCCCTTGTTTCGAATGGCCAAACGATGTGAAATGTAACCTTGGGGTCTACTGTGTACTGGTTATGCATATATTTAATGTGTGCCACTTTTTAATATTACAACTAGCATTTTGATCAGAGAAAAATGCCGCACTGGTCATTTTAGCTGATTATTTTTTGAATAGGCTTGTGTTGTTTTCATTTTGCAGATGTGCAGTGTTAACTATCACACTGTAGCACATTTTTTAAAAATAATACTACTTTCATTTTCCATGCATAGTTTGCAAAGAATCCATTTGCTAAATGGATAAGTTTTGATTGAGTGTAAGGGAATAATCAATTCTCTCATATACGTACACTATTCATTCATCCACAAATATATACTACATACTCATGTATTCATGTATTCTTATTTTAAGGTGGAGGATTAGGAGGTACCAGGCGTGGTGGATCGGATGTCAATATTAAACATTCCGGCAGAGAGGATGATCGTAAACGTGGAAGTGGGAGGGAGGAAGACCGTGTCGAGTGAGTTTATGCTTTTATTTATTTCAGCCTTCATCCTAACCTAGAACATTATAATTTGTTTTATTTTATTATTTGCTCAGTACAATTGCTAAAGAGGCTTGTCTGAAGTTTATTTACAGTAGTACCTCAGACTTCGAACTAATCCGTTCCCGAAGGCTGTGTGAAGTACGATTTGTTCGAAATATGAAACAAACATCATCATAAGAAATAAAGGGAATCAGGGTAATTCGTTCCAGCCAACCCAAAAAGTCCCCCTTTTCACATTTTTTCTATTAATGTGTTCAAAAGATAATGAAACAGTACTTATTTGAAGTAAAATTTTCGAAATTTTATTTTTTCAGTGTACCTATGATTTACGAACTGTTTGGTAAAAATTGCAGCTGGGAGGAGAAACGGGAACCTTTTGAGGAAACCGAATTGGTTGCAGTGTGCAAAAGTTGATAATACAATCAATTTTATTTGCATATTTGGTACAAGGATAATAAAACAAAACAAAAAAAGAGAGAGAGAGAGAGAGAGAGAGAGAGAGAGAGAGAGAGAGAGAGAGAGAGAGAGAGAGAGAGAAATAAGTCAGGAATGCAAGAAAAGGAGAGATAAAATAACTTTTCACAAGAAAACCGTTTAAACAAATGATTGAAGGCATGCAGAAGCTGAAAGCAGCACCAGTTTGTTTATTACAGAGCTTAGTTACTTTTACAGTAGTAAAAAATCGTAAAAAGCAATTGTCACCAAATAGGTATTTTACCGTAACAAAAATAAAAGTGATTTGGGCAGATCAAGTGTAAGTGAAAGAAATGGGCAAGTAATCATCCAAGCCCAGCTGAGATGTCAGTGGGAAACAGCTCTCTCTCTCTCTCAGCACACCGAACACTGACTCGAGCAAGTCTCGAGCATTTTTTTTTTCCCCTCAATGTATTCCATTTGATTGTTTTCATGTCTTATCATTGTTAAATTTATTGTGAAAGAATATTTTGTTTTTTATGTTAATTGGTACTGCTTTTATGTACATATGTAGTAAAGAATTTACTATCTCTTCTCTCCTCAACAATACCATGTCGGATGTCGCATGATAACTTGAAATCATTCATTCATTGTTCCTCAAAAATATAAATGCTCCCTCCCTCTACCTCAAGTTAGCTGTGAATCACCGCATTGACGAATGATTTTGTTAATTGTTTATGCTAAATTTTATTGTGAAAAGCTTTGTTCCTTCATTTACTGTTTTGTTAATATTGTTCAACTAGACCGTCTCACTCGGCGCACCGAACACTGGCTCAATTAAGACTTTTTCTGTATTGCATTTGATTGTTTTCATATTTTATCATTGTGTTAAATTTATTGGGAAATTCCCTTTTTTATGTGAATTGTTATTGCTTTTACTTACATAACAGTAATATTTTAACTCTTCTTCTCTCCTCAACATATCAACGCTCCCTCGTTCAGTCTCAAGTCAGCTGGGCGTGATGTCACCGCGATTACGTACGATTTTATACATCTTTTATGCTAAATGTTATATTGAAAGTTAATTTTTATATTAAATGCTTTATACTTTTACTTATTTTGTCGAATATGGTTAGCATTAAACTATATATTGTAAATAAAAAAAAAAAAATAATAGTTTAACTTGTAAGACCAAGTAGGCCGTCGAATACAAGTATAAACTAGATAATCAGCCAGTTCGAAATACGAGCATTTGTTCGACAAAAGATACAAAATTTTCTCAAAAATTTCGTTCGAAAAACGTAAAGTTCGACTTAAACGTTCGACAAACGAGGTACCACTGTATATTATTTGTAAGTTTACTGTTAATAGTTATTCAAGTTGTTTATAGGTGTTTTATTAATTTGACATATACTTTATTTGGAAGCACTGTATTGGCACAGCAAGCCATCATTCATGAAATTGTTTCTCTTCAGCAATGAGCGTGAGCGTCCAGAGCGAGGAGACAGAGAGCGTGAACGTGAGAGGAGGCGTTCACGCTCCCGGGAGAGGGAACGTGAACCCAGAGACAGACGAAGAAGATCGCGAAGGTATGTTCCTCTTCTTTTATCTGTAGGTGGTGGGTAGGAGGAAAGGTATATATGTAGGAGAAAGTAAGTACTACAGTAGATGTGAGAGGTTGAAATTGGAGAAAGAAAACATCAAGATGATATCAAAGAGGAAAACCAAAATTCACAAACGATTGTAGCTTGATGGTCAAAGATGGCTCTTACAAACCTACAATGATGGTTTTGTTGGGATATTAACTTAAATAAGTTTTCATTTATGTTGATCAGTAGATTTTGCATTAACTTTGTTGGATATCATTGGCTAACTTTTTTTTTTTTTTATGAATTGTAAGACTAATATCACCACCAATTGCCAAATTCGTGTTTCTTTTAACCGTTTAAGTGATTGATGAAAGTCATTTCATTCATATGTGAAATGTCTTGGTGATTGAAGTTGAGGTATTTTTACTTGAAGATTGTCTTATGTTAATGTGATTCATAACCAAATGGATTTTTCATGATAAATTTATAAATTATGAATTACATATAGATATCACTCTAAAGGTTTATGCAGTGTATGTTTTACTTTGTTTTAATTAAATTAATTGGTACTGTAAAATTATTTACTTTAACAAAACTTTTCATTGATATTATTAGTATTGCAAGTAATTTTTATGTCATTGATGACCTTATTGTTATTGTAAGCTCATATAATAAAAAAGTGCTGATAATATAAGGGTAGGGTGCAGTGCTAAGTCTCAGTCCTAGGCTGAATGGGGAATGTATCATCAATCATCAATTACATTTCATTAATTATCTATTTATTTCATTCCATTAGGCACTAAATGACCATAATAGGTCCCAGTGCTTGGGCTTGTCCCTAAATTTCATAATCCATCCATCATTATTGTTATTATTACTAAGAGCTGTGTCATATACTTGTACAAAACTAGGTAAGAAAATCTTGTCAAAACTGCAAAACTGGCTGCAACAAGCTCCTTGATTGAAATGTCCATGATACTGGACTGCCAATGTTGCCTTTGGTGCATATTGCTGTGGCTGAACAGTTTCTGTTTTCCCCCGGCAGCCGAGACCGTAAACGTCGAAGAACGCGTTCCCGGGAAAGAGGGGCAACAGCACCCGAAGAAGGCGATGAAAGGGAGAGAAGGCGTCACAGATCCCGTTCCAGAGATCGCAAGAGGAGATCCAGATCTAGAGAGAGGAAGCACCGTAGAGATAGGTGCGAGTTTTTACATTTTTTTACGGTCTTTATTTTTTGGTGGTTTTCAAATCTCTAGATCAATTGATTTAATGATAAAGTTAACCACAAGATTGTATTTTCATGTGCCTTGCTACCCACTATTAAATATTGTTTATTTCCCAGGGATAGAGAGCGTAGGGAACGTGTACCTGGAGAAGAGGGTGAAGAAATCGTTAAGATTAAGCAGGAGCCTGAAGATGGTATGTACTTACTACTACTACTGTTTCTCTCTCTCTCTCTCTCTCTCTCTCTCTCTCTCTCTCTCTCTCTCTCTCTCTCTCTCTCTCTCTCTCTCTCTCCCAGGGCAGTAATGATTTATTTACTGAATCTCTCTTCTCATGTAGCTTTAATAAGAGTATTTATATAAACTTTTTGGCTTTAACATTGGTGTTATATTTGTCTTATTCCTTCTTAATCCTTTAACGCCGAAGGGGTATGATAAAAAATCATCTCCCGTATGCCGAGGGGGTCTTGGAGTGAGCGCTGAAGCGGAATTTTTTTTTCAAAAAATCACAGCGCACTTAGTTTTCAAGATTAAGAGTTCATTTTTGGCTCCTTTTTTTTGTCATTGCCTGAAGGTTAGTATGTAACCATCAGAAATGAAAAAAATATCATGTATAAATAATGCGATATATGATAGCTTGAAAACAAAATTTCATATATAATTGTATTCAAATCGCGCCGTGAGCAAAACGGTTAAAGCTAACGAGTTAATTTTTTTCCTTGTATTGTACACTAAATTGCGATCATTTTGGTTTGTAACACATTGTAAAACGATCAAAGCAACACAGAGAAAATATTATCACAAAATGATGCATGAATTCGTAACTCGCGTACATAAAAAAATGTTTTTATACATTCAACTTACCTGTCAGATATATACATAGCTATTACTCCGTCGTCCGACAGAAATTCGAATTTCGCGGCACATGCGGCAGGTAGGTCAGGTGATCTACCCCCCCGCCGCTGGGTGGCGGGAATAGGAACCATACCCGTTTTCTAATTCATATTTTTTCTGTCGCTTGGAATGTAAACAACGTTTGCAGTTCCTCCTGATGGATTTTCGTGTTTCATCGCCATCGATCGTCTGGGCTAACTTTTACAGGGAAGTAATGGATCTTTGTTCGGCATACG
>NC_087217.1:28899220-28928367 GCF_015104395.2 Macrobrachium nipponense | reverse complement strand
GTTCGGCATACGCTTTTGTTAACTTTTAGAATTTTTTGATAAAATTAACTTCGAAAATTTAGAAGTTTAGTGACGTGTAACTACCGAAGTTTTCGGTAGACACTCATCCACTTTCACGAAAGTGAATTACGTATACTTTCATGAAAGGGAATTACTTATATTTATTCATTAATACAAATAAGTGTTAGAGTTTGATTGAGGAAATGTATATCTTTCTTCCTAGTTGGGGAAGTCAGAAAAGTAACTATCCTTTAGAAGCTTTATTAGCTCTTGTGTTAACGAGCAATTATAGTAGTAACAGTACTAGTAGTTGTTGCATCCTCATCACCTTACTCCGCAGAATCTACAATATCATATTTGCAAATTGTAGACTTTGGATATAGTTCAAATGCGAACTCTTAGAACGTAAGAAGTGAATATAGTGTTCCCCCATTACAATGGAGGGTGCGTCTGATCGGCTCTGTCTCGCTCTCAGGTCTAGACCTCTTCCAAGCTCACAAGCCCAGAGGAGAAGGAATGTCGAAAACCGTAAGGAGGTTTCAGGGAATCCCCACCGGTCAGGCGTCCCCTCGGCAGGTTCTGTAGAGCGTCCCAGACTGCCAGGGATAGCCATTGGAAAGGCATCCTAAAACAGTGTTTCTCCCTTTTTATGCCTACGGTTCCTCGATGGATAGAAGAACTTCAAATGAATGAAATTGGCGAAGATCCTCATATAATGCCTTCTGGTAGAATTATTCAAAATGAGAATGACATTAATCGATCCACCTTTCGGAATCAGGCGACGATTTAGCGCCTTCTAATACTAGAGATCATTCGATAACTTTTGTGATAAAGTCATTGTTCGAACATTTTTTTATGGGGGTATGAAATTGTTATTTCAACATAAGATTCCCCATCGGTGCATTTTTAGATATAAATCTATTATGATGAGAACGATTTAGATTGTTTGTCAATCGAATGAATTATATGGATCTCGTTGAGTGATAAAGCATATTTGTATGACTTTTAAGCTTCTAGCTCCTACCATGCTTAGGACAAATCGCCTTAGGACTACGGTATGGCAAGGCATAGACACATACCGAAATTTATGCTATAATGGTCAAGTGAAACCCTTACAAAATTTCCTAATTAATACGGTTTACCTTAATGTAACAGTATTATAGAGGATTCTAATTACCGCTAGAGTATGAGTTATATGATGCTATCGTGTCTTCGAGAAGTGATCGGAGAAGCATATCTTTATTGGTGGATTGAGAGTAGGATAGAACATTTTTCTTCGTGTTAGAAGAGGTTTCCATTAATTACCAGTACCCTTCTAGGACTTTCCTAGGAAGGAATAGGTTTAAAAGAATTGTTTAGACGACACCTATTTAGTTTCTAGACTTGTCGAAGTCTCGTTAGCTTAATTATGCTTATATAAAAACTTCCTGAAGTTCGATAATAATTTATAAGATTCCTTTATTTAATGGAGTAACTGGCAACTCTGGAAAGGGAAGGCCAGACTGCTTTCGCTATGAAGACCAACGCAGTCGCAGTACCATCTTGTTCTCAGTCGTGAGAGGTCGTTTACAGCTCTCTCTCCTGCGGAATGGGATAACTAACCGTATCTCTTCCCTACAATCGTGGTCTTAGCCTCGGATTGAGGGAATACTGAAGCTATCATAAATAAAATATTGTCTGCCTTTTGTTAGGAATCTTTCAATAAGAAGGATATTAGAACCTTTCAATGCTGTTTACCGTAGGTAACATGATTAAAGGATTCTAATGCAGCAGAACATGATATTATTTAATGCACTCATACTTACGAAAGCATGACTTATTAGAATACATACTTAGTGAGAAGAGAGTTGTAATAGAGATTCACTTCAAGACTCGGTATGGTTTAAGTCTTTCGAGAAAGGACAACCCTATTTTAGAATCGGATATTGCGCAGAAGTTGTATGAGTCGGATGGGAGACATTCTTTGAGTGGGAAATGGTTTCCCTGAATGGATTATACTACGTATATAAAAGTTTTTCATAAGAACGGAATTAACATATGAAAGGATGTCGGGTACCATAAAGACACAGATGTTCTGGCACACAACATAAAGATAATTAGTAGAAGGCGCCAGCCTGGCGCAGATGCGCCACCCTGGCGCAAATTGCGCCAGTTTGGTGCAATAAGCCTAGAGCACCATCCAAAATATTTCTCGTTTGAGCGAGTTATTAAATAAAAGCAATGCAAGAATTTGCGAGTCCGTGAGAACCTCGATCGGACGATAATAACTGTTAACTATGTCTAACATTTATTGCAAAGAGTTGTGAGAACCTGCGAGAAGTCTTCTTCATAGATCTCTTAGCAAGAAGAAGACGAACAATCTTCCTGTAGACTGCTTCCTTTTCCTCAAACCATGCCATAAGGAATCATAAGCGTCAGCCAGACGCCTGGCTCTAACTAGAAAATAATTTGTTAATAGATATACCTTAGAGCAAATTATGCTTTCCTACATAGAGCTGGGAAGTTACTCAGTCCCTCCGCACTGGAAGTGGTCTTCTTCGTTCAGGAAAAAAGGGGGGGGGGGGGATACGGAAGAATTGATCGAGGAAAGAATAATTCCCCTTCCGATATACTCGTATTAGAGGAAAATTGAGAAGAAACATCCAACTATGGAAGTACTGTAGAATTATAGGATTCTTACAGCACCTCTTCTTATTTTGATATCGAGATTTCCTGACCAAGGTTGCAATAAATAGGCCATAAGGCGGTCCAGCCAGGCTTTAAACCAGGCGATAGGCGCCAACCAGGCGCGAGGCGTCAGCCAGGTGCGAGCGCCAGGCTTTAACCAGGCGATAGGCGCCAACCAGGCGCGAGGCGCGAGGCGTCAGCCAGGCGCAAGACATCAGGATCTCCAATTTCTCAGTATTTGGAGATAGACTTTCCAAGAGTTTCCTCTTTGAGAACTGACACAAGATCAGTTTTTTCCTGACAGGGACACAAGTTGTCGCACAGGCGGCCGTGGCCCTTGTCAGGATAAACTGAAATTGCGGAAGTCTCTAACAAGAACAGACTTCTCATGTCAGGTAATATAGTGGTCGCGTGAGCGACTTCTTTCCTGGCAAGAGGAGTTGTTTTTGGGAGAAACTCTTTTTTGCCAGATCAACCCTCTACTGACAATTATTCTAGATATTGCACAGGCGAACGTAGTACGTGTCAGGATAAGTGGGTTCTTCTGCTTTATAGACCTTTACATGGTGAAGGGAACTGATATCTTTAGAGGTCTCTCGCTTTCCTCAACCTTATGAGTCAAGTGATAGAAAATATATCGGACTCATAAGTTTAATCTGGGTGCAGGTTTTAGAAAGACCTTGGCAACCCCTTTTTTATTGCACGTTTCGGCTAGTCCCTTGAACCATGCAGCTCCGCTCTTTCTCCTCTTTCATTGTTATTAACAGGATGGTATATTATCCTACCTACTCCTATGTAAACATATAACAAGGGAGACCTTGTAATGTTTTGGTACTGGAAAAGACTCGTAGAGCTCTCCAGTATTGGGTGAGAGGCTCTTTCAAGTATCTGAACCGTACATTACGGCCTGATGTCCTAGGATAGGAATCTTGAATGATTCTCCTCGATCCTGGATCAGTTAGTAGGGAGAATAGGATAATAATAAAAATTTTGTTGTTTTACTGAATAACGATGATAGAATTTTCCATTCTCTCGTTGCCCAGGCACGAGGACAGGAAGAAAGAATATAAGAGAGAGGTAGCAATATACGCCATCTTTATGTTTAGAAAGGGAATAAAAGTTAGTCTTTTTCCCCTAAAAGATAAACTCTTTACAAATGTAAGACAAAGGCGTCAAAGAAAGAGAGGATATATGTTATGCCTCATTTTAGACTTAGAGAGGTTGGATTCTCAGAGGTCACGTTCTTCCTCACAGCAGTTTTGGAAGTCTTTTCCAAGACAGTCTGAATATTCTTTCAACATCTATTTTAAATGGACCTTAACAACCTCTCCACTCTGAGTCTGTCTGCGTGCAGACTGACCAGAAGTGGATATGAATGAGAGCATGTTTCAAGGTAAATGACAGTAGTCATGGATAAGATATATAATTACTGCAGATCGTGCTTGAGGGAATGAGGAAACTGTCCTCTTCCGATACCTCTGTGAACCACATAGCGGTTTTTTTCTTCCCTTTCAGAGGGAAGAATTACCTTTGTATATATCTGCTATCAAAGAACGCAGTAAAAGGCTAATACTCTGTCTCTATAAAGGGAATTGGAGATAGCAGAGCATTAAGATCTTCGGGATCTTACACAATACCTCTATACGACAAGACTTGGAGATCTTATAGTTACAATGGATCCTATTTGGGCCTCAGATTCCGTGTTCTGACAAGATGGAACTGCTCCTCATCAATGTTTCTCTTGGTACTAATCGACCAAAAGGACGAGTGAGATTTTGGGCTTGGAATCTGGAATCAAATTCTAGAAAGACTCGGCAATGGGTTCTTGCCAGCATGGTATGTTTGGCAAAAGAACTATAACCTTTTATTCCTGGATCAACGCTTTCAGATAAAGGATTCGTTTGTCCAGGTATGTATTTACGTTGTTATCTACAAAAGAAGATAAGGTTTAAACGTTTGCTGACAGAGTCTTTGGAATATGATGAGGGCTCAAAACTACTTCCCAGAAGGTTCGAAGAGATATATTTAAAGAGCTAGAAATCGGGAATCCTCCCAATTTCAGCTCAGAGTCTCCTTAAACTTCCAGGCTCTTTCCCTGCCTTCGTGCAAGGATAGGGAAGATTTTGCAACGAGTGAACTCTTCAACATGTAGGAAGAGTGCTCGTTAGCAACTGAAGTATCAAGTATGATCCTCCTCGGAGGAAGACTGGTCTCTCGGACTATTAGATTTCCTATCGTCTACTGGATGTAGCCGACTAAAATTACCTCCCCTTGTTGCAGAGGCCTTAAGCTCAAAGTGAAAGAATTTCTTCCACCCTTTTCCTTTCTCCTGATAAACGATTGTGGATGTTCAGACTTTCGGACAATGTAGCCCAATCAGGCGCCAAATGCCAAACAGATGTAAAGACGCCAGAGCAAGACAGTCCAAATAAACACTGTCATTGTCTGATGAGGAGAAGGAGTAGGCCTCCAATCTGGCGCAGATGAGCTAGAGGCGAATAAATCAGGCAAATAAAGTGTCCGAGGTGGACATCGCCAGTTTTCATCGAGACTCTTAACAAGCTCGAATCTCCAGCAAGTGGGGAGAAGTCAGCCAGGCGCGAGGAGCAAGCCAGGCGCAAGGAGCAAGCCAGGCGCGAGGCGCCAGGCAAGCGAAGCACCAGCCAGACGCGAGGCGCCAGCCAGGCGCGAGACGCCAGCCAGGCGCGAGGCGCCAGGCAGGCGCGAGGCGCCAGGCAGGCGCGAGGCGCCAGCCAGGCGCGAGGCGCCAGGCAGGCGCGAGGCGCCAGCCAGGCGCGAGGCGCCAGGCAGGCGCGAGGCGCCAGGCAGGCGCGAGGCGCCAGGCAGGCGCGAGGCGCCAGCCAGGCGCAAGCCAGGCTCTGGGCTTCATCCAGAAGAGATCTGTTGCAAAGAAAGCCCTGGTCTTCTTTGGAAGAGTGGAATCTCTTAAAGCACTTCTTGAGTAACTTGATGTTTCCTTCAAACAGCTAAGAATTAAAAGCACTTGAAGTGCGAGCTTTTAACAATTCTTGTTCTTTCCATAACAATATGTCGTGAGAGTCATATTAGCTGTATAACGGGAGATGCAACTCTGTGTTGACTTCTCTTTGCACGAAGGAGATCAAGTGGGCCTATGAGAGATCCTTCTCTCTTTGTTATACGTGTTCACGGATGCGTTGCTGGGATAGGGAGCCGACACTGATCCTTAACTAGTGAATTAAAATTTTTTTAAAATTTTAACATAAGTGTATTATTTTCTGGGGTTATTTGAAATGAGTTTGGGGATAGCTCTTTTCAAATTAAGCACAAACCCTCGTGTTAGGATCAGGTGATCGGGATCGGTGTTGTGCTCCTTAAATTATGCCAATAGGCATTGGTGTATTGTCATGTAAGTGGATAAGACCCCATTGACAAATGACCACTAGATTCTGTCAAGTAAGTGGATAAGACCCCATTGACAGATCTACAAGAACTCTTAGCCATAGGTCACATCCTCGCTGAGGCTCTTGAGACGAAGCAGACTACTAGCAATAGCTAGGAAGTCGACCCTTCGTCTAAACACATAGGAACCAAGGTTTTATTTATTTATTACCTACAACGAATGTGGTTTACCTGTCTATTCAGTAATAGCTGTCTTTTACCCCCCACCAATGGTGTGAATCAGCTATGTATATATCTGACAGGTAAGTTGAATGTATAAAAATGATATTGTTATGATACAATAAAGTTTTATACATACTTACCTGGCAGATATATACAATTAAATGGCCCACCCAGCCTCCCCTCAGGAGACAGCTGGAAGAAAAAATATGAATTAGAAAACGGGTATGGTTCCTATTCCCGCCCCCCAGCGGCGGGGGGGTAGATCACCTGACCTACCTGCCGCGTGTGCCGCGAAATTCGAATTTCTGTCGGACGACGGAGTAATAGCTATGTATATATCTGCCAGGTAAGTATGTATAAAACTTTATTGTATCATAACAATATCATTTTAAAAAAAAAATCACCATAAATCTAAATATTGTTCTAGAGACTTCCAGTTTGTTTCAAAATGAAGATAAATGATTGAATATTACTATACTGTAAGAGTTTTAGCTCACAATTGCAGTTTTTGGCCATTTCGGACGAGTTAAAATTTACCCAATGTCAAATTTTTTTATATTTTTTATATGCAAATATTTAGAAAATGAAAAAAGCTCCAACCTTTAATTATTTTTTTGTTGTATTCTACATGAAATTGCGCACATTTTCATATATAAAAAACTATGAAATGCCTAATATGAAATGGAGCAAATATTATGAGAATGCGATGTAGTACACATTTCTGAGATTTGCGGCGGAGAATCCGCGCGCGGAGGGAAGGAAATTTTTTTTTGTTCATGCAACTTACCTGACAGATATATATATATAGCTGTATTCTCCGAAGTCCGACAGAATTTCAAAACTCGCGGCACACGCAGTGGGCGGCCAGGTGGTAGTACCCATTCCCGCCGCTGGGAGGCGGATATCAGGAACCATTCCCATTTTCTATTCATATTTTTTCTGTCGCCGGTCGGTAAACAACTGTTTACAGACCTCCGCCTAGGATTTTTGGATTGACTCGTTCTAAGTATCTGGATTGACTTTTGGTTATTGATTCTGGATTGTTGGATTGGCATACGCGATAGTGGACTGTTTTTTGATTTTGGATTGGCTTTTCTGTGAACGTGATGTCTGGATCAAGTTCAGTGAGTTTCAGAGTGTGTGTGAAGAGTGATTGCAAGGTGAGGCTACCTAAATCATCGGTAGATCCCCACACACTATGTATGGGGTGTAGGGGGCATGTTTGTTTGTTGGATGATCGGTGCAATGAATGCAAAGGTTTGACCGATGATGGATGGAAGGTGTATGAGTCCTATCGGCGTAAATTGGAACGCGATAGGATCAGGAGGGCTTCCTCCAAGAGCGGTTCTTCGAAAAGTAAGGGAAGTAACATTTCACCTGTATTAACACCAGTAGAATTTGCTTCACCTAATCCTGTGTTGTTGCCTGCGGGCCCTGATTCTGTGTCTGGAGAAGGTAATGCCCTTTCTCTGATTCTAGAGTCGTTACGCACTCTAGAGTCCAAAGTGTTGGCCTTAGAAACCGGCTCAAGTAAAGTGTGTGATCGTGCCCCTAGTGTTGTGGAGGGGGCGTCAGATCGGCCCCATAATGCCTCTAGGCCTAGACCTCTATCGGACTCCCAGGACTCAGGGAGTGGGTATGTCGAAAGCCGCAAAGGAGGGTTGGGGGTTCGGGGGCTCCCCACCGATCTGGCGTCCCTTCGGCAGGACCTGTTGTTAGTTCCCAAGCTGCCAAGGGAGCGTGCACAGGCTCGCATCCTTAAGGACTGTTTTTCGTCCTCCGATCGCCCTCCCGCGCAAGGGTGGAGCGCTCGGAGAGACTCGCGTCCGTTGAAAAAGGACTTTTCCGAGGGAGGACGCTTCACGTCCTCTCTCTCCGTTATCGTTGCGGTCTTCACCTGCGTCGTATGATGCGTTTCCTCCACAGAAGAGAGGTAGGACGTCGTCTGAGGACGACGCTGAGAAGCGCTTCTCTCGCGCTTCGGAGAGGCAGGTAGCTGTACCTGAGAAAGGAAGGAGGCGTCCCCTCGCCCCTCGTCTTCTCGCAGGTTCAGCCCTTCACCTCCTCTAGTTTCTTCACCAACGAAGAATATTCTTGTGTCTCTTCAAGACCAATTGTCAGCTTTAATGGCTCAGAAGACTCGCCCAGCGGCAGTCGAGCCTAAGCGTAGGAAGGACGCCAGACTGCCTGTCAAGAGGACGAGGCAGTCCCCCCTCCTCCTTCGTTCGTCTCTGTCGCTTGCTTCTCCGTCGGAGCTTCCTCGTTCTCGTTCTACTGCTAGGAAGTCTCGTGGACAGGACGCTTTTCTTCCCTCTCGATGTCCTGATCAGCCCGCGCGTCAGGACGCCTTTGAGGACGCTCGGCAGGACGCCTTGGAGGACGCTCGGCAGGACGCTTTTAGGACGCTTGTCGGGACGTTTTTGCTAGACGCTTTGCCTTTTGAGAAGGCTTTCGAGAGCGCCCAGAAGGACGCTTTGAAAGCGAAAGCTAGACGCTTTAGCGGGAAGCGTAAGGACGCTCCTCTAGAGCGAGTTAGAGTAGCCTCTCTTGACGCTCAGCGCGGTCAAGAAGCTCTTCGTTCTTCGAGCTCTAAGGATCGACAGAAGGTCGGTCGCTTTGAAGAAGCTGCTACACTTAATCCTCGAAAGCCTTTGTTGAAGGCTAGACCCGTTGGGCGCACGCCCTCTCCAGAGGTGCAATCTCCTTTGCCTCTTAGGGAGGAAGGAGAGCTTAGTAGTCCGGCGGACTCAGTTGAGGAGGAACAGCCTTCGGTTTCGTCTGTGTCAGATTACAAAGTGCTGGTTCGACTGTTACGCTCTTCTTTTGGAGAGAAGTTCCAGCCTGCAGCTCCCAAGTCTCCACCCTCTCAGTTTTCGTCATCTAAGTCTTGCAAGGTTCCGGAGTTTGTGGAAATGAAAACTTCTTTGTCCACCAAGAGGGCGTTTAAGAAGTTGCAAGATTGGATGGAACGTCGGAAGGATCAGAGCAAGTCGACTTTCGCCCTTCCTCCTTCAAGACTCGGTGGGAAAGGCGGCATCTGGTATGAGACCAAAGGAGAAGTAGGAGTTAAGATCCCGTCGTCTTCCCAAGGGGACTTTGCTAGTCTGGTCGATGCTCAGAAGAGGTCCCTTTTATCGACTGCTAAGATTTCATGGACGCCAACGGAGATTGATCATCACATGAAAGGACGGTTAAGGACTCTTGAGGTCTTTAACTTTCTAGACTGGTGCTTGGGAGTCCTGGATCTTCAATCTAGGAGTCCTGACTCGTCGTTAGTCTGGGGGAGCTGTCCAATGTGTTATCCTGCATGGACAAGGCCGTCAGGGATGGTTCGGAAGAGTTAGTGTCTCATTTCGGCACTGCTTTTCTCAAGAAGAGAGCGCTTTTCTGCAACTTTAACGGCTAGGTCTGTTTCTACAACGCAGAAAGCGGAGCTTCTCTTTGCGCCTCTTTCGAACCATCTCTCCCCAGGCTATGGTAAAGGACCTGGCAGTGAGCCTCAGGAGAAGGCAACCCAGGACCTCTTGGCCCAGTCTTCAAGACGTCCCGCAGTCCCTACTACGTCTTCTTTTGGACGACCACCTAGGAAGGTTAAACCCTTTCGTGGCGCTCCTCCCTTGAGAGCTGCTCCTCGAGGGAGAGGGCTTTCAAGAGGAAGAGCTTCCTTCAAGCCTAAATCCTCTAAATGAAAATCAAGTCCTTCAGATGCCGGTCGGAGCCAGGCTAAAGTTCTTTGCGGGGGCGTGGAGAGAGAGAGAGATACAGATGCGTGGTCCCTCAAGATAGTGGAACAGGGGTACAAGATCCCCTTTTTGGACCCTCCTCCTCTATCCACAACTCCCAGAGATCTTTCCCCGTCATATCAAGGGGAGAAACGTCAGATTCTTTTCGATCTTTTAGATCAAATGATCAAGAAAAGAGCGGTGGAACAGGTATTAGACCTGGGGTCACCAGGATATTACAACAGGCTTTTCCTGGTACCAAAGCAGTCGTCGGGGTGGCGTCCAGTCTTGGACGTAAGCAGGCTGAATCTTTTCATAGAAAGAAAAAATTCAAGATGGAAACGCCTCAGTCGGTTCTAGTCGCCTTGAGACCGGGCGACTGGATGGTGTCCTTGGACCTACAGGACGCATACTTTCACGTTCCTATCCACCCTCTTTCAAGAAAGTTTCTGAGGTTTGTGTTAAAGGACAAAGTTTGGCAATTCCGAGCCCTTTGTTTCGGATTAAGCACGGCTCCGATGGTATTTACCATGCTCATGAAGAACGTAGCGAGATGGTTACATTCTGCAGGGATAAGAGTGTCCCTGTATCTCGACGATTGGCTTATCAGAGCATCGTCAGAAGAGAGGTGTCTGAAGGACCTTCACTTCACGTTAGCCTTGGCGAGGTCCCTGGGACTTCTGGTCAACCTCGAAAAGTCGCATCTGACCCCAACACAGTCCATCGTGTATCTGGGGATTCAGATGGATTCAGTGGCTTTTCGAGCGTTTCCGTCCCAGGAACGACAGCTGCAAGGCTCAGAGAGAGTTTCGGCCTTCCTGGGGAAGGAAGCTTGCTCGGCGAGGGAGTGGATGAGTCTGCTGGGACCATTTCCTCGCTGGAAAAGTTTGTTTTCCCTGGGAAAGACTACACCTAGGCCTCTCCAGTTTTTCTTGGCAGAAGAATGGAGAGTCAAAGAGGATCTGGATGCGACCTTTATGATCACCAAATCGGTGAAAAACCATCTAAGATGGTGGTTAGATCCTCGGAATTTTCGAGAGGGGTTGTCCCTAAAGCTTCTGAGCCCCGACCTAGTGTTGTTTTCCGACGCCTCCGTGTCGGGATGGGGAGCAACACTAGGAGGGGAAGAAGTGTCAGGCGCCTGGAGGGGGGAACAGGTGTCCTGGCACATCAATGTGAAGGAAGGAACTAGCGGCGGTTTTCCTGGCGCTACAGTTCTTCCAGCAAAAGGTTGCAGAAAAAGTTGTCCAAGTCAACTCGGACAACACCACGGCCCTTGCGTACCTAAAAGAATCAGGGAGGTACACACTCCCGTCTACTATTTTACTTAGCGAGGGAGATTCTGCTGTGGGCAGATGCAAGGCGAATCAGGATCCTGACGAGATTTATCGCAGGAGTCCATAACGTCAGAGCAGACCTTCTCAGCCCACGGAATGGACGCTGCACCAGGACGTCTGTCGGGAACTATGGAGACTGTGGGGACGTCCTTTAGTTGACCTATTTGCGACGTCGAGGACGAAGAGGTTGCCTCTTTATTGCTCCCCTGTGTTGGATCCGGGAGCAGTCGCTATAGACGCTCTGCTCTGGGACTGGACGAACCTGGACCTGTATGCCTTCCCGCCATTCAAGATCATGGGGGAAGTCATAAGGAAGTTCGTGGCATCGGAGGGGACGAGGTTGACCCTGATCGCCCCGATGTGGCCCGCGAAGGAATGGTTCACGGAGGTAATGTCCTTCCTCATAGACTTTCCGAGGACGTTGCCCTGGAGGAAAGATCTACTCAGACAGCCCCACTTCGCAAGATATCACCGAAACCTCTCCGCTCTGGGTCTGACTGCGTTCAGACTATCGAAAAGTTGGCCAGAGCGAGAGGTTTTTCTAAAGCAGCTGCGAAAGCGATTGCCAACGCAAGGAGGACTTCCTCGAGAGCTGTTTACCAGTCGAAGTGGGCTTCCTTCAGGGCATGGTGTAGGAAAGGAAGGGAATTTCCTCTTCCACTACCTCTGTGAGCCAGATAGCCGATTTCCTGCTATTCTTAAGGAATGTGCAGAAGCTGGCAGTCCCGACCCATCAAGGGATATAGAGTATGCTGTCAGCAGTCTTCGACACAGAGGCCTAGACCTTACTGACAACAGAGATCTTCACGATCTCTTGAGATCGTTTGAGACTACCAAGATACCTCAGGCAAGGCCTCCTTCTTGGAACTTAGATTTAGTTCTTAGACTGTTGATGTCGAGTCCTTTCGAGTCTCTCCATGCAGCGTCTCTTAGGAACTTGACGAAGAAGGCTCTTTTCCTAACTGCTCTGGCGACGGCGAAGAGAGTTAGCGAAATTCAAGCCATTAGTAAGCAGGTGGGCTTCAAAGGTGACAATGCTATCTGCTCTTTGAGTCTCACTTTCTTAGCGAAAAATGAAAACCCGTCTATCCCTTGGCCAAGGAGCTTTGAAATTAAGGGTATGACAAGCCTTGTGGGCCAAGAACCTGAGAGAGCCCTGTGCCCTGTCAAGGCTCTAAAGTTTTATGTTCACAAGACAAAGGAGGTACGAGGTCCCTCAGATAATCTGTGGTGTTCGGTAAAACGACCCGATATACCATTATCCAAGAATGCTTTGGCGTTCTTTCTGAGGGACGTGATTAAAGAGGCTCATTCGTCTTACCAGGAGACCGATTTGAGCCTCTTGCGAGTGAAAGCTCACGAGGTCAGAGCTGTCGCAACCTCGCTTGCCTTCCAAAGGAACATGTCGATCAAGGACATCCTTGACGCCACCTTTTGGAGGAGCAACTCAGTATTCGCCTCACACTACTTGAGAGATGTGAGAACGATATACGAGGACTGTTGTTCTCTTGGGCCATGCGTTTCTGCAGACACAGTCTTGGGGGCTGAAGGTAGCTCTCTCCCCTATCCCTTAGTTAGGTTTAGGTAGTTTTTAGTTGTTGTGTTTTTTGGTTGTGGTGAGTCTTTGGTGAAGACCTCCCATCTCTTTAGTTAGTGTTCAGGGGGTCTTGGATAGTTGGTCAGGTGTGGTCAGTTGCTTCGTTGCCCTCATATGTATGGCTCGATGTTTTGTCACGTGAGGTCACGTCCCCGTTGACAGAGCATCCAGAGCGCACCAGCACTACAGGTCTCTACCTGGCTGGCAACTCTGATTAAGCACAAGCAGGCTTAAGTGACAGTAATCACAGAGTCTACTTTGCTAACAGGTGAGGAACCAAGGTGTACATCATCTACTTAATTTAAGTTTCCTACAAATCCTATTCTGTCTCTTCCCACCATCCGAAGGTGGGATTCAGCTATATATATATCTGTCAGGTAAGTTGCATGAACAAAATGTTATTGTTTTAATACAATTAAGTTTGTTCATACTTACCTGGCAGATATATATAATTAAGTGCCCACCCACCTCCCCTCAGGAGACAGTGGCACTGAGAAAATATGAATAGAAAATGGGAATGGTTCCTGATATCCGCCTCCCACCCAGCGGCGGGAATGGGTACTACCAACCACCTGGCCGCCCAACTATGCGTGTGACCGCGAGTTTTGAAATCTTGTTCTGTCGGACGTTCGGGAAGGAATTACAGCTATATTATATATCTGCCAGGTAACGTATGAACAAACCAATTGTTTATTATAACATTTCAACATTTTTTAAAATTCACCAAATAATCTAAAATAAGTGTGCTAGAGATTTCGAATTTGTTTCAAAATGAAGGTAAATGACTGAATATTACTAGACTGTAAGAGTTTTAGCTTACAATTGCGTTTTTCGATCATTTCGGTAGAGTCAAAGTTGACTGAACGTGTTTTTTTTTTCTATTTATTGTGATTTATATGCAAATATTTCAAAAATGAGAAAAGCTACAACCTTCAATTATTTATTGTTGTATTCTACATGAAATTGCACACATTTTCACATATAAAACTTTATGTAACGGCTAATTTAAAATGGTGCAAACATTATGACAATCGGACGAAAAAATTTCTGACTTTTCGGAAGAGTACCGCGCGCACGTAAGGAAAATGTTTTTTATTCATAATTTCACCATAAATCAAAATATTGTGCTAGAGACTTCCAATTTGTTGCAAAATGAAGGTAAATGATTGAATATTACTTGAATATAAGAGTTTTAACTTACAATTGCGTTTTGCGACCATTTCGGTAGAGTCAAAGTTGACTGAAGGTTGAAATTTTGGCACTTATCGTTATTTATATGAAAATATTTCACAACTGATAAAAGCTACAACCATGGGTTGTTTTTAGTTGTATTGTGCATGAAATTGCGCACATTTCCATATATAAAACTTTATGTAACGGCTAATTTAAAATGGTGCAAACATTACAACAATCGCACAAAAAAATTTATGATTTTTTTGGAAGAGTTACCGCACGGACGTAAAGAAAAAGTTTTTTTTTCATAAATTCACCATAAATCTAAATATTGTGCTAGAGACTTCCAGTTTGTTGCAAAATGAAGGTAAGTGATTATAATACTTCATGTAACGGCTAATTTAAAATAGTGCAAAAATTATGTCAAAGTGACAAAATAATTTCTGAGATGTGTCACTGATACTTTTTAGTGCGATAAGAAAGAAATTCGCGCTTGTGCGCCTGGGTAACGACTGTAAACAAAACAGCACCTTGATCCGTGAGCTCCCAGCATCCCCCAAGGCGCGTGATTCAAAAGTTTTCGCCTTGTAGGCCTATAAGTATTTTTCCGCAAATTTTTAAAAAAACTTTTTTTTTATCGACGTATCACACGTCCAATCTGTACCCGACAGACAATTTATGTCGACGTTTAACACGTCCAATTGGTGTTAAAGGGTTAATTAAGACTAGTCCTACATGTCTTGTATTTGTTGGTTTTACCAAAATTCATTGTGGCTTATGACAAGTAAAATTTAAAAAAATTTCTAGCTATATAGAATACATAACAGTGTATGACTCTTGTGATTTAGTTTGCATGGAGTGATTTTGACAATGGTTTTTGTATATGTTGAATCACTAGTTTGTGGTAATCTTAATTAGCTTCTATCTCATATATAAGTGATGGAAATTTTATGATATACAATTCAGAAGAAAGAGCAGCATAACAGTGTAATTAATCAGTTAAACATCAAGCGTACAGATACGTGTGCGCACAAAAAAAAAAAGGCTAGACAGGCAAATATACTATTGATGTATAAGGCCTGTGGTTTTTCCAAGTTATAATCCCAAGCTGGTTCCCATTAACTTCTTTCCCAAATTTGTTGGGTGTTATTTTAATACCTTGGTTATCAGATACATTACGGCTGCAACTAACCCTTTAACGCCGATTGGACGTATTAAATGTCGACAAAAATTGTCTGTCGGGTGCCGAACCGACGTATGGTATGTTAACGAAAAAAAAGTTTGTTTAAAAATTCGCGGAAAAATAGTTATAGGCCTACTAGGCGAAAACTTTTGAATTGTGCCTTGGGGGATGCTGGGAGCTCACGGATCAAGGTGTTGTTTCGTTTACAATTGTTACCCAGGCGCGCAAGCGCGAATTTCTTTCTTCTCGCACTAAAAAGCATCAGCGACACATCTCAGAAATTATTTTGTCACTTTGACATAATTTTTGCACCATTTTATATTGGTCGTTACATGGAGTATTATATATGAAAATGTGTGCAATTTTATGTAGAATACAACAAAAAACAACTCATGGTTGTTGCTTTTATCAGTTTTGAAATATTTTCATATAAATAACGATAAGTGCCAAAATTTCAACCTTCGGTTGACTTTGACTCTACTGAAATGGTTGAAAAACGCAATTGTAAGCTAAAACTTTTAAATTCTAGTAATATTCAATAATTTACCTTCATTTTGCAACAAATTGGAAGTTTCTAGCACAATATTTTGATTTATGGTGAATTTATGAAAAAAAAATTTTCCTTACGTCCGTGCGGTAACTTCCGAAAAAATTATACATTTTTTCGTCCGATTGTCGTAATGTTTGCACCATTTTATATTAGCCGTTACATAAAGTTTTATATATGGAAATGTGTGCAATTTCATGTAGAATGCAACTAAAAACAAGGCATGGTTGTAGCTTTTACCAGTTTTGGAATATTTTCATATACAGGCGGCCCTCAGTTAGCGGCAGGGGTTCCGTTCCTGGCCGCCGACGGCAAGCGATTTTCGACGCTGAGCGATTTTAAAGCCTACGGCCACCGCACACCTTCTTTCGAAACTCTAGACCAGTCAAAGGTGCTGTAATCCCACAACGGCGCAATAAATAAAATTATATTTATGCAGTGTAGTACTATAGAATTTACTGTACAATACTTTTGGGTGTCTAGAGTATGTAAAGATATAATAAAGTTTATACAGTGTACAGGTAGCTGTAGTGTTCAGGTTACGAACATTAGTCTTATGATAGTCCAATTTTATGAGAGATCAAATTACAATGGCCTAACTTTATCCATCTTCTAGTTACATAAGTTCAATAACAGCAAAAGAGAGTGATGAAAGTATGGTTTTAACGTTATACTCATTACGTGAACGTGTACAGCCATGAACAACCGAGCGAGAAACGACTTTTTTTTTTCTAAGTACAACCGAACTGGATAACATTTGTTTAGCTTGTATTTCAATCATCATACAACAGTACAACATTACCGTAGTTGTTATAAATGGCGTTATGTATAGAATAGAACTGAGATATCTTAATGTAATAACTTTATTTGCTATAGATTAAAGATAAAATTAGATTAAAGATCAATCGGGAAATATAATGTTAAATTTAAACCTAGTTATAACTGAAGCTGAGAAAACTGTTCGAGCTGCTAATGACTATTATCGTACATCGGCAACAAGGATAAAACTGCAGTAAACATGTGCCATCAAACACACTTTACCGATATGTGGGCCGGATAAAAAATCATTTTAATCAAAACTACTGTGCTTGAAAGAACACATTTTACTGTGGGTTTCACGCTGTTATAAGATAAATAACGTAAAGTTCGTATTAAGATGATATAAAGGATTATTGCGAACGGAATCACATAATTTTTTATGCAATAAACATGCCGCCAACGTAATCTGTTAACAAAAAAAAAAAGTAGTTCACATTCACAACGAGACATATTCAATAAATATTTCCACCTAAAAACACGCTGTATAAGGAAAAATAACTTTGTCTCGTATAAGTCAAGTATATAGATATTCGTTTATGCTAACTAGAAGCAAGAGCATTCGCTCAGAATTTCGTTGTGGTGAAACAAACTTGTATTCATCCGCTGATTTCAAACCACAACATTGGCCGCTCTGCAGAATACGGGCTTAAATTTTGCTGTAGTATATTTTAAAATACAATAATATGAGAATACATACAATATTCCTGGATACAGTGAAATAATGTATAACTTTTTAAAGGATTTATGGAAAAGATGCATAATTAATAAAATAACACAATGCAATTTTCGGAACTGGCGGACAAGAACGAACATGAAAAAGCATCCCTGGAGCGTAGTTACAAAGGCTGCCTTAATTTGTATCTTATTTCTGTACAAAAAAGAAAATACCTTTACGTAATATATTTTCATACACATTTTAAACATTAAAGCATAAACATTTAAAAAATCGACACATCGATCGCTAAATTTGGACTCTTTTTAACTATATTTTCGGAAGAGCGGCAGACGGCGGCATACAAGAACGAACTTGAAAAAACATCGTAGTCGATAACTTGAAGGGCAGTTTCAAAAGCTGCCTTTTTATCATATTTCTGCACAGAAATAAAAATACCCTATTCGTAATACATTTTTATACACATTTAAACATAAAAGCATAAACATTTATAAAATAGACACATCGATCGCTAATTTGCACTTTGTTCATGACACTTACCTGTCAGATATATATAGCTGTATTCTCCGAAGTCCGACAGAATTTCAAAACTCCTGGCACACGCAGTGGTCGGCCAGGTGGTTAGTACCCATTCCCGCCGCTAGGAGGCGGGTGTCAGGAAACCATTCCCATTTTCTATTCAGATTTTTCTCTGTCGCCGTCGTAAGGAAACAACTGTTTACAGACCTCCGCCTAGGATTTTTGTTCACTTGAGTATTTGATTGTCTCTTGGTTTTTGAAACTTGCTCGGTGGATTGGCATAAGCGTTCTAAGCGAAGTTTTAAAGACGCTCGACGTCCATTAGAGCATGTTCCGCTTCAGGACGCTTTTGAGGACGCTTCTTTGATGGATAAACGTCTTATAGACATTAGAGTCCAGTGGGATCGAAAGCTTTCATTGAAAGACGTGCGACTTCCTGCGAGTCCTAAGTCTTGCTCCCTTAGCAAGGGCGCTCGCGATGACGATAGACGCCCGGCTAATCGGGATTCTCAGAAAGATAAACGTACTCAACTGAGAGGAACTCGACAGGAATCCCGCAAAGAGGCTTTTGAAGAACCTTTGCCTCTGATGGCTTCGAAAGACAAGTCTTTACAAGAGTCTTGAGTTTTCAAGGACAACAGCGGATCATTCGTGCATTGTCTCGTCTATTCCTTCAGCGGATAGGAGCTCCCCCATACGAACAGAGCCTCAAAGGATAAGCGCTTCTTGTTTAACTAAAGAAACTTCGGACCGTCAAGATCAAGGAGAGTCTTCTAATGATACACATCCTGCAGAAGAGGAAGAGCCTTCAGAAGCATCTACGGATTATAGCACGTTAACGCGCTTACTGAAGGAATTGTTTTCAGAAAAATTCCAAGCACCAGTTCCTCTCTCACCGCCATCGCAACTATCCTCATCCAAGACGAGAAAAGCTCCGGGTTTTGTTAGGATGGCTTCTTCGCTTTCTACTAAAAGAGCGTTCAAGAGAATGAATGATTGGATGGAATCAAGGAAGACGAAAGGAAAGACGTCCTTTGCGCTTCCTCCAGCTAAGCTAAACGGGAGAGCCGGTATATGGTATGAGACCGGAGAAGAAACAGGGTTGAGACTTCCTTCGTCTGCGCAAGGTGACTTCTCAAACCTGGTCGAAGCACCGAGGAGATCTTACCTGACCTCGGCTAAGGTTTCATGGACTATGCCTGAAATAGATCACCATCTAAAAGGACTGTACAGGACGTCGGAAGTATTTAACTTCCTAGACTGGTGCTTAGGAGCTTTAGTTCTGCAAGCTAAGAGCCCAGGATCAGTGTCACTAGAAGAATTATTGAGCGTCCTGTCATGTATGGATAAAGCAGTAAGGGATGGCTCAGATGAGTTAGCTGCCCACTTTACTACGGGAATATTAAAGAAGCGGGCGCTTTTCTGCAGTTTTACTGCTAAATCAGTTTCTCCTACGCAGAAAGCAGAGTTATTATTCGCCCCCTTTTCTTCCCATCTTTTTCCTGAAAATATGGTAAAGGATTTATCTGTGAACCTGAAAGAGAAAGCGACACAGGATAATTTTAAGCCCTTTCGTGGCAGAGCACCATCAAGAGCTTCTACACAAGGAAGGGGCTTTGCTAGAGGCAGAACCCCCGCAAAGCAAAGGGGAAAGAAGTGACAACCTTGCCCTTCAGGCACCAGTGGGAGGGAGACTTTCTCTCTTCGCAGAGGCTTGGAGAGCAAGGGGGACGGACGCCTGGTCCCTCAAGATTATAGAGAAGGGATACAAAATTCCCTTTCTCTCCATGCCTCCGTTGAGCATGAAGCCTATAGACCTGTCACCATCTTATCAGCCGCAGAAGCAACAGATTCTACTCGATTTATTAGATCAGATGATCGAGAAAAGAGCCGTAGAACGAGTGCTCTTGACAGATTCCCCAGGCTTCTACAACAGGTTATTCCTGGTTCCGAAGCAGTCTGGGGGATGGAGGCCTGTCCTAGATGTCAGCAGTCTGAACCTTTTCGTGAAGAAAGAAAGCTTCAAAATGGAAACATCGCAGTCGGTCATGGGGGCCTTGAGACCAGGGGATTGGATGGTGTCATTGGATCTCCAAGACGCTTACTTCCATGTCCCCATCCATCCCCAGTCCAGGAAGTTTCTCAGGTTCATTTTAAGAGGACAGGTCTTCCAGTTCAGAGCTCTATGCTTCGGACTGAGCACAGCTCCCATGATTTTCACTTTTCTCATGCGGAAAGTGGCAAAGTGGCTTCACCTCTCGAAGATACGAGTCTCCCTTTACCTGGACGACTGGCTCATACGGTCGTCATCGAGAGCAAGGTGTCTGGAGGACCTTCGGACTACGTTACTGTTGGCGAAATCTTTAGGCCTCCTGATCAATTACGAAAAGTCCCATCTGACCCCAACACAGTCCATCGTGTATCTGGGGATTCAGATGGATTCAGTGGCTTTTCGGGCTTTTCCGTCGCTAGAATGTCAGCGGAAAGGCTTAGAAAAAGTGTCGGCCTTCTTGGAGAAGGAAACATGCTCGGCGAAGGAATGGATGAGTCTGCTGGGGACTATTTCTTTGCTGGAGAAGTTTGTTTCTCTAGGGAGGCTACATCTCAGGCCCCTACAGTTTTTCCTAGCAGAAAATTGGCAGGACAAACAAAACCTAGAAGGGAATTTGAGAATCTCCCCGTTGGTCAAGAAACACCTAGAGTGGTGGCTCGATCCCACCAAGATGTCGAAAGGAGTGTCCCTCTGTCTTCAGAGTTCCGACCTAGTGTTATTTACAGACGCGTCTATGACAGGCTGGGGAGCAACTCTAGGAAAGGAGGAAGTGTCAGGCCTCTGGAGAAAGGAACAGAAGCCTTGGCACATCAACCTCAAGGAGTTGGAGGCAATTCGCTTAGCACTTCTAACCTTTCAAGAACGAGTCATAGGCCGAGTTGTTCAGATCAACGCAGACAGCACCACGGCCCTTTCTTATATCAAGAAAACGGGGGACACACTCTCGTTGTCTCTACAAGATAGCGAGAGAAATCCTGTTATGGTCAGAAGAGAGGAACATAACTCTTCTGACAAGATTTGTTTCAGGAGTCCAAAATGTCAGAGCAGACATTTTAAGCCGTCGCAATCAATTGATTTCAACAGAATGGACTCTGCACATAGAGGTCTGCCAACAGTTATGGAAACTATGGGGACGACCATTAGTGGACCTCTTCGCGACTTCGAAAACGAAGAGACTGCCCCTTTACTGTTCTCCGATCATCGACCCGGAAGCAGTAGCAGTAGACGCAATGCTTTGGGACTGGACGGGGATGGATGTATACGCCTTTCCCCCTTCAAACTTCTGGGAGAAGTAACAAGGAAGTTAGCAGCGTCGGAAGGAACAAGGATGACACTGGTCGCACCATTCTGGCCAGCAAGCGATTGGTTCAGAGAGGTCATGTCCCTGCTAGTGGACTTCCAAGAATACTACCAGTAAGAGCCGATCTTCTCAAACAGCCCCACTTCGAGAGATATCACCAAAACCTGTTCGCTCTGAGTCTGACTGAATTCAGACTATCAAGAAACTGGCAAGAGCGAGAGGGTTTTCAGGGGCGGTGTCAAAAGCTATTGCCACCGTGAGAAGAGCTTCCTCTCAATCTGTCTACCAGTCTAAGTGGGCTGTTTTTAGAAGATGGTGTAGGAAAGAGGGCATTTCCTCCTCCAAGACCTCTGTGAGCCAAATTGCCGATTTCCTGTTCCATCTAAGGAATGTAGACAAGCTTGCAGTATCAACAATTAGAGGATACAAGAGTATGCTGTTAACAGTCTTCCGTCATAGAGGCCTAGATTTGACGAATGATAGGGATCTTCACGATCTGAGATCCTTCGAAACTTCGAAGGTTCCACAGGTTAAGACACCTTCGTGGAATTTAGACATAGTTCTAAAATTTTTAATGGCGAGTCCCTTTGAACCTTTGCACGAGGCTTCGCTGAAAGACTTAACGAAGAAGGCCCTCTTTCTAACCACCCTAGCCACTGCGAAGAGGGTGATTGAGATTCAAGCAATTAGCAAAAATGTATGATTTAGGGGACACAATGCAGTCTGTTCCTTGAGTCCTTCCTTTTTAGCTAAAAATGAAAATCCTTCCAATCCCTGGCCCAAGAGCTTTGATATCAAGGGATTTGCAGGGATCGTTGGTCGGGAGCCAGAAAGAGTCCTGTGCCCTGTCAGAGCTCTAAAATTCTATCTGGATAGAACAAAACAAAGTAGAGGTCAATCGGACAATCTTTGGTGTTCTGTGAAAAGACCTGATTTACCAATGTCTAAGAACGCCTTAGCATTCTTCTTAAGAAGCACCATCAGGGAGGCCCATTCGTCCTGCCCAGATAGTGATCTGAAAATTCTGAAAGTCAATGCTCATGAAGTTAGAGCTGTCGCAACTTCGATGGCGTTTCAGAAGAATATGGCGCTCAGCGACATTGTGAGCACCACATTTTGGCGAAGCAACTCTGTGTTCGCTTCACACTACCTCAGGGATGTGAAAGTGACATATGAGAACTGCTTTTCGCTTGGACCATACATATCAGCAGATTCAGTTTTGGGTACGGGAAGCGGCACGAATCCTATCCTTTAGAAAATGGATAGGTGTGCTTTTGTATTATGGTTGTTGGTTTTTTGGTTGTAGGGTCGACCGCTAGAGGCGGACTTCCCTTTATTTTAGCCTTAAAGTTTCGGGGACTAACTTTGCTAGGCTAGGTCAGGTGGTGGTTTTTTTCTTTGCTTCGCTGCCCTTAAAGTATGGTCAATATGGTCTAGACACATTGTGGTCACGCCCCCGTTGTCAGATCATCTAGATCTCACCAGCTATGCAGGTCACGTCCTTGCTGGAGACTAGTAAAGCAAAAGCAGACTTGGGTGACAGTAATCACGAAGTCAGCTATGCTAACAGGTAAGGAACCAAGATGTCTATCATCTGCATGTGAAATGTTTTCCAAAATCCTTTTTATTCTGTCCCTCCCCACCTCCAATGGTGGGAATCAGCTATATATATATCTGACAGGTAAGTGTCATGAACAAAATGATATTGTTATGATACAATAAAGTTTGTTCATACTTACCTGGCAGATATATATAATTAAGTACCTGCCCAACCTCCCCTCAGGGACAGTGGCATTAAAAAATCTGAATAGAAAATGGGAATGGTTCCTGACACCCGCCTCCCGGCGGCGGGAATGGGTACTAACCACCTGGCTGACCACTGCGTGTGCCGGAAGTTTTGAAATTCTGTCGGACTTCGGAGAATACAGCTATATATATATCTGCCAGGTAAGTATGAACAAACTTTATTGTATCATAACAATATCATTTTTTTTTTAATCTATATTTTCGGAAGAGCGGCGGCTCACAAGAAAGAACATGAAAAAACATCGTATTTGATAACGTGAAGGGCAGTTTCCAAAGCTGCCTTTGTATCAGTACAGAAATAAAAATACCTTTCACGTAATACATTTTCATACACATTTTAAACAAAAGCATGAACATTTATAAATCGACACATCCATAGCTAAATTTGCACTTATGTAACTATATTTTCGGCATAGAACAGCGTCAGAGGCATATATTTTACCCTAATACCTACGTAATAACTCTCCATAAAATTTGTTAATATAATTTGCATAACCTTTATGGTTTGAACGGCATTTCTACAAATGTATGAACTCGTTAGACAATGGCGCTAGCGGCGCTGTTAACTGAATATTGTGCCGTAAAGATACCTTTAAAATGCCTTATTTTTTTAATGAATATTTTTGACGACCGCCGTAAAACCGATTCGCCGTTGAGTGATTGCGCCGTTAACCGCGGGCCGCCTGTAAATAACGATAAGTGCCAAAATATCAACCTTCGGTCAACTTTGACTCTACCGAAATGGTCGAATTAGGCAATTGTAAGCTAAAACTCTTACATTCTAGTAATATTCAATCATTTACCTTTATTTTGCAACAAATTGGAAGTCTCTAGCACAATATTTCAATTTAGGGTCAATTTATGAAAAAAAAAAAATTTTCCTTACGTCCGCGCAGTAACTTCCAAAAAAAATCAGAATTTTTTTTGTCCAATTGTCGTAATGTTTGCGCCATTTAAAATTAGCCGTTGCATAAAGTTTTATATATGAAAATGTGCGCAATTTCATGTAGAATAGAACTAAAAACAACCCATGATTGTAGCTTTCATCAGTTTTGAAATATTTTTTCATATAAATAACGATAAGTGCCAAAATTTCAACCTTCGTCAACTTTGACTCTACTGAAATGGTAAAAAAAATGTAATTGTAAGCTATAACTATTACATTCTAGTAATATTAAATCATTTAACTTTATTTTGCAACAAATTGGAAGTCTCAAGCACAATATTTCGATTTATGGTGAATTTATGAAATAAACCTTTTCCTTACGTCCGCTCGGTAACTCTTCCAAATAAAATCATAAATTTTTTTGTCCGATTGTGGTAATGTTTGCAGCATTTTAAATTAGCTGTTACATAAAGTTTTATATTTGAAAATGTGTGCAATTTCATGCAGAATACAACTAAAAACAACCCATGGTTGTAGCTTTTATCAGTTTTGAAATATTTTCATATAAATAACGATAAATAGAAAAAATTCGTCCTTCGGTCAACTTTAACTCTACCGAATTGGTCGAAAACTGCAATTGTAAGCTACTTGCGAATTGGTCGAAAACTGCAATTGTCGTAATGTTTGCGCCATTTAAAATTAGCCGTTGCATAAAGTTTTATATATGAAAATGTGCGCAATTTCATGTAGAATAGAACTAAAAACAACCCATGATTGTAGCTTTCATCAGTTTTGAAATATTTTTTCATATAAATAACGATAAGTGCCAAAATTTCAACCTTCGTCAACTTTGACTCTACTGAAATGGTAAAAAAAATGTAATTGTAAGCTATAACTATTACATTCTAGTAATATTAAATCATTTAACTTTATTTTGCAACAAATTGGAAGTCTCAAGCACAATATTTCGATTTATGGTGAATTTATGAAATAAACCTTTTCCTTACGTCCGCTCGGTAACTCTTCCAAATAAAATCATAAATTAGCTGTTACATAAAGTTTTATATTTGAAAATGTGTGCAATTTCATGCAGAATACAACTAAAAACAACCCATGGTTGTAGCTTTTATCAGTTTTGAAATATTTTCATATAAATAACGATAAATAGAAAAAATTCGTCCTTCGGTCAACTTTAACTCTACCGAATTGGTCGAAAACTGCAATTGTAAGCTACAACACTTACAGTCTAGTGATATTCAATCAATTACCTTCATTTCGCAACAAATGGGAAGTCTCTAGCACAATATTTCGATTTATGGTGAATTTTTGAAAACTGCTTTTTTTTACGTCCGTGCATTACGAATTCATGCATCATATTGTGATAATATTTTCTCTGTGTTGCTTTGATCGTTTTACAATTTGTTACATACCAAAATCATCGCAATTCAGTGTACAATACAACGAAAAAATAATTAACTCGTTAGCTTTAACCGTTTTGCTCAGCGCGATTTGTATACAATTATATATGAAAATTTTTTTCGCTGTCATATATTCCAATGTTTATATATGATAATGATATTTTTTTTCATTTCTGATGGTTGCATACTAAACTTCAGCCAATGGAGCCAAAAATGAACTCTTAATCTTGAAAATTAAGCGTGCTGCGATTTTTTTAAAAAAACTTTTTTTTCCGCTTCGGCGCTCACTCGCGAACACCGCCAGCATACAGGAGATACTTTCGGAAATACCGGCTCAGCGTTTAAGGGTTAATACAATTTAGTTAAGAAAATTAGTTCTTTAAGAGAAATTGCTGTAAATCATTGGTTGATATTTGGAATCCCCCCAATTTTTTAACCCTCTTACGCCCAAGCCCTAAAAACCAAAACGTCTCCCGTACAGTGTTCCCCCCGTATTCGCGGACTCTCACATTCGCGGATTTCTCTCGGGAACGTTTCCTCGCATTATTCGCGGAAAATTCGCGGTATTTTTCTATGAGAAATATCCACAAATTCCTGGTTTTTTTTTATCAATTTCAACTTAAAATGCACTTTTTGTGATAAAATTATTTAAAAAACCAAGTATGAAAATTTTTAGTGGTTTTTCTTGAGTTTTAACTAACAAAATAGGCTGTTTTTAGCGTTTTTATAGGGGTTCCAAACATTCGCGGGTTCTAACTATTCAAGGGGGGGGGTCTGGTACGCATCCCCCGCGAATACGGGAGGACCACTGTATGCACGGGCGGGTTTGGAGTGAGCGTGGAAGCGGAAAAAATAATTTTTTCAAAAAATCACAGCCTGCTTAGTTTTCAAAATTAAGAGTTCATTTTTGGCTCCTTTTTTTGTCATTGCCTGAAGTTTAGTATGCAGCCATCAGAAATGAAAAAAATAACATTATCATATATATATAATGCGATATATGGTAGCGACAAAAAAAAATTCATACATAATTGTATTCAAATCGAGCTGTGTGAAAAACGGGAAAAGCTAACGAGTTACTTTTTTTATCGTTGTATTGTACACTAAATTGCAATCATTTTGATATATAACACATTGTGAAACTATCACAACACAAAAAATATTATCACAAAATGATGCATGAATTCGTAATGTGCGGACGTAAAAAAATGTTTTATTCAAAAATTCACCATAAATCTAAATATTGTTCTAGAGACTTCCAATTTGTTTCAAAATGAAGACAAATGATTGAATATTACGATACTGTAAGAGGTTTAGCTTAGAATTGCAGTTTTCGACCATTTCGGATGAGTTAAAGTTGACCGAATGTAGAAATTTTTATATATATTTTTTTTATATGCAATTATTGCAAAAATGAGAAAAGCTACAACCTTTAAATATTTTTGTTTGTATTCTTCATGAATTTGCGCACATTTTCATATATAAAACTCTATAAAATGCCTAATATGAAAGGGAGCAAATAGTATTAGGAGAATGTGACGTACGCATTTCGGAGATTTGCGGCTGCGAATCGGCGCGCGGAGGGAAAGAAAGTTTTTTTTTAAATTCACCATAAATCTAAATATTGTGCTAGACACTTCGAATTTGTTTCAAAATGAAGAAAAATGACTGTATATTACTAGATTGTAAGAGTTTTAGCTTACAATTGCGTTTTTCGACTATTTCAGTAGAGTGAAAGTTGACCGAATGTATTTTTTGTCTATTTATCGTGATTTATATGCAAATATTTTGAAAAAGAGAAAAGCTACAGCCTTCAATCATTTATTGTTGTATTCTGCATAAAATTGCGCACATTTTCATGTATAAAACTTTATGTAACGGCTACTTTTAAATGGTGCAAACATTTTGACAATCGCAAGAAAAAATTTTGATTTTTTTCGGAAGTTACCGCACGGACGCAAGGAAATAATTTTTTTTTTTTTTTTTTTTTTTCTTCATAAATTCACCATAAATCGAAATATTGTGTGAGAGACTTCCAATTTGTTGCATAATGAAGGTAAATGATTGAATATTACTAGAATATAAGAGTTTTAGCTTACAATTGCGTTTTTCGACCATTTCGGTAGAGTCAAAGTTGACCGAAGGTTGAAATTTTGGCATTTATCGTTATTTATATGAAGATATTTCAAAACTGATTAAAGTTACAATCATGAGTATTTTTTATGTATTCTACATGAAATTGTGCACATTTTCATATATAATACTTCATGCAACGGATAATTTAAAACTGTGCAAAAATTATGTCAAAGTGACAAAATAATTTTTGAGATGTGTCACTGATACTTTTTAGTGCAATAAGAAAGAAATTCGCGCTTGCGTAACAATTGTAAACAAAACAACGCCTTGATCCGTGAACTCCCAGCATCCCCCAAGGCACGTGTTTCTAAAGTTTTTGGCTGGTAGGCCTATTAAGTATTTTTCCGCGAATTTAAAAAAAAAACTTTTTTGAGTCGACGTCTAATACGTCCAATTGGCATACGGGAGACATTTTGACTTGACGTTTAATACGTCCAGTCGGCGTAAGAGGGCTAATAACCCTTACTTGTGGCAAAAAGTAAGTTTTAAAAAATAATATTGAAGAACTAAGCTTAGTGTGATTCTTAATTCTTAGGTTGACACCAGAGTATCGTAATTGAAGTGATTTGATTCCACCTTTTCAAAGGAACTTTTGTTAAATTTTAACATCATTGAATAACTGTCTGTCACTGAAGTTCATAATGTCATAGATACCTGATGATAATTTCATGCTCATGCAAAAACTAAATATTTTTTCATTTCAATTTTTATATCAGATTTATTGCAATTTTAGAATGAAATGGTAAAATATTTATATTACCCTGTGGTTTTCTTCAGTTCAGGTCTACATGTATTGATATATTACTTATCTGCGTTTATTTTCTGTATTTTCTTGTAATTTCGTAGGTTGTTTAATAAATCTTATTTTTATTGTTTGTTTCTTGCTTCACCCACAATACCTTGTATTTTTTCAGATTACCCAGAGTATGGCAGCACTTACTACAACAATTTCCCTATGAAGGACGAAGAAGAACGGGCAAAGAATGGAACAAAGTTTGAGGAGGAGGAGGAAGCAAATAATGAAATAGATTATTAAATATACTTCGTTTTATATTATATTGAAGGTACTAGATTTACATACTGTCCGTGAGTGCTTCATTTGGAATTTCAGCAGTGAATTCTGGTCAGTTTAGTTGTCATTTTTCGTTGTTAGAATACAAGACAGTGAAGTAGTTTACATTGAATTTCTTTGTTCTTTTTGCAAGACCTAGTCATAACATTGGTAAGGTTCAGCGAGACAGTAGGAAGATTTATTTTCCTGCAGATGTCAGTACATCTCATTAATATGCCAGTTAAGGTTCTGATTTACCATTGGCTGTGTGCCATTCTTCCATCCATTAAGGTGCCCTGTTTCTGTACCAGAATAGAATCTAGGTTTAGTAGTCTGCATTAAATTTGTGCAAGGATATTGGTCTTGCTATTGGGGCATCCAACTTTGTTTTATAATCAAGGTACAAATATTAAAAATGAAGTACTTTTGGATTCATGCTTTTTTTTTCTTTTTTTCTTTTTATGTTTCCAATCCCAGATGTGTTCCTGGTGAAATACTGTAAATTGTTTGGTGAGAAGTTTGTTTTGTGAATGAATGTTTTCATATTTTTGTAGTGGATCTTCCAGATCTGTTTTTCCATATCTGATTCAAGTCCAGAATAAGAAGACATTTGGAAACAGAGCTGAAAGTAGTTATTGGATGAACATGGCTTGATACTTG
>NC_087217.1:28875678-28898720 GCF_015104395.2 Macrobrachium nipponense | reverse complement strand
CAAGTATCAAGCCATGTTCATCCAATAACTACTTTCAGCTCTGTCAAATGTCTTCTTATTCTGGACTTGAATCAGATATGGAAAAACAGATCTGGAAGATCCACTACAAAATATGAAAACATTCATTCACAAAACAAACTTCTCACCAAACAATTTACAGTATTTCACCAGGAACACATCTGGGATTGGAAACATAAAAAGAAAAAAAGAAAAAAAAAGCATGAATCCAAAAGTACTTCATTTTAATATTTGTACCTTGATTATAAAACAAAGTTGGATGCCCCAATAGCAAGACCAATATCCTTGCACAAATTTAATGCAGACTACTAAACCTAGATTCTATTCGGTACAGAAACAGGGCACCTTAATGGATGGAAGAATGGCACACAGCCAATGGTAAATCAGAACCTTAACTGGCATATTAATGAGATGTACTGACATCTGCAGGAAAATAAATCTTCCTACTGTCTAGCTTGAACCTTACCAATGTTATGACTAGGTCTTGCAAAATGACAAAGAAATTCAATGTAAACTGCTTCACTGTCTTGTATTCTAACAACGAAAAATGACAACTAAACTGACCAGAATTCACTGCTGAAATTCAAATGAAGCACTCACGGACAGTATGTAAATCTAGTACCTTCAATATAATATAAAACGAAGTATATTTAATAATCTATTTCATTATTTGCTTCCTCCTCTCCTCAAACTTTGTTCCATTCTTTGCCCGTTCTTCTTCGTCCTTCATAGGGAAATTGTTGTAGTAAGTGCTGCCATACTCTGGGTAATCTGAAAAAATACAAGGTATTGTGGGTGAAGCAAGAAACAAACAATAAAAATAAGATTTATTAAACAACCTACGAAATTACAAGAAAATACAGAAAATAAACGCAGATAGTAAGTAATAATCAATACATGTAGACCTGAACTGAAGAAAAACCAGAGGGTAATATAAAATATATTTTTACCATTTCATTCTAAAATTGCAATAAATCTGATATAAAAAATTGAAATGAAAAAATATTTAGTTTTTGCATGAGCATGAAATTATCATCAGGTATCTATGACATTATGAACTTCAGTTGACAGACAATTATTCAATGATATTAAAATTTAACAAAAGTTCCTTTGAAAAGGTGGAATCAAATCACTTCAATTACGATACTCTGGTGTCAACCTAAGAATTAAGAATCACACTAAGCTTAGTTCTTCAATATTATTTTTTAAACTTACTTTTTGCCACAAGTAAGGGTTATTAGCCTCTTACGCCGACTGGACGTATTAAAAGTAGAGTCAAAATGTCTCCCAGTATCGCCAGATTGGACGTATTAGACGTAGACTCAAAAAAGTTTTTTTTTTTTTAATTCGCAGGCAAAAAAAATACTTAATAGGCCTACCAGCCGAAAACTTTAGAAACACGCGCCTTGGGGGAGCTGGGAGTTCACGGATCAAGGCGTTGTTTTGTTCACAATTGTAACGCAAGCACGAATTTCTTTCTTATTGCACTAAAAAGTTATCAGTGACCACATCTCAAAAATTATTTTGTCACTTTGACATAATTTTTGCACAGTTTTAAATTATCCGGTTACATGAAGTATTATATATGAAAATGTGCACAATTTCATGTAGAATACATAAAAAAAAATACTCATGATTGTAGCTTTTATAAGTTTTGAAATATCTTCATATAAATAACTACAAATGCCAAAATTTCAACCTTCGGTCAACTTTTGGACTCTACCCGAAATGTCGAAAACTCAATTTGTAAGCTAAAACTCTTATATTCTAGAATATTCAATCATTTACCTCATTATGCAACGAATTGGAAAGTCTCTAACACAATATTTCGATTTATGGTGAATTTATGAAAAAAAAAAACATTTTCCTTACGTCCGTGCGGTAACTTCCGAAAAAAAATCAAAATTTTTTCTTGCGATTGTCAAATGTTTGCACCATTTAAAAGTAGCGTTACATAAAGTTTATATATGAAAATGTGCGCAATTTTATGCAAGAAAACAACAATAAATGATTGAAGGCTGTAGCTTTCTCTTTTCAAAATATTTGCATATAAATCACGATAAATAGACCACAAAAAATACATTCGGTCAAATTTCACTCTACTGAAATAGTCGTAAAAAAAACGCAAATTGTAAGCCTAAAAACTCTTACAATCTAGTCAATATACAGTCATTTTTCTCATTTTGAAACAAATTCGAAGTGTCCAGCACAATATTTAGATTTATGGTGAATTTTAAAAAAAAAAAAACTTTTCTTTCCTGGGCCGCGCGCGATTCACAGCCGCAAATCTCCGAAATGCGTACGTCACATTCTCCTAATACTATTTGCTTCCCTTTCAATAGTTCGGCAATTTTATAGAGTTTTATATATGAAAATGTGCGCAAATTCATGAAGAATACAAACAAAAAATATTAAAGGTTGTAGCTTTTCTCATTTTTGCAATAATTGCATATAAAAAAATATATATAAAAATTTCTACATTCAGTCAACTTTAACTCATCCGAAATGGGTGGTCGAAAACTGCAATTCTAAGCTAAACCTCTTACAGTATCGTAATATTCAATTATTTGTCTTCATTTTGAAAACAAATTGGAAGTCTCTAGAACAATATTTAGATTTATGGTGAATTTTTTAATAAAACATTTACGTCCGCGCATTACGACTTCATGCATCATTTTGTGATAATATTTTTTGTGTTGCTTTGATAATTTCACAATGTGTTATATATCAAAATGTTGCAATTTAGTGTACAATACAACGATAAAAAAAGTAACTCGTTAGCTTTTAACCGTTTTTCACACAGCTCGATTTGAATACAATTATGTATGAATTTTTTTTTGTCACTACCATATATCGCTTATTATCTTATATGTTTTTTTTCTGCTAATGTTGTTATTTTCATTGTTCATTTTGAATGGTTTTTCGCCATTACTAAACTTCAGGCAATGACAAAATAAGGAGCCAAAAATGAACTCTTAATTTTGAAAACTAAGCAGGCTGTGATTTTTGAAAAAATTATTTTTTCGCTTCCACGCTCACTCCAAACCCGCCTCTGCATACAGTGGCCCCCCCGTATTCCCGTATTCGCGGGGGATGCGTACCAGACCCCCCCCTTTAATAGTTAGAACCCGCGAATGTTGGAACCCCTATAAAAACGCTAAAAACAGCCTATTTTGTTAGTTAAAACTCAAGAAAAACCACTAAAAATTTTCATACTTGGTTTTTTGTTTTTTAAATAATTTTATCACAAAAAGTGCATTTTAAGTTGAAATTGATAAAAAAAAACCAGGAATTTGTGGATATTTCTCATAGAAAAATACCGCGAATTTTCCGCGAATAATGCGAGGAAACTTTCCCGAGAGAAATCCGCGAATGTGTGAGTCCGCGAATACGGGGGGCCCACTGTACGGGAGGAACGTTTTGGTTTTTTAGGGCTTGGGCGTAAGAGGGTTAAAAAAATTGGGGGGATTCCAAATATCAACCAATGATTTACAGCAATTCTCTTAAAGAACTAATTTTCTTGACTAAATTGTATTAACCCTTAAACGCTGAGCCGGTATTTCCGAAAGTATCTCCTGTATGCTGGCGGTGTTCGCGAGTGAGCGCCGAAGCGGAAAAAAAAGTTTTTTTAAAAAAATCGCAGCACGCTTAATTTTCAAGATTAAGAGTTCATTTTTGGCTCCTTTTTTTCCATTGGCTGAAGTTTAGTATGCAACCATCAGAAATGAAAAAAAATATCATTAGCATATAAACATTGGAATATATGACAGCGAAAAAGTTTTCATATATAATTGTATACAAATCGCGCTGAGCAAAACGGTTAAAGCTAATGAGTTAATTATTTTTTCGTTGTATTGTACACTGAATTGCGATGATTTTGGTATGTAACAAATTGTAAAATGATCAAAGCAACACAGAGAAAATATTGATCATATTGATGCATGAATTCGTAATGCACGGACGTAAAAAAAAAAGCAGTTTTCAAAAATTCACCATAAATCGAAATATTGTGCTAGAGACTTCCCATTTGTTGCGAAATGAAGGTAATGATTGAATATCACTAGACTGTACACTGCACGTCAAAATAATTGTCGCGTTTCAAAACGCGACAGTTTTTTGCCGCGAATAAGGCGACCCCCATATCTATGGGGAAAAAATCGGCTGGGAGAAACTGAACTAATTGGCAACACAACTGAGTCATTTGTCTCACTCAACAGCGTGGGAAAAAGAAACCAAAAGTTATCGGTCAGTGTTCTTAAGTGATTTATGAACAGTAGACATCGATCGTGACCTGCCTGATTTTTTGGATCACGCTTCCAGAATTTTCTTGTGAAAGTGTGTGTACGCTAGTGTAACTATGTCTACAGGGTATACCTCATTTGAAAATCGTGTACGAGTTGTGCAGTTACACAGTGAAGGTTATAAAAAAACTGGCAAAAATTAGTAAGAAAATTTGGTGTAAACCAGCGAACTGTGCAGCGCATTTGAAAAAATACCGCGACAATGGAGACCAGGAAGTACCTCGTGCTTCTACAAGTTCTGGGAGGCCACGTATCATTAGTAACAGGGGTTTAAGAGTGCTGGGCAGGGATATTGAAGTCAATCCAACCCTTACTGCCAGAGAACTTAAGGTTGCAAATCCAGATATAGTGGCAGGAGCTTCTGTTAGGACCATACAGCGGCGCTTGAGCAAGGACTTGAAATATTCAAAAGTGAAGGCGCGTAAAGGAAGGCGCTGATAACCACTAAACAAAAAGAAGACTCGACTAAATTTGCACGTTCTTACAAAGACTGGGCTCTGGCAAAATGGCGTCAAGTGCTATGGAGTGACGAAGCAAGTTTTTTTGTTTCGGACAATAAGGGAAAGTGCTGTGTGGCGAAAGTCGACATCAGACCCGCTGGACCCCAAGTACCTTGCCACGTGTGTGAAATTCCCTTCTTATGTAATGGTATGGGGTTGTTTTGGTTATGGTGGTAAAGGTAATTAGTAATATTACCTCGTAACAATACTGTTAATAAGGACTCGTATTACACACTGTTGAACGAGAATTTGCAGGAATCTGTTTGAGCTCAGTAAAACAAGTATTTTTCAGCATACTGCGAAACAAAATATTAATTGGTTCAAGGACTGTGGAATTGATTTTATACAAGACTGGCCAGGTAATTCCCCAGATATTCGCCTATTGAAAATCTTTGATGGGCGATTATGAAAAGAAAATTACAGGACGTTGACACGACAACAACTGAAAAGTTAGAGACAGAGTTGAAACGTATCTGGGGACAACCTTGACGAGAAGCTCCTGCAAAAAACTTGCAGATTCCGTCCCCAGTAGGCTTAAAGAAGTTCGGAAACGTCGGGGAATGCCTATTAAATAAATTAGGCCCTAGGGGTTGGTTGAGTGTTTTTAACCTATTTTTTTTTTTTTTTTTTTTTATTACGAAACCATTGATTTTTTAAGTAATATTTTCTTTTTCCGCAAAACATGTTTTTTTCTTACGAAATCGCTACCACGACAGTTTTTTTGACGGGTACTGTAAGTGTTGTAGCTTACAATTGCAGTTTTCGACCAATTTCGGTAGAGTTAAAGTTGACCGCAAGGAGACGAATTTTTTCTATTTATACGTTATTTATATGAAAATATTTCAAAAACTGATAAAAGCTACAACCATGGGTTGTTTTTGTTTGTATTCTGCATGAAATTGCACACATTTTCATATATAAAACTTTATGTAACAGCTAATTTTAAAATGGTGCAAAGATTACCACAATCGGACAAAAAAATTTGATTTTATTTGGAAGAGTTACCGAGCGGACGTAAGGAAAAGGTATTTCATAAATTCACCATAAATCGAAATATTGTGCTTGAGACTTCCAATTTGTTGCAAAATAAAGTTAAATGATTTAATATTACTAGAATGTAATAGTTATAGCTTACAATTACATTTTTTTACCATTTCAGTAGAGTCAAAGTTGACGAAGGTTGAAATTTTGGCACTTATCGTTATTTATATGAAAAAATATTTCAAAACTGATGAAAGCTACAATCATGGGTTGTTTTTAGTTCTACTCTACATGAAATTGCGCACATTTTCATATATAAAACTTTATGCAACGGCTAATTTTAAATGGTGCAAACATTACGACAATTGGACAAAAAAAAATTCTGAATTTTTTTTGGAAGTTACTGCGCGGACGTAAGGAAAATTTTTTTTTTTTCATAAATTGACCCTAAATTGAAATATTGTGCTAGAGACTTCCAATTTGTTGCAAAATAAAGGTAAATGATTGAATATTACTAGAATGTAAGAGTTTTTTAGCTTACAATGCCTAGTTCGACCATTTCGGTAGAGTCAAAGTGACCGAAGGTTGATATTTTGGCACTTATCGTATTATTTTTACAGGCGGCCCGCGGTTAACGGCGCAAATCACTCAACGGTGAACGGTTTACGGCGGTCGTCAAAAATATTAATTCATTTAAAAAAAATAAAGGCATTTTTAAAGGTATCTTTACGGCACAATATTCAGTTACAGCGCGCTAGCGCCGTGTCTAACAAGTTCATACATTTGTAGAATGACCGTTCAAACCATAAAGGTTATGCAAATTATATTAAACAAATTTTTATGGAGAGTTATTACGTTAGGTATTAGGGTAAAATATATGCCTCTGACGCTGTTCTATGCCGAAAATATAGAGTTACATAAGTGCAAATTTAGCTATGGATGTGTCGATATATATAGCTGTATTCTCCAAAGTCCGACAGAATTTCAAAACTCCCGGCACACGCAGTGGTCAGCCAGGTGGTTAGTACCCATTCCCGCCGGCTGGGAGGCGGGTGTCAGGAACCATTCCCATTTTCTATTCAGATTGTTAATGCCACTGTCCCTGAGGGGAGGTTGGGCAGGTACTTAATATATATATCTGCCAGGTAAGTATGAACAAACTTTATTGTATCATAACAATATCATTTTGTTCATGACACTTACCTGTCAGATATATATATAGCTGATTCCCACCATTGGAGGTGGGGAGGGACAGAATAAAAAGGATTTTGGAAAACATTTCACATGCAGATGATAGACATCTTGGTTCCTTACCTGTTAGCATAGCTGACTTTCGTGATTACTGTCCACCCAAGTCTGCTTTTGCTTTACTAGTCTCCAGCAAGGACGTGACCTGCATAGCTGGTGAGATCTAGATGATCTGACAACGGGGGCGTGACCACAATGTGTCTAGACCATATTGACCATACTTTAAGGGCAGCGAAGCAAAGAAAAAAACCACCACCTGACCTAGCCTAGCAAAGTTAGTCCCCGAAACTTTAAGGCTAAAATAAAGGGAAGTCCGCCTCTAGCGGTCGACCCTACAACCAAAAAACCAACAACCATAATACAAAAGCACACCTATCCATTTTCTAAAGGATAGGATTCGTGCCGCTTCCCGTACCCAAAACTGAATCTGCTGATATGTATGGTCCAAGCGAAAAGCAGTTCTCATATGTCACTTTCACATCCCTGAGGTAGTGTGAAGCGAACACAGAGTTGCTTCGCCAAAATGTGGTGCTCACAATGTCGCTGAGCGCCATATTCTTCTGAAACGCCATTGAAGTTGCGACAGCTCTAACTTCATGAGCATTGACTTTCAGAATTTTCAGATCACTATCTGGGCAGGACAAATGGGCCTCCCTGATGGTAGACATTGGTAAATCAGGTCTTTTCACAGAACACCAAAGATTGTCCGATTGACCTCTAATTTGTTTTGTTCTATCCAGATAGAATTTTAGAGCTCTGACAGGGCACAGGACTCTTTCTGGCTCCCGACCAACGATCCCTGCTAATCCCTTGATATCAAAGCTCTTGGGCCAGGGATTGGAAGGATTTTCATTTTTAGCTAAAAAGGAAGGACTCAAGGAACAGACTGCATTGTGTCCCCTAAATCCAACATTTTTGTTAATTGCTTGAATCTAATCACCCTCTTCGCAGTGGCTAGGGTGGTTAGAAAGAGGGCCTTCTTCGTTAAGTCTTTCAGCGAAGCCTCGTGCAAAGGTTCAATGGGACTCGCCATTAAAAAATTTTAGAACTATGTCTAAATTCCACGAAGGTGTCTTAACCTGTGGAACCTTTGAAGTTTCGAAGGATCTCAGATCGTGAAGATCCCTATCATTCGTCAAATCTAGGCCTCTATGACGGAAGACTGTTGACAGCATACTCTTGTATCCTCTAATTGTTGATACTGCAAGCTTGTCTACATTCCTTAGATGGAACAGGAAATCGGCAATTTGGCTCACAGAGGTCTTGGAGGAGGATATGCCCTCTTTCCTACACCATCTTCTAAAAACAGCCCACTTAGACTGGTAGACAGATTGAGAGGAAGCTCTTCGCGGTGGCAATAGCTTTGCCACCGCCCCTGAAAACACCCTCTCGCTCTTGCCAGTTTCTTGATAGTCTGAATTCAGTCAGACTCAGAGCGAACGGGTTTTCTTTGGTGATATCTCTCGAAGTGGGGCTGTTTGAGAAGATCGGCTCTTACTTACTTGGTAGTATTCTTGGAAACGTCCACTAGCAGGGACATGACCTCTCTGAACCAATCGCTTGCTGGCCAGAATGGTGCGACCAGTGTCATCCTTGTTCCTTCCGACGCTGCTAACTTCCTTGTTACTTCTCCCAGAAGTTTGAAGGGGGAAAGGCGTATACATCCATCCCCGTCCAGTCCCAAAGCATTGCGTCTACTGCTACTGCTTCCGGGTCGATGATCGGAGAACAGTAAAGGGGCAGTCTCTTCGTTTTCGAAGTCGCGAAGAGGTCCACTAATGGTCGTCCCCATAGTTTCCATAACTGTTGGCAGACCTCTATGTGCAGAGTCCATTCTGTTGAAATCAATTGATTGCGACGGCTTAAAATGTCTGCTCTGACGTTTTGGGGATCCTGAAACAAATCTTGTCAGAAGAGTTATGTTCCTCTCTTCTGACCATAACAGGATTTCTCTCGCTATCTTGTAGAGACAACGAGAGTGTGTCCCCCCCTGTTTCTTGATATAAGAAAGGGCCGTGGTGCTGTCTGCGTTGATCTGAACAACTCGGCCTATGACTCGTTCTTGAAAGGCTAGAAGTGCTAAGCGAATTGCCTCCAACTCCTTGAGGGGGTGATGTGCCAAGGCTTCTGTTCCTTTCTCCAGAGGCCTGACACTTCCTCTTTCCTAGAGTTGCTCCCCAGCCTGTCATAGACGCGTCTGTAAATAACACTAGGTCGGAACTCTGAAGACATAGGGGACACCTTTCGACATCTTGGTGGGATCGAGCCACACTCTAGGTGTTTCTTGACCAACGGGGAGATTCTCAAATTCCCTTCTAGGGTTTTGTTTTGTCCCTGCCAATTTTCTTGCTAGGAAAAACTGTAGGAGCCTGAGATGTAGCCTCCCTAGAGAAACAAACTTCTCCAGCGAAGAAATGTCCCCAGCAGACTCATCATTCCTTCGCCGAGCATGTTTCCTTCTCCAAGAAGGCTGACACTTTTTCTAAGCCTTTCCGCTGACGTTCTAGCGACGGAAAAGCCCGAAAAGCCACTGAATCCATCTGAATCCCCAGATACACGATGGACTGTGTTGGGGTCAGATGGGACTTTTCGTAATTGATCAGGAGGCCTAAAGATTTCGCCAACAGTAACGTAGTCTGAAGGTCCTCCAGACACCTTGCTCTCGATGACGACCGTATGAGCCACTCGTCCAGGTAAAGGGAGACTCGTATCTTCGAGAGGTGAAGCAACTTTGCCACGTTCCGCATGAGAAAAGTGAAAATCATGGGAGCTGTGCTCAGTCCGAAGCATAGAGCTCTGAACTGGAAGACCTGTCTCTTAAAATGAACCTGAGAAAGGAAACTTCTGGACTGGGGATGGATGGGGACATGGAAGTAAGCGTCTTGGAGATCCAATGACACCATCCAATCCCCTGGTCTCAAGGCCCCCAGGACCGACTGCGATGTTTCCATTTTGAAGCTTTCTTTCTTCACGAAAAGGTTCAGACTGCTGACATCTAGGACAGGCCTCCATCCCCCAGACTGCTTCGGAACCAGGAATAACCTGTTGTAGAAGCCTGGGGAATCTGTCAAGAGCACTCGTTCTACGGCTCTTTTCTCGATCATCTGATCTAATAAATCGAGTAGAATCTGTTGCTTCTGCAGCTGATAAGATGGTGACAGGTCTATAGGCTTCATGCTCAACGGAGGCATGGAGAGAAAGGGAATTTTGTATCCCTTCTCTATAATCTTGAGGGACCAGGCGTCGTCCCCTTGCTCTCCAAGCCTCTGCGAAGAGAGAAAGTCTCCCTCCCACTGGTGCCAGAAGGGCAAGGTTGTCACTTCTTTCCCCTTTGCTTTGCGGGGGTTCTGCCTCTAGCAAAGCCCCTTCCTCGTGTAGAAGCTCTTGATGGTGCTCTGCCACGAAAGGGCTTAAAATTATCCTGTGTCGCTTTCTCTTCAGGTTCACAGATAAATCCTTTACCATATTTTTCAGGAAAAAGATGGGAAGAAAAGGGGGCGAATAATAACTCTTTGCTTCTGCGTAGGAGAAACTGATTTTAGTCAGTAAAACTGCAGAAAAGCGCCCGCTTCTTTAATATTCCCGTAGTAAAGTGGCAAGCTAACTCATCGAGCCATCCCTTACTGCTTTATCCATACATGACAGGACGCTCAATAATTCTTCTAGTGACACTGATTCTGGGCTCTTAGCTTGCAGAACTAAAGCTCCTAAGCACCAGTCTAGGAAGTTAAATACTTCCGACGTCCTGTACAGTCCCTTTTTAGATGGTGATCTATTTCAGGCATAGTCCATGAAACCTTAGCCGAGGTCAGGTAAGTTCTCCTCGGTGCTTCGACCAGGTTTGAGAAGTCACCTTGCGCAGACGAAGGAAGTCTCAACCCTGTTTCTTCTCCGGTCTCATACCATATACCGCCTCTCCCCCGTTTAGCTTAGATGGAGGAAGCGCAAAGGACGTCTTTCCTTTCGTCTTCCTTGATTCCATCCAATCATCATTCTTCTTGAACGCTCTTTTAGTAGAAAGCGAAGAAGCCATCCTAACAAAACCCGGAGCTTGTCTCGTCTTGGATGAGGATAGTTGCGATGGCGGTGAGAGAGGAACTGGTGCTTGGAATTTTTCTGAAAAACAATCCTTCAGTAAGCGCGTTAACGTGCTTATAATCGTAGATGCTTCTGAAGGCTCTTCCTCTTCTGCAGGATGTGTTATCATTAGAAGACTCTCCATTGATCTTGACAGTCCGAAGTTTCTTTAGTTAAACAAGAAGCACTTATCCTTTGAGGCTCTGTTCGTAAGGGGGAGCTCCTATCCGCTGAACGGAATAGACGAGACAATGCGCGAATGATCCGCTGTGTCCTTGAAAACTCGAGACTCTTGTAAAGACTTGTCTTTCGAAGCCATCAGAGGCAAAGGTCTTCAAAAGCCTCTTTGCGGGATTCCTGTCGAGTTCCTCTCAGTTGAGTACGTTTATCTTTCTGAGAATCCCGATAGCCGGGCGTCTATCGTCATCGCGAGCGCCCTTGCTAAGGGAGCGAGACTTAGGACTCGCAGGAAGTCGGCGTCTTCAATGAAAGCTTTCGATCCACTGGACTCTAATGTCTATAAGACGTTTATCCATCAAAGAAGCGTCCTGAAGCGGAACATGCTCTAATGGACGTCGAGCGTCTTTAAAACTTCGCTTAGAACGCTTATGCCAATCCACCGAGCAAGTTTCAAAAACCAAGAGACAATCAAATACTCAAGTGAACAAAAATCCTAGGCGGAGGTCTGTAAACAGTTGTTTACCGACCGGCGACAGAGAAAAATCTGAATAGAAAATGGGAATGGTTCCTGACACCCGCCTCCTAGCGGCGGGAATGGGTACTAACCACCTGGCCGACCACTGCGTGTGCCAGGAGTTTTGAAATTCTGTCGGACTTCGGAGAATACAGCTATATATATATCGACAGGTAAGTGTCATGAACAAAGTGCAAATTAGCGATCGATGTGTCGATTTTATAAATGTTTATGCTTTTTATGTTTAAATGGTGTATGAAAATGTATTACGAAAAGGGTATTTTTATTTATGTGCAGAAATATGATAAAAAGGCAGCTTTTGAAACTGCCCTTCAAGTTATCGACTACGATGTTTTTTCAAGTTCGTTCTTGTATGCCGCCGTCTGCCGCTCTTCCGAAAATATAGTTAAAAAGAGTCCAAATTTAGCGATCGATGTGTCGATTTTTTAAATGTTTATGCTTTAATGTTTAAAATGTGTATGAAAATATATTACGTAAAGGTATTTTCATTTTTGTACAGAAATAAGATACAAATTAAGGCAAGCCTTTGTAACTACGCTCAATGTTGTCAGGGATGCTTTTTCATGTTCTGTTCTTGTCCGCCAGTTCCGAAAATTGCATTGTGTTATTTTATTAATTATGCATCTTTTCCATAAATCCTTTAAAAAGTTATACATTATTTCACTGTATCCAGGAATATTGTATGTATTCTCATATTATTGTATTTTAAAATATACTACAGCAAAATTTAAGCCCGTATTCCGCAGAGCGGCCAATGTTGTGGTTTGAAATCAGCTGATGAATACAAGTTTGTTTCACCACAACGAAATTCTGAGCGAATGCTCTTGCTTCTAGTTAGCATAAACGAATATCTATATACTTGACTTATACGAGACAAAGTTATTTTTCCTTATACAGCATGTTTTAGGTGGAAATATTTATTGAATATGTCTCGTTGTGAATGTGAACTACTTTTTTTTTTCGTTACAGATTACATTGCCGGCATGTTTATTGCATAAAAAATTATGTGATTCCGTTCGCAATAATCCTTTATATCATCTATACGAACTTTACGTTATTTATCTTATAAAACAGCGTGAAACCAACAGTAAAATGTGTTCTTTCAAGCACAGTAGTTTTGATTAAAATGATTTTATCCCAATATCACGGTTGTGTTGATGCACATGTTTACTGCAGTTTTATCCTTGTTGCCGATGTACGATATAGTCATTAGCAGCTTGAACAGTTTTCTCAGCTTCAGTTTATAACTAGGTTTAAATTTAACATTATATTTCCCGATTGATCTTTAATCTATAGCAAATAAAGTTATTACATTAAGGTATCTCAGTTCTATTCTATACATAACGCCATTTATAACAACTACGGTAATGTTGTATGGTGTTGTTATGATGATTGAAATACAAGCCAAACGAATGTTATCCAGTTCGGTGTACTTGGAAAAAAAAAGTGGTTTCTCGTTCGGTTGTTCATGGCTGTACACGTTCACATAATGAGTATAACGTTAAAACCATACTTTCATCATTCTCTTTTGCTGTTATTGAACTTATGTAACTAGAAGATGGATAATGTTAGGCCATTGTAATTTGATCTCTCATAAAATTGGACTATCATAAGGACTAATGTTCGTAACCGAACACTACAGCTACCTGTACACTGTATAAACTTTATATATACATACTCTAGACACCCAAAAGTACTGTACAGTAAATTCTATAGTACTACACTGCATAAATATTTTAATTTTATTTATTGCGCCGTTGTGGGATTACGGCACCTTTGACTGGTCTAGAGTTTCGAAAGGTGTGCGGTGGCCGTAGGTTTTAAAAATCGCTCAGCGTCGAAAATCGCTTGCCGTCGGCGGCCAGGAACGGAACCCCTGCCGCTAACTGAGGGCCGCCTGTATATGAAAATATTCCAAAACTGGTAAAAGCTACAACCATGCCTTGTTTTTTAGTTGCATTCTACATGAAATTGCACACATTTCATATATAAAACTTTATGTAATGGCTAATATAAAATGGTGCAAACATTACGATAATCGGACGAAAAAATGTATAATTTTTTGTTTCGGAAGAGTTACCGCACGGACGTAAGGAAAAAACAAAAAATTTTTTTTCATAAATTCACCATAAATCAAAATATTGTGCTAGAAACTTCCAATTTGTTGCAAAATGAAGGTAAATTATTGAATATTACTAGAATTTAAAAGTTTTAGCTTACAATTGCGTTTTTCAACCATTTCAGTAGAGTCAAAGTCAACCGAAGGTTGAAATTTTGGCACTTATCGTTTATTTATATGAAAATATTTCAAAATGATAAAAGCAACACCATGAGTTGTTTTTTGTTGTATTCTACATAAAATTGCACACAATTTTCATATATAATACTCCATGTAACGACCAATATAAAATGGTGCAAAAATTATGTCAAAGTGACAAAATAATTTCTGAGATGTGTCGCTGATGCTTTTTAGTGCGAGAAGAAAGAAATTCGCGCTTGCGCGCCTGGGTAACAATTGTAAACGAAACAACACCTTGATCCGTGAGCTCCCAGCATCCCCCAAGGCACAATTCAAAAGTTTTCGCCTAGTAGGCCTATAACTATTTTTCCGCGAATTTTTTAAAAAAACTTTTTTTTCGTTGACATACCATACGTCGGTTCGGCACCCGACAGACAATTTTTGTCGACATTTAATACGTCCAATCGGCGTTAAAGGGTTAGTTGCAGTCGTAATGTATCTGATAACCAAGGTATTAAAATAACAACAAATTTGGGAAAGAAGTTAATGGGAACCAGCTTGGGATTATAACTTGGAATAACCACAGGCCTTTTACATCAATAGTATATTTGCCTGTCTAGCCTTTTTTTTTTTGTGCGCACGCGTATCTGTACGCTTGATGTTTAACTGATTAATTACACTGTTATGCTGCTCTTTCTTCTGAATTGTATATCATAAAATTTCCATCACTTATATATGAGATAGAAGCTATTTAAGATTACCACAAACTAGTGATTCAACATATACAAAACCATTGTCAAATCACATGCAAACTAAATCACAAGAGTCATACACTGTTATGTATTCTATATAGCTAAAAATTTTTTAAATTTTACTTTGTCATAAGCCACAATGAATTTAGGTAAAACCAACAAATACAAGACATGTAGGACTAGTCTTAATTACCCTTTAACACCGATTGGACGTGTTAAACATCGACATAAATTGTCCTGTTGGGGTGCAGATTGGACGTGTGATACGTCGATAAAAAAAAAAGTTTTTTTTTAAATTTGCGGAAAAATACTTATAGGCCTACAAGGCTGGAGAAAACTTTTGAATCACGCGCCTTGGGGGATGCTGGGAGCTCACGGATCAAGGTGCTGTTTTGTTTACAGTCGTTACCCAGGCGCACAAGCACGAATTTCTTTCTTATCGCACTAAAAAGTATCAGTGACACATCTCAGAAATTATTTTGTCACTTTGACATAATTTTTGCACTACTTTAAATTAGCCGTTACATGAAGTATTATAATCACTTACCTTCATTTTGCAACAAACTGGAAGTCTCTAGCACAATATTTAGATTTATGGTGAATTTATGAAAAAAAAACTTTTTCTTTACGTCCGTGCGGTAACTCTTCCAAAAAATCATAAATTTTTTTGTGCGATTGTTGTAATGTTTGCACCATTTTAAATTAGCCATTACATAAAGTTTTATATATGGAAATGTGCGCAATTTCATGCACAATACAACTAAAAACAACCCATGGTTGTAGCTTTTATCAGTTGTGAAATATTTTCATATAAATAACGATAAGTGCCAAAATTTCAACCTTCAGTCAACTTTGACTCTACCGAAATGGTCGCAAAACGCAATTGTAAGTTAAAACTCTTATATTCAAGTAATATTCAATCATTTACCTTCATTTTGCAACAAATTGGAAGTCTCTAGCACAATATTTGATTTATGGTGAAATTATGAATAAAAAACATTTTCCTTACGTGCGCGCGGTAACTCTTCCGAAAAGTCAGAAATTTTTTCGTCCCGATTGTCGTAATGTTTGCAACATTTTAAATTAGCCGTTACATAAAGTTTTCCTTATGTGAAAATGTGTGCAATTTCATGTAGGAATACAACAATAAATAATTGAAGGTTGTAGCTTTTCTTATTTTCGAAATATTTGCATATAACTCACAATAAATAGAAAAAAACAAAAAAAAAAACCACGTTCAGTCAACTTTGACTCTACCGAAATGGTCGAAAAACGCAATTGTAAGCTAAAACTTTACAGTCTAGTAAGTCATCAGTCATTTATCTTCATTTTGAAACCAAATTCATCTCTATTCACAATATTTAGATTTATGGTGAATTTAAAAAAATGTTATTGTTATAATACAATTAAGTTTGTTCATACTACCTGGCAGATATATATATAGCTGTATTCCCCGAAATCCGAAAAGAATTTCAAAACTCGCGCACACGCAGTGGGCGGCCAGGTGGTAGTACCCATTCCCGCCGCTGGGAGGCGGATATCAGGAACCATTACCCATCTCTATCATATTTTCTCAGTGCCATGTCTCCTGAGGGGAGGTGGGGGGGTTGGGCTTCTTAATTATATTATCTGCCAGGTAAGTATGAACAAACTTAATTGTATTACAACAATAACATTTTGTTCATGCAACTTACCTGACAGATATATATATAGCTGAATCCCACCTTCGGATGGTGGGAAGAGACAGAATAGGATTTGTAGGAAACTTAAATTAAGTAGATGATGTACACCTTGGTTCCTCACCTGTTAGCAAAGTCGACTCTGTGATTACTGTCACTTAAGCCTGCTTGTGCTTAATCAGAGTTGCCAGCCAGGTGGAGACCTGTAGTGCTGGTGCGCTCTGGATGCTCTGTCAACGGGGACGTTTGACCTCAAAACGTTACAAGAACATCGAGCCATACATATGAGGGCAACGAAGCAACTGACCACCACCTTGACCAACTATCCAAGACCCCTGAACACTAAAACTAAGATGGGAGGTCTTCACCAAAGACTCACCACAACCAAAAAACACAACTAAAAACTAACCTAAACCTAACTAAGGGATAGGGAGAGAGCTACCTTCAGCCCCCAAGACTGTGTCTGCAGAAACGTATGGCCCAAGAGAACAACAGTCCTCGTATATCGTTCTCACATCTCTCAAGTAGTTGCTCCTCCAAAAGGTGGCGTCAAGGATGTCCTTGATCGACATGTTCCTTTGGAAGGCAAGCGAGGTTGCGACAGCTCTGACCTCGTGAGCTTTCTTTCACTCGCAAGAGGCTCAAATCGGTCTTCTGGTAAGACGAATGAGCCTCTTTAATCACGTCCCTCAGAAAGAACGCCAAAGCATTCTTGGATAATGGTATATCGGGTCGTTTTGTTTTACCGAACAACCACAGATTATCTGAGGGACCTCGTACCTCCTTTGTCTTGTGAACATAAAACTTTAGAGCCCTGACAGGGCACAGGGCTCTCTCAGGTTCTTGGCCCACAAGGCTTGTCATACCCTTAATTTCAAAGCTCCTTGGCCAAGGGTTAGACGGGTTTTCATTTTTCGCTAAGAAAGTGGGACTCAAAGAGCAGACAGCATTGTCACCTTGAAGCCCACCTGCTTTACTAATGGCTTGAATTTCGCAACTCTCTTCGCCGTCGCCAGAGCAGTTAGGAAAAAGAGCCTTCTTCGTCAAGTTTCCTAAGAGACGCTGCATGGAGAGCTCGAAAGGACTCGACATCAACAGTCTAAGAACTAAATCTAAGTTCCAAGAAGGAGGCCTCGCCTGAGGTATCTTGGTAGTCTCAAACGATCTCAAGAGATCGTGAAGATCTCTGTTGTCAGTAAGGTCTAGGCCTCTGTGTCGGAAGACTGCTGACAGCATACTCTTATATCCCTTGATGGTCGGGACTGCCAGCTTCTGCACATTCCTTAAGAATAGCAGGAAATCGGCTATCTGGCTCACAGAGGTAGTGGAAGAGAAAACATTCCCTCCTTTCTACACCATGCCCTGATAAGAGCCCACTTCGACTGGTAAAGAACAGCTCTGAGGAAGTCCTCCTTGCATTGGCGATCGCTTTCGCAGCTGCTTTAGAAAAACCTCTCGCTCCGGCCAACTTGTTCGATAGTCTGAACGCAGTCAGACCCAAGCGCGGAGAGGTATCGGTGATTATCTTGCGAAGTGGGGTCTGTCTGAGTAGATCTTTCCTCCAGGGCAACGTCCTCGGAAAGTCTATGAGGAAGGACATTACCTCCGTGAACCATTCCTTCGCGGGCCACATCGGGGCGATCAGGGTCAACCTCGTCCCCTCCGATGCCGCGAACTTCCTTATGACTTCCCCCATGATCTTGAATGGAGGGAAGGCATACAGGTCCAGGTTCTTCCAGTCTCAGAGCAGAGCGGTCTATAGCGACTGCTCCCGGATCCAACACAGGGGAGCAATAAAGAGGCAACCTCTTCGTCTCGACGTCGCAAATAGGTCGACTAAAGGACGTCCCCACAGTCTCCATAGTTCCCGACAGACGTCCTGGTGCAGCGTCCATTCCGTCGGCAGGAATCTGATCCTGTCGGCTGAGAAGGTCTGCTCTGACATTCTGGACTCCTGCGATAAATCTCGTCAGGATCCTGATTCGCCTTGCATCTGCCCACAGCAGAATCTCCCTCGCTAAGTAAAAAAGAGGACGGGAGTGTGTACCTCCCTGATTCTTTAGGTACGCAAGGGACGTGGTGTTGTCCGAGTTGACTTGGACAACTTTTTCTGCAACCTTTTGCTGGAAGAACTGTAGCGCCAGGAAAAACCGCCGCTAGTTCCTTCACATTGATGTGCCAGGACACCTGTTCCCCCCTCCAGGCGCCTGACACTTCTTAACCTCATAGTGTTGCTCCCCATCCCGACACGGAGGCGTCGGAAAACAACACTAGGTCGGGGCTCAGAAGCTTAGGGACAACCCCTCTCGGAAAAACTTTCCGAGGATCTAACCCCACTTAAATGGTTTTTACACCGATTTGGTGATCATAAAGGTCGCATCCAGATCCTCTTTGACTCTCCATTCTTCTGCAAAGAAAAACTGGAGAGGCCTGAGGTGTAGTCTTCCCAGGGAAAACAAACTTTTCCAGCGAGGAAATGGTCCCCAGCAGACTCATCCACTCCCTCGCCGAGCAAGCTTCCTCCCCTCCCCAGGAAGGCCGAAACTCTCTCTAAGCCTGCAGCTGTCATTCCTGGGACGGAAACCTCGCTCGAAAAGCCACTGAATCCATCTGATCCCCAGATACACGATGGACTGTGTTGGGGTCAGATGCGACTTTTCGAGGTTGACCAGAAGTCCCAGGGACCTTGCCAAGGCTAACGTGAAGTGAAGGTCCTTCAGACACCTCTCTTCTGACGATGCTCTGATAAGCCAATCGTCGAGATACAGGGACACACTTATCCCTGCAGAATGTAAACCATCTCGCTACGTTCTTCATGAGCATGGTAAATACCATCGGAGCCGTGCTTAATCCGAAACAAAGGGCTCGGAATTGCCAAACTTTGTCCTTTAACACAAACCTCAGAAACTTTCTTGAAAGAGGGTGGATAGGAACGTGAAAGTATGCGTCCTGTAGGTCCAAGGACACCATCCAGTCGCCCGTCTCAAGGCTCCTAGAACCGACTGAGGCGTTTCATCTTGAATTTTTCTTTTCTATGAAAAGATTCAGCCTGCTTACGTCCAAGACTGGACGCCACCCCGACGACTGCTTTGGTACCAGGAAAAGCCTGTTGTAATATCCTGGTGACCCCAGGTCTAATACCTGTTCCACCGCTCTTTTCTTGATCATTTGATCTAAAAGATCGAAAAGAATCTGACTTTTCTCCCCTTGATATGACGGGGAAAGATCTCTGGGAGTTGTGGATAGAGGAGGAGGGTCCAAAAAGGGATCTTGTACCCCTGTTCCACTATCTTGAGGGACCACGCATCTGTATCTCTCTCTCTCCACGCCCCCGCAAAGAACTTTAGCCTGGCTCGACCGGCATCTGAAGGACTTGATTTTCATTTAGAGGATTTAGGCTTGAAGGAAGCTCTTCCTCTTGAAAGACCCTCTCCCTCGAGGAGCAGCTCTTCGAGGGAGGAGCGCCATGAAAGGGTTTAACCTCCTAGGTGGTCGTCCAAAAAGAAGACGTAGTAGGGACTCGGGGGGCGTCTTGAAGACTGGGCCAAGAGGTCCTGGGTAGCCTTTCTCCTGTAGGCTCACTGCCAGGTCCTTTTACCATAGCCTGGGGGAAGAGATGGTTCGAAAGAGGAGCAAAGCAGAAGCTCCGCTTTCTGCGTTTGTAGAAACAACCTAGCCGTAAAGTTGCAGGGAAAAAAGCGCTCTCTTCTTGAGAAAAGCAGTGAAACCGAAATGAGACACTAACTCTTCCGAACCATCCCTGACGGCCCTTGTCCATTCAGGATAACACATTGGAACAGCTCCCCCAGAACTTAACGAGTCAGGACTCCTAGATTGAAGATCCAGGACTCCCAAGCACCAGTCTAGAAAGTTAAAGACCTCAAGAGTCCTTAACAGTCCTTTCATGTGATGATCAATCTCCGTTGGCGTCCATGAAATCTTAGCAGTCGATAAAAGGGACCTCTTCTGAGCATCGACCAGACTAGCAAAGTCCCCTTGGGAAGACGACGGGATCTTAACTCCTACTTCTCCTTTGGTCTCATACCAGATGCCGCCTTTCCCACTGAGTCTTGAAGAGGAAGGGCGAAAGTCGACTTGCTCTGATCCTTCCGACGTTCCATCCAATCTTGCAACTTCTTAAACGCCTCTTGGTGACAAAGAAAGTTTTCATTTCACAAACTCCGAACCTTGCAAGGCTTAGATGACGAAAACTCGAGAGGGTGGAGACTTGGGAGCTGCAGGCTGGAACTTCTCTCCAAAAAAGAAGAGCGTAACAGTCGAACCAGCACTTTGTAATCTGACAGACGAAACGAAAACGAAGGCTGTTCCTCCTCAACTGAGTCCGCCGGAACTACTAAGCTCTCCTTCCTCCCTAAGAGGCAAAGGAGATTGCACCTCTGGAGAGGGCGTGCGCCCAACCAAGGGTCTAGCCTTCCCCAACAAAGGCTTTCGAGGATTAAGTGTAGCAGCTTCTTCAAAGCGACCGACCTTCTGTCGATCCTTAGAGCTCGAAGAACGAAGAGCGTCTTGACCGCGCTGAGCGTCAAGAGAGGCTACTCTAACTCGCTCTAGAGGAGCGTCCTTACGCTTCCCGCTAAAGCGTCTAGCTTTCGCTTTCAAAGCGTCCTTCTGGGCGCTCTCGAAAGCCTTCTCAAAAGGCAAACGGCGTCTAGCAAAACGTCCCCCCCGAGCGGTCCTCAAAAGCGTCCTGACGCGCGGGATGATCAGGACGTCGAGAGGGAAGAAAAGCGTCCTGTCCACGAGACTTCCTACCAGTAGAACGAGAACGAGGAAGCTCCGACGGAGAAGCAAGCGCGGAGACAGAGACGAACAAGGAGACGGAGAAGGGGACTGCCTCGTCCTCTTGACAGGCAGTCTGGCGTCCTTCCTACGCTTAGGCTCGACTGCTGCTGGGCGAGTCTTCTGAGCCATTAAAGCTGACAATTGGTCTTGAAGAGACACAAGAATATTCTTTGTTGGTGAAGAAACTAGAGGGGGTGAAGGGCTGAACCTGCGCTGGGGACGCCTCCTTCCTTCTCACAGGTACAGCTACCTGCCTCTCCGAAGCGCGAGAGAAGCGCTTCTCAGCGTCGTCCTCAGACAACGTCCTACCTCTCTTCTGTGGAGGAAAGCGTCATACGACGCAGGTGAAGACCGCAACGATAACGGAGAGAGAGGACGTGAAGCGTCCCTCCCTCGGAAAAGTCCTTTTCAACGGACGCGAGTCTCTCGAGCGCTCCACCCCTTGCGCGGGGAGGGTCGCGCCTCGGAGGACGAAAAACAGTCCTTAAGGATGCGAGCCTGTGCACGCTCTTGGCAGCCTGGGAACTAACAACAGGTCCTGCCGAAGGGACGCCAGATCGGTGGGGAGCCCCCGTAACCCTCTTGCGGCTTTCGACATACCACTCCCTGAGTCCTGGGAGTCCGATAGAGGTCTAGGCCTAGAGGCATTACGGGCCGATCTGACGCCCCCTCCACAACACTAGGGCACGATCAACACACTTTACTTGAGCCGGTTTCTAAGGCCAACACTTTGGACTCTAGAGTGCGTAACGACTCTAGAATCAGAGAAAGGGCATTACCTTCTCCAGACACAGAATCAGGGCCCGCAGGCAACAACACAGGATTAGGTGAAGCAAATTCTACTGGTGTTAATACAGGTGAAATGTGTTACTTCCCTTACTTTTCGAAGAACCGCTCTTGGAGGAAGCCCTCCTGATGCTATCGCGTTCCAATTTATGCCGATAGGACTCATACACCTTCCATCCATCATCGGTCAAACCTTTGCATTCATTGCACCGGATCATCCAACAAACAAACATGCCCCCTACACCTCATACATACGTGTGGGGATCTACCGATGATTTAGGTAGCCTCACCTTGCAATCACTCTTCACACACACTCTGAAACTCACTGAACTTGATCCAGACATCACGTTCACAGAAAAGCCAATCCAAAATAAAAAACAGTCCACTATCCGCGTATGCCAATCCAACAATCCAGAATCATACCAAAGTCATCCAGATACTTAGAACGAGTCAATCCAAAAACAATCCTAGGCGGGAGGTCTGTAACAGTTGTTTAACCGACGGCGACAGAAAAAAATGAATAGAAAATGGGAATGGTTCCTGATATCCGCCTCCCAGCGGCTGGGAATGGGTACTACGACCTGGCCGCCCACTGCGGTGTGCCGAGTTTTGAAATTCTGTCGGACTTCGAGAATACAGCTATATATCTATTGTCAGGTAAGTTGCATGAACAAAAAAAAAAATTTCCTTCTCTCCCGCGCGCGGATTCTCCGCGCAAATCTCAGAAAATGTGTACTAAATCGCATTCTCATAATATTTGCTCCATTTCATATTAGGCATTTTCATAAAAAAAGTTTTTATATATGAAAATGTGCGCATTTTCATGTAGAATACAACAAAAAAATAATTAAAGTTGGAGCTTTTTATTTTCTAAATATTTGCATATAAAAAATATAAAAAAAGTTTGACATTGGGTAAATTTTAACTCGTTCGTATGCCGAAC